>NC_090445.1:1509244152-1509565541 GCF_031143425.1 Pleurodeles waltl | reverse complement strand
TTGTTCACTTTTAAAAAGAGTGCGAGCTTGGGAGACATGTTGGTCTAGACAAGGCTACAAGGTTCTGGCCCAGAACAGGAACCTAGAATGTGGGGACTCCCTCCTGTGGCAGGCCACACAGCTTGTGGCTCATGAAGTGTCTGTTCATTAACAATAAACTCCAAATCAGTGGACACAGGACTCAGGTACTCATGGATACAAATAAAACATACTAATGGTAATTTATCTATCATATCCGTTGTCCTTGTAACCTAATATATGTAGGGATGACGACCACAAGATAAAGATAAGGATCATGAAACATAGGAGCAACATCAAGTGTAAGAAAAATATAACCAAACAAACAGCACAATTTTTGGAGCAAAAACACATATGATAATACCATTGGCCCTTAAGATCAATAGAAGGACCTGAACATGTTATTTCATAGGGAAAGGCTCTTTGTATAACTGGACAGAAGCAATGGAGGTCGTCCATGACATTTAAATGAGAATAATAAGACCTTCTATTGAGTCCCAGAGTGACATTAGAACGAAGGTTTATGCACATTCTTATTGGACTCTTTTACAATGTTATCAGTGGCCCTCATTAGAACAATAGCGAGACCTGAACAAGCTATCTCTAATGAAGTGACTTTCAGTTTAATGGATGTCAGCAAGGATTATCCTCAATGTCATCTATTTTTGAGAAAAAATACCTTCCCACCAAACCCCACAGGGTGGCAAATAGTCAGTGGAAAGGAGAAAAGGCCCCAGCAGTCGAGTATTGTGGAAATTAGTGACAGAGACATTTTCAACCCACATGAGACCGTCTCTGGATAGGGAACGTCAGATCCACAATGGTGTCTTACACTGGGAGACTGGCTGATCGGGTAATTAGTGATAAAAACATGATCGAGATTAATATAATTGCCCAGAGTAACGTTGTACTTTTTATTTTTATTTTTTTATAGGAAGTGACTGCAATTCGCCATAGCATAAGAACCTAAAGGCCCTTGCTCTAAGATGGCATCCAAAATCACGATTGGGGTTTGGGATCGGGAATGCCCAACCCACTTCCACCCACGTGACCGACATGTCACTCACACGGAAGTAGAGGTGGGGCAATAAAAGAAGGACTGTAGCTGGTGCTGGTACCTGCACGGTGCGGTGACTGGCATGACCCAGTGGCGTTCTTCCCTTGATGAAGTGAGTAAGCGGGGGCTTTAATTTACGGCAACAGGGGAGGGAGGTCCGGTGGTGAAGAACAAGTTACTTACCTTCGGTAAGGCATTATCTGGTAGAGACTCTACCAAGCTGCAGAGTCCTTACCTTTAGAATTTCAAGACATCAGCTTGGAATCCGGAACTTTTGCTGAGCAATACCCTTGCGCACGCCGTCAGGTGGAGTCGCTCGGATCCGCGTGGTGTCGGCGACGGTATTGGAGCAGTCAGTGACATCACAGTCACCTATAAAGGCACCACCTATGTGCGTGTACATCTGTACTTTTCCACAAACTTCCACGCCAGAAGAGCAGAGTCATGGAATTAACCAACAATTTTGTCTGTGCAAAAAAAACTAGGGCACTGAAAGGGACAATCCTTAACTCTAGGAAAGGAGTCCACAGAGTGCAAAGGCATGGGTGGGGGTAAGGAATCTGTAGCTGGAT
This sequence comes from Pleurodeles waltl, assembly GCF_031143425.1. Lineage (NCBI taxonomy): Eukaryota > Metazoa > Chordata > Amphibia > Caudata > Salamandridae > Pleurodeles > Pleurodeles waltl. Next base: position 1,509,563,894 of record NC_090445.1, on the reverse strand, counting down.
AGAGTCTCTACCAGATAATGCATAACTGATGAGAAGTAACTTGTTAATCTGATAGAGACTTCTAGCTGCAAATTCCTTAACTTTAGAATAGATACCCAGGCCATTAACTCCTGGCGGTGGGCTGCGGACAAATTGCCCTCAAAATAAAAAGTCCTGCAGGACCGAATGGGAAAAGTGCCCATCTCTGCGGACGTGATTGTCCAGTATTTGTTAACCTCTACAGAGATGCCCACGTTGCAGCCTGACAAATATCCAGGACCGGTACATCTCTTGCTAATGCAGTGGTAGCAGCTTAGACTGTGGTGGAATGAGCCCTCAAGGCCTCAGGAGGCTGCTTTTTGGCCAGAGCGTAGCAGATTTTTATGCAGAGAATGACCCGGCACGAAATGGTTTGTTTCTGCACTGCCAGAACTTTCTTTGCTCCCACATACCCCACAAAGAGTTGGTCATCCACCCGGATCTTTTGTGCAGTCAACGTAGAATGACAATACTCCTTTTGTGTCCAGTTGATGGAGTCGGTCCTCCTACTTAGAAAGATACAGTGGAGCAAAGAAGGTCGGCAGGGTGATCTTCTGACCAAGGTGAAATGGGCTCACCACCTTAGGGAGAAAAGAGGCTCGAGTGCGAAGCACTACTCTGTCTACAAAAATTGGTGAGATACGAAGATTTTGACGAGACAGCCTGTATCTCACCCTCCTGGAAGATGTTATTGCCACTAAGAAGGCTGTCTTGATGGTGAGCAGCTGGAGGGGACAATTGTGCGAAGGCTCAAAGGGAGCACCAATAAGAAAAGTCAGAGCTGGATTTAAGTCCCATTGAGGCATTACAAAGGGCTTAGGTGGAAAAATATGTGCAGTGGAGATTACTTGGGCCTGGTCGTTTCTGATCTTCTTCTGAACTCTGGGTAGAAGTGGTACAGGCAGAAAGGTGTACAGGAGGACTCAGCTCCACTCACGATGAAAAGCATCGGCGAGCAACTGCCGCCTTGGAAACTCCAGTGCACAATACTGCTGACGTTGCGTGTTCTCTTTGGAGGCAAACAGATCTAACCAAGGCACTCCCCACTGCTGAAAGAGTCCTTGTGCCACCTCCATAGGGAGACGCCACTCGTGATTCGCTAGGCATCGACGGCTGGGTTTATCCGTCCTGGCATTCAGTGAACCAGCCAGGTGTCGAACCACCAGGGTTATGCCCTACTGTTTCAGCTATGTCCAGAGGCGCAAGGCATCTTGACAAAGGGTCCACAAATCCCATATCGCACTGCTTGTTGCAGTATCACATTGTTGTGGTGTTGTCCATGAACACCTGCACTATCTTCCCTCTCACAACTGAAAGAAATGCATTCAGTGCTAGCCGGATCGCCCGAAGCTCCAGTAAGCTGATGTGGAGTCCGGAGTCCACTGGAGATCAGAGACCTCTGATCTCCACCTCTCCCAGATGGCTGCCCGATCTCAGAAGTGACGCAGCTGTCGCTACTGTAAAATCTGGTAGGGGTAGGGAGAGAAGTCGGCCTCTGAATCGCGGTTTATTAACCGCCACTGCAGATCTTTTGCAGTTCCCTCCGAGATCTGAACCCTGTTGGAGAGATTTCCCTGATGCTTTGCCCACTGGAACTTCAGGTCCCACAGCAGAGCCCTCATATGCCATCTGGCATCTGCCATGAAGCCCTGAATCCCCAGAGTCTGTCTCTATGAAATCCAGGATAGAGGCCGAAACATTGTAATCACAACCTGAATATCCTGGACTCACTGTTAAGGATGATAGGTGCAAAACTGCACTGTGTCCAAAGCAGCTCTGATGAAAGGGAGTATCTGGGAGGGAGTCAGGTGTGACTTTGGCACATTTATAGTGAACACCAGTTCATGCAGGAGGTTTGTCATAGTCTGAAAGTGGGTAACGACAGCCTGGGGCGAAGGGTCTTCAACAGCCAGTCGTCAAGGTAGGTGGCAAACTGAAACCCCTAACCTGTGCAAATGATCTATGACCACAGCCATCACTTTGGTGACCACACGAGGGGCGTTGGTGAGGCCGAAGGGGAGCAGGGTAAACTGAAAGTGTCTGTGGCCTACCCTGAACCGCAGGTAACACCTGTGGGCAGGAAGGATGGGGATATGGGAATACGCATCCTGCAAGTCCAAAAATAACATCCAGTCTCCTTGGTCTATGTCAACTTCCTCGCAGAGCAAAACTAAGTGATCCTTCATCATCCGTTCGTTTGAAGGAGGCATCGGGGAAGGGACAGATTGGAAGGGGATGCACCAGCCCTTCTGTATGATCTGTAAGACCCTTTGTCCGATGTTATGGACCGGTCAGTGAGGGAAAGGAAACTGAATCCTCCCTCCAACTGGGTGTTGCAAAATCACACTAGGAGGGCATGGGTGCTGTAGATGTGGGGGGCTGGGTGCTGGATGACTTCTGGCCAGACCCTATTGGTCTGAAGAACCAAGACTGTTCCCACGCACAAGCTGTTGGCCTGGCACAGGACAGTAGCTGGTCTGTGGGTGGAGTGGTGCCACGCCCCTTCTAAAGCCAAGAAAGAGCCGACAGGCAGACTGCTGGCGAGGGGTCATCAAGAGGTCCAAGGACTTGGCTGGAGCCCGGGAGTCCTTAAAGCGCTCCAGCGCCGAGCCTGCCCTTTTGCCCAATAGGCGGGACCCATTCAAGGGCATGTCCATGAGGTTTGCCTGGACATCCCCCGAAAAGCCAGCAGTACGTAGCCAGGTGTGATGTTGAAGGGCCACTGTTGAGGAAATCACTCTCCTCAGCCATATCTAAACCACAACTTATGGTAAACTTCGCCGCATCTCTCCCATCCTTAACTGCTTGGGAGAGAATGGACCACATGTCTTCCGGGACCTGAGGCATCACCTGCGCCATCTCGTCCCACAAAGTGTGGGAAACATGGCCCAATAGGCATGAGGTGTTTACCTACCTCAATGCCAGACTGATCCAGTCTCTTGGATTCCCTTTCTGGAGGTGTGGAAGAGACAGCGCCATGGGAAGTAGATGCTTGGACTACCAAGCTCTCTGGGGTGGGGGTTGCCCGGTGTCGGGTGATAGCCGCGGCCAATTGTCCTGTTTACAGGTGCCCTTGTGCTGGGTTTGGACCACGTCCCCAGCAGGACATCAGTAAGGGCTTCATTGAAGGGCTACATGGGTTCTGATGTGGAAGCCCCTGTCTAAAGCACCTCTCTCAGGAGGTTAGTCCTGGCCGGCACTGAAGGCAGTTTGAGGTCAAGGACCTCTGCTGTCCTACGCATCACCGTTGCATATGAGGCACCCTCCTCCGTAGTCACCGTAGGAGGCGAGAGCAAGCCAGTATCTGGAAAGGTATCCAGTCCACTGGCCTCTCCTAGTTACTTATACCAGTCCAATGGTTCCATATGGGTTTCTAGAGGGACCAAGGACCCCTCCCATCCCTCACCAGTGCCTGGCTGTTCAAGTAAATGCTGAGACATAGATCTGGCACCTGTGGGCGCCATCAGTGCTGAAATCGGTATTCCGACTCTGGACCGTCGGTGATGAGAATGGGGCTCACTCTACCGGTGGGCGACGGTGGCGCTGAGAGCCTCAATGTCGGGAATGGCACCGGAGAAGGTCAACTGTGTGAAGCCAGAGCCGATCCGGATCCAGAATCAGATCTACGAGGCCCCAGCGAGGCAAAGGACGAAGCCGCCAGCGTGGAACCTGATGGGCCACTGCTGACCCCGTAGAGCCCACAGGCGATATGGCGTGGCCAGCCCGCTCAAACTCAAGGCGCATGGCCTCGTAAAACTCCTTCAATCGAGCTGGGGTCACTCCGGCTTCCGGAAAGGGAAGAAGGCACGGAGTCGGCCCTGGCATCTGTACTGCAGAACTGTGCCTGGAACGTCAACGTTCCCGAGTTGCTTTGTTGGCCGATGAGCAAGGCAAAGTCAAAGTCCGCTTGGACTTCTTCTTGTGCCTCTTACCTGGGTGCCCGGAGGTCCTCGAATGAGATGAAGAGGACATGGGGCTCCTGGAGCAGTCTCACAACCTTCTCCTCGACCGGGACCTTGACCTCCGAGGAGTCACGCCAGCCGATGACTACGGCCGGACCGCCATTAGCTTCCAGACCGAGCACGACTTCGAACCGTGGTTGAGCTTGAGATACCATAAACATTCCTGGTGTCAATCCGTAAAAGACATGGCGCAATGGCAGGTGCCACACGACTTGAATACAGTATCTCTCTAAGTCATCCTCGCTCAGCCGAAAAACGTCTTGACTAAAAAGGTGGAAAAAGGTCTATCAAAAAAGACAGAGGGTAGTTCTGTGCCGTTTCTGTACTTAACCGGTGCAAAAGGAAAAGAAATGACGTACGGATCCCTGGGTGGTGTCTTTATAGGTGACAGTGACATCACAAATTGCTCCAACAACACAGACGACGCCACGCGGATCCAAACAACGCCACCTGGTGGCGTGGCGCAAGGTTATTGCTCAGCAAAAGTTCTGGATTCCAAGCTGATGCCTGGAAATTCTAAAGGTAAGGAATCTGGAGCTAGAAGCCTCTATCAGATATCGGGAATATCGCGTAATATAGAGAAACAAGTACAAATAATATAAAGTGGGTGACGGCAGGATCAAACAGGTAAAGAGTGTCCCATACATACGATCTACCAACCATACATGAGCCTGACCTGGGGACTATGTCCTATATGCCTCGAGCCTGACAACTATGTAATGTAGTAGAAGCCTGGGTGGCATAAGGAGCAAAAGACCATAAATATCAAAATGAGAGTAAGATGCTTAATGGGCTCTCTGATTTATACAACAGTGTGTGACTACAGGGAGACACCCCCGGTCGTGTTCCAGTTTGAGAGGAGTTCATAGTGAAACTCGGTAAGCAGTATTTATATCCCTTATGTACATCACTTGATTGACACAATTTTGAATGGGTGCAATGTGAAGTGTGGTGGTGGTTTTTCTCCACAGGCAGGCCAATGAAGTGTAATTGTCACCTTTATTAAAGGAATTTCCTTTAAGAAGTATAACTAAATAAATCCTCGTAATAGTATACTTTAGGTGGGGGCTGGTACATGTGAGCTCTGGAGAGACGCAGTGATCTTAAGTTTTAAGTATTGATATATATTTATGTCTTTTTGGTTTTCAGAAGAATCAGAGTGTGATTAAGTAATGCTGGAAAAATAGGTAATTTCTTCTTGGCTAAACGTATCCTTTCTCCCTTATGTTGAAATTAGTTGTTAAGGGGCATTGTAGAAGTGTGATCTTTGTCCTGAGGAAGGCGGAGGGACCCATAGAGGCGATCAGAAAATGGCTGAAATATGTTGATAGAAAAGCAGGCAGGAGGGATGAAGGAGCACTAATACCCCTTGAGGGAAGCCGACTGTATATATGTGTAACGTGTGCACTGAGTCCAGGGGTTCCCCAGAGGCTTAACAGAGGCTAAAGTAGATAATACTCATTAATGTTCTCTTTTGTGGTAGGGTGGTTCAGCAGTTTGGCTTATCAGGGGGTAGTGCAAAGCATTTGATGTACACACACAGTCAAGAAATGAGGCACAGACTCCATGACTAACTTCAAGCCAATTGTTTTTATATATCAAAAATATATTTTTTAATTTTATCACTAGAACCAGAAGGTCTTTGTTGCAGGTAAGCACAGTTGTAAATAGGTATCAAGCAAATTTATCAAATGTACATTGTTTAGTTTTAGCAGGTAAAGCAGTTTACAAGTAACATTTTTCAGGTCTACACTAAACATACACCCTCAGCGGCTCAGGGGTGGCTGGGAGCATGATGCAAAGAGAGATCCGGGCACCCAATGCTTTTCAATAGGGGGACCTCGGGCTCAAAAAAGATGCTGCAGGCTCGGTCCAGGGGGTCGGTGCCGGAAAACCAAAGTCTAAACAAGTAGGAGAGGCGTTTGCTGGACGGTGCTGGACAGTCAGTCAGATACCCCAAGTTCAGGGGTCTCCTCGTACATCGGGTATTTTCGTTGTATCTGGTCGGGGTCAGGGGGGTCCTCTGGATTCAGGCTGCAGGCGTCATTGTGTTGGCCAGGAGGGGTCGACCCAGGGTGGACTTGAGGTCAGAATCACCTGGGGACCTTTTCTGGACTGGTGGGCCACCTGGACTTGGGCTGTGGGCATCAGGTGCAGAGTGGACAGGGCTCGCGATCCGGGGCAGTTCTGGAGTCATTTTTGGAGGTTCCTTCTGAACAGGGCCACTGTCTTCTGGAGTTCTTGGTCCTCTGCTGGGTAGGCAGTCCTCTGGGGGTTTGTAGAGGTTGCTGGTCCTGCAGGATGTGTTGCCTTTTTGGAGCAGGAGTCTTTAAGCTGCAGACAGGCAGATAGGGCTATGGCCTAGTCAGTTGTCGTCTGGAGTCTTCACTGCTGGGCTCGACTTGGCAGCCCTTCTTTCTTCTTGAGGTTGCAAGGAATCTTGTGAGTAAGGTTCAGAGATGCCCCTAAATACTAGACTTAGGGGCGTTACCGGGGCCAGAGGGCAGTAGCCAATGGCAACTCTCCCTGAGGGTGGCTACACCCTTTCTGTGCCCCCTCCCTTTGGGGGGGGCACATTCCTATCCCTATTGGTTCCTCTCCTCCAAACCAAGATTGAGGATTCTGCAAGGATGGGGTACTTCAGCTTTGGACACTTTAGTGGTGGTCCCAGCTGAAGTGGTCACTCCTCCTACTTTTTCCTAATTTTCCCACCAGATCTGCCGCCAAAAGTGGGGCTTGGTCCCGGGTGGGCATCTCCACTAGTAGGAGTACCCTGGGACACTGTAACAGTAGGCCTGAGCCTCAGAGGTTCACCGCCAAGTGTTACAGTTCCTGCAGGGGATGATGTGAAGCACCTCCACCCAGAGCAGGCTTTGTGTCTGACCCCAGAGAGCACAAAGGCCATCACCCCATGGGGTGAGAAACTTGTCTTTTAGTGGCAAGCTAGTGCAGACTGGTCAGTCCTGCACTAAAGGGTTGGAAAAATACAGGGGACATCTCTAATATGCCCTTAATGTGCAGTGCACAATACATCGAACACTGGAATCAGTGTGGGTTTATTATGCTGAGAAGTTTGATACAAACTTCCCAGCCTTCAGTGAATCCATCAAGAAGCTGTGGATTTCGTAATGACAAACTCCTAGCCCATGTACTTAATATGGCCACACTGCACTTACAATGTCTAAGAATGGACGTAGACACAGTAGGGCATATTGCTCATGCAGCTAGGCCTTCACATATGGTATAGTGCACCCTGCCTTAGAACTATAAGGCCTACTAGAGGGGTGACTTACCTATGCCACAGGCAGTGGTTGGTGGGCATGGCACCCTGGAAGGGGTGCCATGTCGATTTTACCTTTTCTCCCCACCAACACACACAATCTCAATGGCAGTGTGCATGTGCTTGGTGAGGGGTCTCATAGGGTGGCACAATACATGCTGCAGCCCTTAGGGACCCTCCCTTGTCACAGAGCCTTAGGAACCACTGGTACCTTTTACAAGGGACTTAGCTGTGTGCCAGGGGTGTGCCAATTGTGGAAACAATGGTACAGTTTAAGGGAAGAACACTAGTGGCTGGGGCCTGGTTAGCAAAATCCCAGCACACACTCAGTCAAGTTAGCATCAATACCAGGCAAAAAGTGTGGGGGGTAACCATGCCAAAAGGGACACTTTCCTATACACCTATGTCATCATCGCAATGCGATTTTAATCCAATCCAGGGAGTCTATTAATAAAGAGGCGTAGGACCCCCATGAGGTAGTTCTAATTCTTTTTGTTTGTGCTGCAGAATAGATCCCTATGCATTTGTGTATATTGTCTTCCCCAAACCCTTAAGCTCCATCCCTGACCTTGGTCTGCACAGGGAGGTTGAAGCAGGCCCTATGATGAAGCAAGCCACTGTTAGTGGGTGAGGGCAATTTTTAAGATTGATGCGTCTCTCCAGTGTTCCCCTAAGTAGTCTGTTACTCCTTTTCTTCATTTGCGTGTGAAGCACAGGAACACCCAAGGTAAGTAAGTAGGATTCCCCAAGCACCCGTGTGCGAAGTGTAACCCCAGGGTAGGTGTCCATAAGAAGCGTGGGGAAGTCGCAGTTGGAGTTTTAGGAACCTTCCCAGAGGACCCCAAGGAAAACCGTTTGGACAAGGGAGATTGGATATTGTTGGTACCCAGAACAGTGGAGTACCTACACCAGGGAGCCCGGGTGCATAGAGGTGAAATTGTGTCAGAACTTCCCAATTGAAGTCAATGGGTACCTCGGTTGTCCACTTGCTGTTGTGACCCGTTGACCAGCTCAGTGGAACCCAGACAAGGATTCCAGAAGAAGAGGACCTAAGGAGAGAGGGGACAGAGTCCAGACGGCCCAGAGTTGCCAGGCAGTACAGCAGAGCAATGCCCACACTTCGAGAAGATGCTTTCCTATTAGACGGTGGACGAAGAGGTGCAGCTGGGCAGTACCAGCGATGAAGGACATACTGGCATGGCATGTTAAGCTGAGTAGCGGATGCCCACCTGGCCTGCACGGATTAATCACCCCTCACTGAGCAGGTAAGCAGAAGAAATGGAGACCACTGGCGGCACAAGCCTTTGCTGGTTCAAATCGTGTGTATGCAGGAGACACATTGAAGCAGCCCAGGTTCGAATTCCTGGGCTCAGAACCCTGAGAGTCCCGGGCCTTCCGGCAAATCCTGATGTCCATCTAATAATTGTGGCTGAATTGCATAGTACAAAACTGAAGCATCTACGGTGAATTGCGGTTCCCCAATAGACCACATTATGACAGAGACCATTGTTGGCGCTGTGAGCCTTACTGCTTTTTGTCGTGTGAGTATGTGTGCTTTGCATTAGAGGAAGGTGAGTCACTCAAAGATCGGGGTTCAGCACAAAACAAGATGAACTTGCACAGGAGGCGAAGGCGATGTGGCTTACTGACTGCAGCTGCTGATTATGAGGCACGAGGAAGCAAGTTTGAATCCTTGGGCTCAGCAGTACCCTTGGAATCCAGGCAAATCTGGATGTGCCTGGGAAAACAAAGTACAGTCTGTCTTTTGTGAAGTTGTTGTCTGCCTGTCCTCGGTCAGGTTCGCACTATGTAAAACGGCAACAAATAAAAAGGTGGATTCTGCCAGTTACCCCTGAACTAATCTCATGCTTCATAAGGACAAGTGTTTCCCCCTTGATGTCATTATGGGTGAACTGCACAGTGTGAAAGTGTACAATCTGGGGTTGAGCCCAGGCTTCTATGCTTGTCCAAATTGTGTGATCCTAATCAAATAAGTTATTTCACTAACCACCTTCAAATACCTGAGTTCAGGATGTGCTCTTCACAAAAACCTCTTGTCTTTAAGTTATTGGCCCTTAACGCTTCTCCATCAATCACAATTATGTAGGCCACATTATAAGGGACACACCACTGGAGCCAATGGTGGAGATGGGTGGGGCCAATGGAGGATATGATGTGGAGCCGGGGGAAGTCAATGGCGACCTCCTGAGAAACAATGTGGACACCTGTACCTACTGTTACCAGGGAAGCACTGTTTTTGACTCCACATTTGTGAATCATATCAGCGGCCCTAGGTGGAGCATCTTCCCAGATGGAAAACATTTCTTCTTTAAATGGAGCAGCTGTGCATTTAATGGGAACGAGCTGGTATTCGTTAGTTTCGGAAAGCACATTAAGGAACGGAAGCCTGCTGTCTCTGGCAGGCCTTCAACCCTGCAGTGGCAGCCTTTCACAAGGGGTCACAAATTGTGAACTGCTTAATAAATATTCATCAAGCAAGTCATTTTACAACCACCTGCGTATTAGTACATAGGTGGCATCACAAACGGCATTCCCATTGATTGGTGTACAAACTGCAGAACTCTTTTTTTTGCAAATGGGTATGCTATACTAGGCCTTTAATTTCTAAAGTGAAAATTGTAACTATATACGACTATGCATATGTTAAAATGTATTAAAGTCTAATATTCTTCCAATTCAAAAATACAAAATTTACTTCTGGTTATACTACAATATGCAAATAAATAGTTTGCAATTCAAAGTCCTGCATTTAATTATGTGGTGCCTTATAAGTAAAAACAACAAGTGATGGACGGAATGCTGAACATTGTCAAACACTCACCCCCAGTCATAGATCTGGGTTTAATCCATTGTTCTTTTGCTCACCATGCCACCCCAGTTTGGACCCAGCCATATGCAAATCAGTCTTGACCCTGTTCCTCATGGGAACAGTCCAGACCGAACTGCCAAGCCAGGTCCTCACTGGACCGGAAACAAGCATTCTGGGACCGGTTTCGGGGTTTCACCCCTCATCAGCCAGGCTAGCTTAAATCCAGTGGCATGGGAAGCACGGGACCCACGTCTGGGCATACCCTTCCCACTTAGGGCGACAAAGCAAAAACAACAAGTGATGGACGGAATGCTGAACATTGCCAAACACTCACCCCCAGTCATAGAGCTGGGTTTAATCCATCGTTCTTTTGCTCACCTGTTCCTCATGGGAACAGTCCAGACCGAACTGCCAAGCCAGGTCCTCACTGGACCGGAAACAAGCATCCTGGGACCGGTTTCGGGGTTTCACCCCTCATCAGCCAGGCTAGCTTGAATCCAGTGGCATGGGAAGCACGGGACCCACGTCTGGGCATACCCTTCCCACTTAGGGCGACAAAGCAAAAACAACAAGTGATGGACGGAATGCTGAACATTGTCAAACACTCACCCCCAGTCATAGATCTAGGTTTAATCCATTGTTCTTTTGCTCACCATGCCACCCCAGTTTGGACCGAGCCATATGCAAATCAGTCTTGACCCTGTTCCTCATGGGAACAGTCCAGACCGAACTGCCAAGCCAGGTCCTCACTGGACCAGAAACAAGCATCCTGGGACCGGTTTCGGGGTTTCACCCCTCATCAGCCAGGCTAGCTTGAATCCAGTGGCATGGGAAGCACGGGACCCACGTCTGGACATACCCTTTCCACTTAGGGCGACAAAGCAAAAACAACAAGTGATGGACGGAATGCTGGACATTGTCAAACACTCACCCCCAGTCATAGATCTGGGTTTAATCCATCGTTCTTTTGCTCACCATGCCACCCCAGTTTGGACCCAGCCATAGGCAAATCAGTCTTGACCCTGTTCCTCATGGGAACAGTCCAGACCGAACTGCCAAGCCAGGTCCTCACTGGACCGGAAACAAGCATCCTGGGACCGGTTTCGGGGTTTCACCCCTCATCAGCCAGGCTAGCTTGAATCCAGTGGCATGGGAAGCACGGGACCCACGTCTGGGCATACCCTTCCCACTTAGGGCGTCAAAGCAAAAACAACAAGTGATGGACACAAGCATCACTTAGGGTGAATGTTTGACAATGTTCAGCATTCCGTCCATCACTTGTTGTTTTTGCTTTGTCGCCCTAAGTGGGAAGGGTATGCCCAGACGTGGGTGCCGTGCTTCCCATGCCACTGGATTCAAGCTAGCCTGGATGATTAGGGGTGAAACCCCGAAACCGTTCCCAGGATGCTTGTTTCCAGTCCAGGGAAGACCTGGCCTAGCAGTTCGGGCTGGACTGTTCCCATGGGGAACAGGGTCAAGACTGATTTGCATATGGCTGGGTCTAAACTGGAATGGCATGGGCAGCAAAAAAACGATGGATTTAGTCCCAGATCACTGTACTGGGGGTGAATGTTTGACAATGTTCAGCATTCCGTCCATCACTTGTTGTTTGTGCCTTATAAGTAGACATTTATGTCACCAGCCCCCCAACTACTACCCTGCTTCATCCACTAGCCTCACCTTCAAGGTAATACCCAACACTTATGACATCCTTCATAACTGGGTACACCACCCACACTATATTTGGCTACGAAAAACCTCTGATTCTTTGATATATTAAAAAACATTTAGTACTTACTTAAGAACAAGAGTGAACTGACCCCTGGTTCTTATATCATATTACCTAGGTACTCTCTGACTGTGAGATGCTTAGAGAGGTCCAATATGACTAGTAAGCTATCTCAGCGGATGAGCTTTAGCATTCACATATGTGACCTGAGGCTCACAAGTCCAAATCCCAGCTTTCCACACTTTTAAATTTGACCAAATGGTATTCAGTTGCATAAATGTTGCTCTGGTCACTTACAATGCTACGGCTTCAGACTGTGGTACAACAGATTGAAAACTAGCTGTTTTATAAGGGTAAGCTCACCTGGGAAGAAACTTCAGTTGTACACTGAACGAGGAATGAGCCTGGATGTATCCAGTCCGGGGTAGAAGCTCCATGTGGTGTTTGAGCTCTTTGCAAACATCAAACTTCAGGCGCAATGCAGTACTAGCCCTGCAAACAAACCACAGGAGTAGATAAAGTTACTTGCATATATTAATAGATCTCCAGTAATTATAATTGTAATTCTCTTAATATAGGTCTTACTAACACTGACAAGGCATCAAATCACTTTTCAGCGAGTAGCACACTTCTCTGGCAACCAAAAGGATTAGTATAGCGAAATATGAGTATAGTATTAGCATAGGGAGGTATGATTTAATTTGAGCGGAGGAGATGTGAGCCCATTAGTTGGACTGAATAGAATAATGGAGGGATATGGGGGAAGAACCCAGAATTGTTAATCACTGTATTAAGATGAGGTTTGGGATAATTAACGGAGAGATAGTGTTGAGAAGAATCTGTAGAAAGGAATTAGGGAGATCATAGTAGTAAAATGGGGTTTGAGATGAGTCAAATGGGAGATACATGAGGGAGAGTTTAGTAGGGTTGTTTGGGACATCATAGTAGTAAACTGAGGTTTGGGGTGAAACAGAAAGGGTAGAGGAGGTAAGAGTCTAGGAGGGTTATTTTGGAGATCATAGTAGTAGAATGGGTTTGGGATGAGTCAGAGTGGAGATAGAGGATAGATTGATAGACGTATATGGTGATGGTGAGACAGAGTAAAGCTTTTGAAAGAGTATTTTTTTTTCCTCTTGTACAGTACGATTAAAGTAATAAACACAGAGATACATGATTACATAGTAAGGGAATATATGTGTAAGGTATATAATGAGATCTGAGTTCTATTGTATAATAAACACAGACTTTTAAGAGTTGCAGTATTTGAAGTTAATTTATTTGTGTACTTTTATAACATTATTTTATGTTTCCTCAATATTTCAAAAGGCTTGTAGATAAATAGTTAAGATAATATTTACCTATTGTGCTAGGTAAAATAAAAAAGACTTATAAGCATCTAATCAAACAACATATATAGAAACTATTCAGTGACCATGTTAAGCGTTCAGCTATACACACATATACACATATATACACACATATATATATATATAAAACCATGAGTAAAATATACATTTGTTGAAACAAGACTAATGAGTATGTATTTATTTTAAGATAAAACAGTTATTATACCTATCTGTACAAAGAAATACACATTTCTAGACATACACATACAATCAAATTATAAATGTTTACATACACAGCGATATGCAGGCCACTGCTGTTTGAGTATGGTGTTTACATAGGAAACAGCCAACTCTTGAGTAGTCTTCTGAAGATAACATAGTTATCCGTAGATGTTATATTTGGGGGTTATGAATTGCATAGTCTGGCTGCTTAAACAGAAAAAGATTTGCCACCTATTGTCTTTTTCTTGTATGGTGGAATTTTGAGGCGGGGTGCCAATCTTAAGCGTAGGTTTCTTTCCTGAATGTATTTGGTGATTTTATTATATTTCCTTCATATGTATAACCTGTAAGATATGTTATGCTTGTCAGAAGGAGCCATTGTGAATTTGGAAAAACAAATCTTACAGAGCCCTCAATGAGAGCAGGAGAGATATTGTAATGGTTATGAATACCAGTAAGATTTCATACTGGAGAAGTAAAGGTTAATGGTGTTGTTTTATGTTACTGCTATTTTCCTGTCATTGTAGGGAACAGGAGTTACTTTCCAAGTAGTTCCAATGTTTCCATCTGTAGTGAAATGTGTGTTTTGACCACTGACTTCATGTTGCACCACTTTGCACCTGGCTTAGCTGTCTAGTGTTCACCAGTTACAGACTCCATTTTGGATTCAGTTTAGTTTTAGCTTAATTCTGCCTGTTGACTTTATCGTAGCATTAGACACTGCCATGTTAAAGGCTGCCAGTGATTTTCCACATTGTCTGTCTGTTTTCGTGCTTTTTCTCACCAAGGGCTTTGGTTGATAAGAATGTACACAGACGGCAGGAAATGGCCTTGGTTTGACTTGACATCTTAGGACTGTGGCCAAACCAAACGTGTTATTTTCAAAGCATACCTAAACTAGCCAGCATGTTTGAATACTTCTTGTACAACAGGAGGGTTTTTCCATAAAGCTCCTTCTTTTGTTTTTTTTAAGCTATAAAAGAGACCCACTGAAACAGTGAGGGATTCAGAGACCTCAGTCAGGATTCAGATGTCAGATGCCTGACATAGATTTCCCATGAGGGTAGAGATCTCTCTTTCTCTTTCGCAGTCAAACGAGTCATCGGCTTGCTGGCAGGAGAAAGATGAAGCACCTGACAGGCCCTACGGTGATGCATTTTTATTAATTATTTACTTTGCATTATAATATAGACACATATATTTGCTGTGTATATTGCAGTGGAGCATCATTTTGGTAGGTGCTTTCAACATGCTAACCTCCTTTTAGGAACCTTGCGTAGTGAAATAATAAATGTCTTCTTTGGACTAAGAGGTGCATTCCAGAGATTTTTGTCAGCTCGGTCATTAGTGAAAAGCAAACACCATCGTAGCCAGAAGTCTGATTTGGCTTGTGAAGATGCACAATCATCAGTGTGCATGAGTAGATTACTCCTTTAGGGTAATGTTTAAACTCTCAGGGATGAGTGAATAGTCTTAGTGTTTGAAGGGTGAGACCTAAAGTTTGTACCAAATTGCCTCGGCACTCTCTAGGTGGGAAAGCACGGTGCTCAGCAGAGAGGTGGTGGTGTGTATATCTTAGTCTGTGTGTATTAATAGTCTTAACATTTTATTTTGTAGGATGTTCAATAGTGTGTCCTTCTGAAGGCTGCTGGTCTGAGCACAGTGATACCCAAACATATGTCATATTCGTGTTGTTTGTAACAAAGACTGTCAAGTATAAGATCTATTCTTTTCCATAATATTCAAAATCATTTCTCTGCCTTTACAGCTTGGTTTGAGCTAGATGTCTATTTCACAGCTGGCCCTTTACTCTAAGGGTAAACCTTTTCTGTGGTCTCTGCCTCCTCTTCCTCTAGCACACTTTCACATTATTCTTTAAGCTCATTAGATGCAACAGAGGAGGAGCTAGACGGTGGCACAGGTTTATTTACCTTTTGATTATGGGGTACTTAAAAAGCAGAAAGCCTGCAGCATTGGACAAACACTTCTCTGCTGCACCCACTGGACACCCAGAAATGCTGGCTTCTTGCAGTAGTTGGAAAACACACAAGGAAGCAATTTATGTTCTTTCCAGTGTTGCTGCAGTAGAGGATTGGCCAATTCACAGGAAAGTGTGTTTTATAGTTCAATGTTCCAAGGTGCCACTCATTCACCAGGAGGAGGGGGAGGAGGAAAGAGATGAGAGAGGAGCATAATGGTTTAGAACTGTCGGAGGTGAAAGAGAAACAGAGGCATGTGCAGAGCTAAAAAAAAAGAAAAGAGAGAAAAGGCAGGAAAGAGATAGAGAAAACGAGAGAGCGTGGCAGAGTACTAGAGATGTAGTGTTAGGTGGGTGGAGATGAGACAATTAGTAAAAGATATAGAGAGAGAGAAATAAACACCTAACCAAAGACAGCACAAGTGAAAGCTAATAAGTGAGTCACGGAGTGAGAGGAGATGAGTGGAAGTAAGGGAGAGAAGGGTAAGCAAATAAGACTGAGTGTTAGTGAGGATGAGTGTAAGAGGGAGACGGAGTGAATGAAAGTAAAGGAGAGGGGATGAACAGTAGAGTGAGTGAACGTAAGTGAGTGAAAGTGAGGGAGGTAGTGCTAGAATGAGAGAGTAAAACAGAGGGCCCGATTTAGAGTTTGGCCAACAGGTTACTACATCACAAATGTGACTGATATCCTGCCTGCCCTATTACGATCTACATAGGGTATTATGAGATTGTAATACAGCAGATGGGATATTCATCACATTTGGGATGGAGTAACTCCCTCTGCCAAACTCAAAATCAGGCCCGAGTAAGTGAGTGATCAAGATAGTGTGTGGGTGAACTTGTGAGTAAAAGAGGAAGTCAGATGGACTGAGTGAGAGAGTAAGTGTATGTACAACTGCTTGTCTGTGTGTCTCTCCCTGTGAATAGAAGTCAATATGTTGTAATGATTGCAGTAATATATCCTGAAGCATTTGCTTTTTGGCTGGTTCAGCTCGTGTGTGGGCTCTTGGAGCAAAGCTTGACCACCCATTCAGCTCTGGCTTGGCCCATGAGTTCTCTGGCTTGCCCACCTCCACATCTGTTGACACACTATCCACCACGCTGTTGACTGCATTCATGTTGCTATGCCGCGGAGTGTAGCAATGATGTCCTTGGATTTACTAAATAGTTTAGTTTTCTTTGAAAGTAGCAAATAACTATCACATTTAGCGTGATGACAGATCTCTCTGCTAGACAGTATGGGTTAGGGCTGAAAGAAAATGTTTCATGAAAATCCCAGCTAAATACTGGGAGGAAAGAAGAGTGATGTCTAAGGCACTTTATTCTTATGATATGTTGTGTATGATTTAGGAATACACAGGTCCCTAACATATCTGTCTGGTCAATGTAATTTCAATGAAAATGTCAAGTTTCATCCAGGTTGCCTAATGTCAGGAGGTCAGGTGCATGCACTGGTTCACATGGAGAGTGAGTTAATTTAGAAAGTACTACATTTACCTTCAACGATTGTTTTTAATAGAGGGTTAGAATTTCTCAATTTAAAAGGTATTTCACGCAACTCCAAAGGAGGAGTTTTTTTTTTTAACATAGGGATAGTGTTTTTTAAAATCTGCCAAAAGTTCCTTTATAATTCGAATGTTAAAAAAGAATACCAGGCAGAAATTTCCTGGAGGCAAGATGAACTTCTGCAGACGACTAAAGTAAGGGAGACTGTGCCAGGTAAAAAATATAAGGACATACAGTATTCTGTTGCCATATTTTGAGATCAATGCTCTTTCCTGTCTAAGCTTAAAAGCATAAAAGGATCACAAGAAATAACATTTTGGGGGTTATTCTAACTTTGGAGGAGTGTTAATCCGTCCCAAAAGTGACGGTAAAGTGACGGATATACCACCAGCCGTATTACAAGTTCCATAGGATATAATGGACTCGTAATACGGCTGGTGGTAAATCCGTCACTTTTCCGTCACTTTTGGGACGGATTAACACCTCCTCCAAAGTTAGAATAACCCCCTTTGTCTCTTTCAGAATGTTCTTATAGTCGACCAGCAAATTAAAATTCTATAATGCATATGCTTGGGCAGGAAGGATGTGATGGAGAATGCTGTCCACTTTGCTGGTCAGGAGATTGGGTGTGCATCGCAGTCCTTGATGTCGCCTTCAGATAAAATAAGATAGACTGGAAACCACCACTAGCAATGAAGGGCTGGAGTGGCTTGAATACTCCTCATCCTCTATTTCTTGAGCATCACAATGACCTTTGGCAGAATTGTTGGAAGGCAACGAGAGCCCTGGGTTTCGGCTAGCTGGATACAAATTCTCTGCATTTTGGGGCATTTTTGCATTGGCAATGAGGTCCATTTAAGGTGTCACTAACTGCTCCATGAATTCAGAGAGTACCTTATTGTTGACTAGCCAACTGTGAATGTCAGACACCTTCCTCGCCAGTTAGATTGCATCTGGACATATCCGGTCTCATTTTTCATACAAATTCGATCTACTGCTGTGGCCTAGCAGTCCTGGGCCAATTCTGGATGGTCTAAATCGAATTCCTCCCTGCCTATTGAGAACATATATGTTAGATATGTCATATTTGCTTTATCTTATGTAACTGAGGCAAGAAAGGACCTGCAAAGTAGATGGACTTCCCTCAAAATCAGCATGATAATGTGGTATGCCAACCCTTTGCGTGACCAAATTCCTGGAATCTTTAAGTGACCCTATGGATGGCCATTGCTTCAAGAATGCATATTTTATGACTGCCTGAAAGGGGCTGTTTATGGAACAATACTCCTTTGAGCGCATCTTTTCTCTCTCTCTCCACAATGGTAGATATTGCAGAGCTGTATCAGTTTTACCTTTTCCTCTGAGCTCCCTGACCCGAGGCACCATTGATTCAAAAGACATTACTGTAGAGCTCACCGATGCAGCTGCACATAAGGTGCAGTGTAAATGCAAAAGGCCACTGTTGCCAGAAGATTTGTTTGACTGTAGGGTGAGGATTTGCTGGGAGGGAAATACAGTCTCAAAGATAAAGGATAGCCTCGTTCTAAAATAAACTCTTTTGCAATTCTAGATTCAGAAATAGCTCACAAACACTGGATTTTAGGAGGTGTGAGGGCTGTTGGGTTGCTGCAGTTTATCTGGAACCTCAAAAACTGGAGGACTTTCGAAACAGTGAATACATCTCACAAAACGTTTCATAAGTCTGCCTTCTGGAGCCAATAAATCAGGAAGGAATACAAAAAATGCTATTTTCAACAAGTGAGCCACTGTTACCCCAAATCACCTGTAGACGAAATGAGAGCTGACATCAGGCCAAATGGCAAGATCTTCTATCGTTATACTGATTGTTCCCAAAAAATGACACACACTTTTTTTTTCACTGAAATGGTGATGTCAAAATATGCATTTGCAGGACTAACATTCAGTCTTCTTGATGTAGGTGTGAAGAGGTTTGAAGTAAAACCGATAGTCTAAACTTTTCTTCATTCATTCATTCATTCATTCATTTGTGTCTTTGCTTTAGATCTAGGATGGGTTGATATTCTCTTACAACTTTCTCTGTTTAAAAGAAAAGAAAAAAACAGGAGTACATCTCTTTGTCAATTGAAATGGTGTTTTTCTTCTATACCTTTGTTAAAGAATACATAACATTCTGGATTAACTAGACCACATGTACAGTATAATGCTTTTGAGCCTTGAGGTGGGCAATAATCCAACACGGTCTTCAGTGAAGTTCTACTAAACTGGAAGGTGGTTCTGATGCTCCCACTAACTGGTTGTTTAACAGTGGTGAGAGGTGAAGGGGTGGAGTTACTATATGTTGCCCAAAGAGTACTTTTTCTGGTTGTCACTAAGGGTTGACTTTTTGTTGCCTAGCCTATATAGGTATTGAGTCTTATGTAGCTCTCCTACTATTAGTTGAGTTAAACACACTCACTGGTGCACATTTTACCAGAGCTCCCTTTATACTGATGTCTTGTAACTTCCTTTTTCTAGCACACTGGTAAGGCTGTCAGCTTCCACCTTTTACTTGTGTGTTCATCATCACTATGGGCCAGTGCTGTAGTAGAGAGTGGCTGAACCAGAATATACACCTGCTGCCTTTGTTCGATACCTGTGTATTATCAACAGGATTACTGTCTCATGCGATTAACCTGGTAGTGTTCATGGGCAAAAATGTCTGATTCCTGTGCTGCAGAACCTATCATCTGGTTTGTTTTTTTCTCTCAGACCAACCTCCGATTAGTGCTCAATTGACAACAACAGTGATTTCAAACATGCCTATGTGTGAAATGGCATTTGTTGCCATTACAAACATGTCAGAAATAGAGCTGGGAGGGTTGGCCCAGACACGCAGGGTATGTGAGTTGCGAGATGCCATGCAGCTCAAGTCTAGACTCTGGAGAGAATTCTAGGATCTGGCTGAATACTGCATTCTATGCAGAATACAACAACGGCCAGCCAGTTTAAGCCTCTGTGGATCCAAGTCAAACATGGCAGAGCTACACAAACACCTGCATGTCTGCCCCAAACCATTACTGAGGCAGGAAGATGGTGGCTGTTGTGTTTCACTTCCCACTGCACAAATGCAGATGTAGGCAATAAGGCTTATTACACATAAATGGAACACAACGTGACTGAGTCAACGAGAAAGGGGTCTGTACACCCTAGGGTTGGAAAGGGGATGTAGCAGATGGGAAATAATTCACTGTAACATATACTTTAACTTCTGCATGCATGGTTCTACAACAGTAAAACAAACAAACAGGTCACAGGTTTGGTCTTGTCCACAGGCAGAGCAATACTGATCTTGGTATTTAAAGGGGCCTACTAGTGAATGATGTCACAAACTTTCTCAAAGCCAAAGCAGATATCGTCAAATAGAGGAATATTCTGAATTCCGCCTATTGTGAGTCTTGTCAGAGGTGAAGAAATGTATAAAGAGAACTTTTTGCATTTCTTTATCCAGGTTGCCTCCTTTAAATACAATATGCTGTTGAAGATGGTTGCTGTCAGTACATTGTGAATAGCTGGACACTCACCCTCGTTATAGATAGAGTCTAAATTCTGGGTGGAAATACTGGAGACAGAATGACTGATTCCAGTGGATTGTACATTGTTTTCCCTATAGGCCATTGTGGAATGGTGAATAACATGAGGAATAATGCAGAACTCTGTATTACGACCCAATATGAGCTTGTTTGCTCCTGAAGTTTGGGCTGTTTTCCGGCCACACGTGCATTTGCTTTTAACAGCTGATACAATAGTTAAGGAGAAAGAGAAGCACTTGAGTCAGAAATATTGGAATCATCTACCGAATATTCATGTTTCCCTGAGAAGCAGAAACAGTCATGTCCAACTGCACCTAGGAGGTCAACCGCTGCGTTGGCCGTTCAGACATAGATGGTAAAGCCCAAGTCATGGACAAGAGTCACTGAGTGCCAAGGATTTTCCTCAACCAGTGCCGGAATGTTTTTTTTCACCAGCCAGTCTTTCATCTATAAAAATAAATGGACTGCTGACCCCCTTCAGTGAAGCCACCACAATGGACAAGACATAGGGCACGGCTGTCAGCTTGTATAGTAAGACCACAAACTGGTAGTATTGGGATGCCACGGTGAACCTTAGGCAACATCTATGGCAGGGATAATAGGAAGATGGAGTAGTCGTCCTGAAGGTTCAAAGGCATCAATTAATCCCCTGCATTCAGGGTCAAACACAAAATACTTGTAGCGGTACATTCTGTCTATTTAAATCCATCTCAGAATATTACAAACATTTGAACTTTCTTCTGAAGTGATTATAGTCCTAGCAAACTATAATCTGGATGGACATAGAATTCCTGGTCAAAAGCATAAGATAATAGTTTAAAATACTTGGAGTCAAAGACTGCAAAAAGTAAACAGTTCATCATTAACATTTTCGAAAATCCTTAATTTGCTGGACTTTAAAGGCAGGCAAGACTTGGCTCAGAGACAGCAGTTTGAATGGTGAATAAACAAGTTCAGAAGGCAAAGATCCAGGATAGTTATCAGAACTCTATGCTTCTTGGGGCCAAGAAGGAAAGGGAGTAAAATTATCTGTCCTTTTCTTTCAGAAGCACCACTTTTCTGGCCCACTTGCCTCAGCAGGGCAAGGACCTATGTCTCCAGAATTAAAGTATGACCTGAAAAGCACAACCTGGTGAAGGGAGCATGGTCCGGAGGAGAGGGAAGGAAAGGGTAAGATGCAGCCCTTGTGGATCAAATGGCGGACTCTGCAGTCCATCATGATCAAATCCCAGCTGACAGAAAAGTGGGAGACCCACCCCCTTTATCAGAAGGTGGTAACATACGTGGGGGATTCTGAGAGGTTTTGAGGCATCAAATCTGGAAAAAACACAGGGGTTTGGATTTTCTGTTGTGCTGCTGTGTTTGAAAAGACCACTACATTTGCTCTAATGGCTGAAAAGGCTGTCTCTGCTAGGACTGCTGGGCTCTTGAGTAACCCTAAAAGTTTCTGTACTGCTGCTGGAACTGCCTCACATGCGAAGCCAGATTCAGCATGCAGGGCAGTAGCCCTATTATATTTGATGCACTTCAGAGAGAAGTTGGCTTTTTCATAAAACAGCTACTCATCATCAAAGGGGCACATCTATCGGAGACGCCTGAACACCTACTGAAAAGCCAGTCCAAGGCATCCAGCCATGCCGAAGTAACATGATGGATGTGCCCATGGACAGGGTTTTGGTATCTGCAGAATCCAAGCTACACTTCATAATCTGCTTTGAGGCATCAACACCACCACTGACCAGTTTGTAAAGGTGTTTATGCACATGTTCCTACCAATTACCAGTTAAGCCAGTTCTCACAGGGCATGGACATAACACACCAGCAGTGGCGTTCACCATTTGAAAAGAGAAACTGCCTGATGCCAAAATCTTAATTCCTTTGATATCCAGTTTATTAGAACCCCTGCACAGAGGTGCTGCAGGAAAGGCATTGCGGTTCAATTTAGAAGCCAAAACTTGAACCATCAAGCTCACTGACAACAGATGTGAGGAGAAGAATTTTGAGTTGCCCACAGCTGGCCTACCGTACCTGGCATTTTGCCTGTGGTCTTCTGGCCCTGGAGAGTGTATTCCCTCAAGCAAGCAACACAGGTTCAAGTATAGTCTCATTAAATAGGGAACTAAAGAAGTAGATTTATGTCAAAGTGTTAAATGTAGGCATCTCTTGCAGAAACTTCAAACCCTGTGTCTCTTCAGATTCACGCACTACTGTGGCAAAACAGCTTACTCCCACAGTCAGTTCCCACAATGTAAGGGATGTTCCTTCCCTTAATGAGAGGTATCCGTCCCTCAAGCATTTGTAAATCATTTTCTGTGCACCCATAATCATTATTGAGAATGGTTATGGAACTGGAGCTGAGTAAGTCTCCCAGCCGGGCAAATGTATGGGACCTAGGAAGACACTGTTTTTGGTGGCATGTCCTGAGTTTCTTTTGCACCACCCTAATAATATCAGCGGTCTTTATGGGCGGCACTGGTAATGACTCAAAACTCATTACTCTGATCATCTCCAGGAGCGGCATCATGGATGACATTTAATGGACAACGGGTAAGGCTGTGGTCCACAACCTCTTTTGAGGTTCTCAAGCTGGAGCCTCTGGAGGCGTGGAAATGGAAGCATGGGGGTTGAAGCTACCAGCGTCACCAAGTCCGAAGGAGAAGTTCCATCCAGGTAGAGTGGCCCAGACATAACTGAAGCCAACCTAAAGATGTCAAACATGGCCTGACGGAAAGCCTCAACCTGAGGGATTTGCAGACAAAGCCGGAAATTACAGCCGAATTCTTCTGCAGCTTTAGAATTGGCTCTTTGGAAGAGTCACGCATCAGGGAAAGGCTCTTTTATTCTGAATGGTCCTAGGAAGGGAACCATTTCCTCGCGGAAGGGGATTTCTCTTTCCTACAGCAAATTTGGTGTTTGTCTAGAGAAGATCTTTTGAGAGATCGTTGCCTCACAGGAGATTTGCCTGTAGGAGAAGGGGTACACTTTGTGGTGGCTCTCTAGGCTTCGGCATGAATAATTTGGCCTTGCACTCCTTGATGTCTTTTGGGTGCATCAGGGAACAAAAATCTCAGAGTAGGGCACCATGATCAGATTTAAGACACTATACCCTTTGCAGTAAGCATTTGACATAGTGACTGTTGAAGCTGAGAAAAAGCACTGAGAGAGTACTCGGCACCGCACCAAGGAGGTGTACAAAAACAGGAACAGATATTGGTGCACAGAGTGCCTTTTATATACCAGTGGTGTCATATCCAACGGGTGAAGTCATGGCAGGAGCCGCATGGTGCCATGTGGGAGTGCTGGAGAACCTCTGCTGGGATAAAAACCTGTCTAATGACTGAAGAATATGGTAAAGGTAAGGCATCTGTACTATCCATCAGAATTTCTTAAATTATTTATAACTTAGTAGTATTTATAATTCACTCCCGTGAAAACAGTTGGGTCTGTGAACATCTAAGATAGACATAAATGTCAGAGTTTCCTTTAATGCTATTGTTTTTGGTGAGTTCGATATTGCACAACCTGGTGGACAATGTATTTAACTTTTGAATTTGTGTGCTGGCAGGGGTGTTTATGATTCTAAAATGTTTCTAGTGGGTGGCATACGGGCAGTAGCAGCACCTCCCCCCACCAGCCCCTTTTCTACCCCCCTCCCCTCCACCCCCTCAGCACCCTGAGACCGTCACGGGTGAGTAGTGCACTTTACAAATTCCTGATTGATTGATTGATATACAAGTGTAAGTATTGTCCTTCAGACCATCTACTGCAGAAAACATCTCTTTATTAATGAACTTGCTTACAACGTAAGTACTTCTGAATATGTATTTTCAAATTGATTTAACAGTGCTTATGAATATTTTTCACAATTAAACAAAAATCTTCCTTAATTACTACAGAATTAGGAAGACAACAGCACAGTGTGTGATGTCATTTGATTCTTCTGTAATATCCCTTTGGTTCCTCTTTGTGGAAAGGACTGCCATTTAAGCACAATCATCAAAAAAGATCAAGGAAACTTACCTGCTTTGAACTACGATGCTGTCTTGGTACAGTCTGTCATACATACAGATCTTCAAATCTATGTTTGACTTTGACACCCACACAGGCACATCCAAGGAAATCCCGAGGACTTTGATTGGAATCTGGAAGAAGAATAACAGATAAATATCACCTTGAGCCATTAATTAAGCATTCTGTTCCCACAAACAAAATATAAAACCTCTCACCTTTGTAGAGAAGATCAATAAATTACATTTTTAAGATCACTACACTCAGTGCAGTTGTGCTCATGGAGTCATTATTTTTAGATTATTATTTCTGCATAATTCGCAAAATGAAAACAATGAAGGTGTTTTTTAATGGCCTTTACTGGCCTTTCAAGAAAACATACATGCTTTATCACTGATTATGTAGGAAGATACTTAAATGGAAGTTTAACAAAACAATTCTTTAGTTTCTTATGTCCTCCTTATAATATGGACCCCCTTCCTAACTGATTTTTGGAGAAATCGGAGAAATGGTAACACTGACTTTAGTAAAGCTGGATGCTGCTTTGTTGGCAGGACATCTGTTTTCCAGTCTGTCCGTCTTGTGGTGATATAGCAGTGCAGGCATTCAACAACTTGCCCGTAACATTGCAAATAACACAAGGGGTCACTTTACCTCTTCTGCTGAGACTCCACCTCTCTCTCTTCAGTGGGCTCTATACTCCCACTTTGAAGTTAAGCCTGGGTGACATTTAAATTATGTCAGAGTAATTGGAGTAATTTCACTAATTTCTTGTTACTTTTGTGATGCAAAAGTACAAAAAAATTAAGCAACTATGCTGTTTGTGTGATTTAGAATGATTTGGTGGAAAATGGCCTACTGCAAGAGCACACAAACAGATCATGAGTGGTTGCTGCTGGCCATGCTCTGTTACAGGTAACACTATTTTCTTAGAGCAAAATGCATCCTCTGGTCCATTTTGGATGCAAGGGTGCATTTTGTGTTAAGAAAATAGTGCCAAGCGCAGGGTTACATTCCTCATGTAATTCAGAGTAATCCTGCGTAATTTTGCTGTAATTTAATGTAATTACTCTACAGCAAATTATGCGAGTTAGACCCACCCCTACTTGGAGTATGAGGATGGGTCCCAGTCCATAAACATACCCCTATTAGCTTCAAAAATATACTACCATGCCAACGAGAATGTGTATGATGAATGTTTTAGTCTACAGGAAATATTCAAGTAATGCCAATTTATTTTACCTAATTTATACATGGATTATTGGTTTGTTTATGGTGGTATGAAAAATATCAAAGCTACAAAGGTGGCTTTTCAGGGATATACCACATTAGTTAGGTCAGTGTCCATCGGTGGAAAGGTTAGAAAAATTACATTCTATGTCTTTGTTGGTGTATGTACCTATATACACAGGCTCTAAATGTACATGCTTGGGATAAATGGTTACCAGAAGGACTGATGAACAGTATTAAGTCATTGTGGAATTTAAGCAAAACCTGTTGAGATCTGAGTTCAACATATTTAATTTCCATCCTCCTATTACCTGATCAGCCAACAAACAAGATTCAAGATTAAAAGGTAACCAAATTGTACTAGTAGACATGAATTGAAAGGCTCCCAAAGCAAAAGAGACGGTGAGCCTTCTGCCTTTGTTGACTGAAAAGCTTTAAAGGCATTGATGAGCGGCAAGAAATGGCTGACTAAAGAAGCAGCATCACAATCCATTTTTTGATGACATGATACTGTCTCACCCCAACCAAACTTCATAGGACCATAATAAAATTATTTGTATTGGCCACTGAAGGAGACGGGTACCTTTAGGGTTGGTGGCAATCAGCTCTTGTTCACAGTGATGCTGGTTGTACTGCGGCCCTTTTCCTTTAAGGAGTTTGAGAACACCACAGGAACTTTCAGCTGCCCAACCTTGCAAGACAGCAGATTTGTCGTTAGCTTTCTTTTAGCGGCCTTTTATGGGCACGTTATTTTAGCCATAGACCTGCAGTTTGTGCCCTTCAGCTCAGTAACAATTTATTTTTGATTCATTTTATTTTCTAAGCAGAAGCTTCATACTGCAGAAATG
This sequence comes from Pleurodeles waltl, assembly GCF_031143425.1. Taxonomy (NCBI): domain Eukaryota; kingdom Metazoa; phylum Chordata; class Amphibia; order Caudata; family Salamandridae; genus Pleurodeles; species Pleurodeles waltl. The sequence continues at coordinate 1,509,537,386 of NC_090445.1, read as the reverse complement.
TTTTCTTTTATTTCATAGACTTTCAGCCTAGAAACTGTTTTCATTCCTTTTAGTCTGATATTCTCATTCTGTGCTTTGCTCAAGGCTGTACCCGGTATTGTTGTCAGTACAAAGTGGAACACCACAATCTCTCCCACTTCATGGGAAACATGCGTGTTCCTACGTTAGGGCAGTTTTCCCAGAACACTGGCTGTTTTATTATAAAACATCGCTTTGCCCCCTATACGTTAAAGGGCGAGTTCCAGCCAGAAAATTTCCAATGCATGCTATTGCTTCATTGGAGCTGTCTGCTGAGACTTGACGTCTTCTCCGCCTACATGAGAGAGGACCCTTAGTAGACCAACAGCCCTCTTCTTTACTTCCTTGTCCAAGTATGGGGGATGGTGTCTGCCTGCAGATCCAGAAGGGTGGATTAGGGCTAACAGTGCTGTTCTCTAGTAGTGCTTTAGTGGCATAGGTAGGAATTCCAACACTTAGCATTATCACACTGTTGTGGTACTTTTCTTCTGTTTCATTTTCTTTGTCATCGCATTGCTATTATTATGTTTTATCATCCTAATCATTGCAGTCCATGCCATTTTATCTAGAACGCAGTTGATTCAATAAAACATATTGAATCAATTTTTGTTTCTGTTTGTCTGTGCACGTGTGAGACAAATGTAACTGAGAGAAAAGGATGAGATCTGTTACAACACCATTTCTCTGAGAAATCATAATGTCATGCGCACGGCTGCCACAAATCACCACCACTTTCCAGCGCTGTTGAGGTACTGCTAGCTGACCGGAAGAGTTAGGCCGACATTTGTCACATGTGTGGAATTGGACTCAGTTCCCCACAACCTGGTGCTGCTGCTGCTGCCCAAATCCAGCAATCTCATTATTATATTGAGAGCCAACACGACAGCTTAATGATATGTTTTGTGCTTTCAACACTCTAATCAACTTCTAATGTGAAGGGCTTGGTGGGTAAATGGTGCCCCTAAGAAGGTCTGCTTCTAGTCCAGTGAAGGAAGGGTGGAAGGGAAGTTAGAGAGGAAACTAGATGGTGGTGATCTGGAGCAGATTGCTACCAATTGTGTATCTCCTCCCTGGGCCATCACCAAAGCAGAAAACCAATAACAATAGTATTATTATTCCTACATGGCGCCACAAATTATTTAGATATGTAATTTGGAGGTCTGTGGTTGTCGTATATTCCCATGGTACTAAAGAACTGCACCATAAGACTGCCACTTGTAAAAGTAAGAAAGATGAAAAAATACTCATTTTGCGAATAGGCAATCTCCATTGGATGTTCAAGACATAATATACAATATGCTATGGATACATTGGGCCTGATTAAGAGGTTGGTGGGCAGCCCCGCCAACCTACCACCGTCTCCACCGGGGTCTTCAATCCTGATGGACTGACGCTGGTGGAGGTCGGAATCATCCAGGGCGGTGCTGAAGTCAGATTACAATCTGGTTTCACCACCATGAAAAGGCTAGCAGAGAACAGGTGGAGGGGGGCCCATGTACTTGGCATGGGCATGGGCAGGTCAGGGGTCCCCCTGCTTAGCACCCTGGCAATGCTCACTGTCTGCCTAGCAGACAGTGAGCAATTGCCAGGGTGCTGGTGCACCTTACAGGCTGCAGCACTGCATCCAGCTCAATTACGAGCGGGCGACAATGCTGCCGCCACTTTCCCACTGGGCTTTCCCGCTGGGCCAGCCAAGAAAGGTCATAATGGGCCCGACGGGGAGGTAGCCAGTATGCCGGCACCCTCCCTGTCACATGATGGGCGGGTGGGTCATCCCATCGCCGAACTCGAAATCAGGCCCATAGTATGGACAATAAATCTTTCAGTGACATCAGGCTTCTCAAGCACCTCCTATGTTGGTGGAGGTATGATAAAACATATAAGGACTGAATAGTCACCTCCCCACACTGATAAGAAGCTGATGACCCAAAGAGGAAGAACATAGAGCTCTACTAGAAATTGGGAGGCAATGATCTCAAAACAAATTGTAACTGACATATTCTTCCTATCGTTAATGCAAAGATAATGCCAGTTTGTGCGAAGGGCTAGAAGGTCTAACTTTCTCTTGACACTGTACTTGCCCTAACTGCAGATCTATTTAGAGGATTGGTGGTCTTACTAGGTTTTGTTACTTTTGTATGGTAAGTCTTTCATGTTACAGTAGATCTCCATTAAGGGCAAAAGCCGTTGGGTGAAATATGCAAATTTTGCAGACAAGAAGTATGTTTAAAAAAAACCTGTGGACGTGCAAATCTCTGTGTTATGGGATCCTCCTCAAAGAGCCAGAAAAGTGAAGTGAACTGAAGTGAAAGCTAACGGTCATTTTACTGCACTCTGGGTCTGTAGATTATTTTGTTTTCTTTAAAGGAAGGAAAGAAAATGGGTTTATGGCCAATGTTTCAATATATACTTTAACCTCATTTTTAATTTTCTAATGAGTTTTTAGATACGTCTTGCACAAGTCTGATAACACACAAAAGTTGAGAGCAAGTGTAGCCTTTACGTAGTCCTTGTTGTTCTATTTAGATTATTTTTTTCACATGTTTTAAAGAAGGGTTACCAGGAGCCGCCATGATGGGAGAAATAATCAGCGTTCATGAGTTTGCTGAACATACCCGTGATAGCAAACTTATATTGGCTTGCTTACTTCACCTTTCTCCTTAGTAAATACAATTCAAAGATGAAAACAGAGCTGAAAAAAAAATCCGGTTCACATTTTTAGAGAGATGTATCAGTAACGTTGTGAATGTGTGATGTGAGAAAAGTAGGTAGAACTTCAAAATGAATGTCCAATTGGAAAGATGCAGTTAACATTATATGGTTATGCTTCATGGAAAACGTACAGGTCTGCAGTCAGGATTGTCAAATGTGATCTCAAAATCATTGACCGCTTTCCCAGGAATGATTGGGGTGAAAATAACATGAAGCTTCACAGTGCCGAAGGGGCCGATGTCACCTTCGCTGACCTAGGGAGGAAAGAAACAGTTACATTAATAGTGCGAAGACAATATCACTTTACAAATTAACATTATAATAGTATATATAATTTGGCTGAGTGAGCACAAAATACTGAAGGAGTCTGGGTATATTTGCTACAGTCCTAATGTTCTATCACAGACAATGGCCAGTATCTGTGTAGTGCACATCTGCCAGTGGTACGGCCTTATAATATTGTTGCCTCCCTGGCCTGCTAATACTGTGGCCTCACTCGCATGATGCTAATACTGCAGCCTGTCTAACGCACCTATTTCAGCAGTTAAGGGATTATGGGCCTGATTACAACTTTGGAGGAGGTGTTATCCTATGGACTCATAATACGGCTGGTGGTATATCCGTCACTTTACCGTCACTCCAAAGTTGTAATCAGGCCCTATGTGTGAAAAAAAGTATGTTTTCCAGCTGTTCGTTCCGTCCAGCAAGCTCTGATCTTTTGATTGTTGTTGAGTCTGCTAAGTTGCGCAGGTCATGATAAGCAGTGTGTTTTTTGTGCACCATATATCCCTAAAGTGTAGTAGTGGTAGGAGAAAGAGACCAGAAAGAAAGCAATAAAGTTCACAGAACACACCCAGTAAAGGCAAAAGTTGTCTCCTAGGGTTCACAGCAGGGTAATGTCCACACGATGAAGATTTAAGGATTATGATGAATGGACCTAACTGAAAAGTTTAATACCCAGTTTGAAAAGACCTGGTCCTATCAGGAGTTCCTGCCATCTCTCTTTCACGACTTGTTGGGAATTCCTTAGTCAAACTCAAACCGAAAACAATGACTATTCAAAACAAGTGTTCACTTCAATGATATTGCAACAGGCCCGATTCCCTTCCTCACCCAGGAGCCCCACTTGTTGCTGAAGTGCTGTCAACAATCCCAGCTCAGTTCCCACATATTTGTCTGCCATATATAGTTTGAGTATGAAATGTGCTCAAAAAGGGAATGGCTGGTGAATTTTGCACAAACGAAAGCACATATTAGGAGTACTGCAATTAACACCAAAATGGTTCCTACCTATCTCAGATCCAGGGAGAAAATGTCTAAAGGTCTCATTGTCAATTAAAATGACATCAATAGTTGTGAAATGCATGCAGGTGTCTACTATAGTTCCTAAATCCACTCTCTATGTCACAAAAGTGAAGACCTTATCTAAACGGCCTTGCACATGATGAAGGTGACTTCCAAAAGCACAATGGCAACAGAATAAAACCATTTGCCCTTCTACTTACACCTAGTGGGGGTCTATCCTGCTAGCCCACAAAGCAACAGGCCCTCAGTGACACGAATGGGATGGAGAGTGGGAGGGAGGGATGGAGAGAGGGAGGGGGGAGGGAGGGACGGAGCATCAACCTCTACTGTGGGACCTGCTGTTTTGGAACCAGGGGAACTTCCACCAGAAAACAGAATTGGATCAGAAAACCAAGTATGCCTTGGTTACAGCAGGGTGTTGACTTTTTGGGGAGTCCTAAAACCAGAAGAGTTGGCAGCATGCAACAGCATTTTTCCCTGACTAACGCACCCCTCTGGGCATTGTTTCCTGTTGCCAGTTGAGAGACAAACTGAGGAGACTGGTGATGGCCATTTAATGCAACAAGATCTATTTGAGAAGAAGACACTGGAGAAAATTCCCAGCATGTGGGGCCATGCTGGGAGACTGGTGATGGCCATTTAATGCAACAAGATCTATATGAAAAGTAAGACACTGCAGGCCAATCTGTTTCATCTACCATTGTGGTAAAAACTTTGGTTTTGCTTAACTTGTGGTAGAAAGGACTAACCCAAGAGGAGTTAGACAAAAGGAGAGAAAGACACAATTTGTGTGTTGAGCTACTAAACCGACAATGCTGATGATTGAACTCTCAAGAAAATTATTCAGTTGTTTGTTTTAGTGCCCCAACTCTCTCAAGCGTAAGATTAGAGATTTCAAAGGAAGTGCACAGGAGACCTCAAATACACTGTCTTTGACAAGGATATGGGTCAGAGGTTTTTATGCTTATGGGACAACCAAAGTGCTGCATATTAATTGTACTTTTTTGTTTTTCTCCCATGTAGTCTGGAGACAATGCTTTTATTTGCAGTTATCAAGATTTGGATAAATGTGTATGCCCTGAATGTGTAGATAATGTACCACAACACTGCAGGCCCATTTGTGGCACACATATTCACCACTGTAGTGTTTGTTGTTCCAGTGGTACTCATTTTATCAACCATGAATGATGAAACATTGACAGGGCCTTCCAGGACCCAAACCTGTGACCATGATGTCAAACACATTCTGTGAATTGGATTAGTCCACTGAACCAGCAGGGCAAAGAAGAAAGAACCGAGAGCATTTTCATGAAAACGCTTCAAGCATACTTGAGGCCAACTGATAGCTGTACTGATCGTCCTGGTTCTCTGTGAAACATCTTTATTGATGATGCAATCACTTGATGGGAATATGAAAGGAAGCATCTTGAAAGTAAATAGATGCAAACTAGCCACTATGGGATCATCGGTGTAGCAAGGTTACCGCGGGCTCTAATGCCAGGAAATGTGCCACACCTCAGGGCTCTTGCCCCTTATCTTTTAACCACACATCTATTCCACAATCATAGGCCAATCACAACAAGAAGACAAAAGGCCAATCACAACCGGAGTACAGAGAACTGCATTTTAATGTCGTTCATACCCTTGTTTGTTGCTAAGAGATTTCAAGCACCGATTAACACACACTTTGCAAGACAGTGATACTTCTTAAACACATCTGATTGAATAAAACCACAGGACACATTTTTTAAGATATCTGATCATTAAAATACATCTTGCCAAGCTGATTTTATTCTACACGTCAACAACTAATTGGAGTGAATTATTTCCTTGGAATGTTTGGCAATTTTAATTTATTATATTGCAAAACACTTCAACTAGTATTTTTCCTTCTAAAAATAAATGAAAGGTAATGGAAACTTGTGTGAAACTTTCCCAAGATTGTTTTACGTTTTGAATGTGTTATTGACGTGAAAGTGAAACATGAGTGGCTTTAATTGCTGTGTGCACATAGTCCCAGGTAATGGTTACACAGCTGCATTCTTCTCCGCAGTTTAGCTCACTCTACCTGAGTCACCAAGTGCCAAATATATTAGTTACTGGTCACAAAATATTGGTCACAATTTGTAACGAGTATTTTTGCGACTATCTAATAATTAGCCAAACCGACATATGTACAAATAGGTTGGTTCTGAAAATTTAGATTCGGAGTGGGTGGCAATTCGACCTACCTCAATGTTCATGATGTAGGTCACAAATTGCGACTCACTCCGACTAGAGGCCGGGGAATGGGGTAAAATTTCAATTGTTTATGACTGCTATTTCGGTCCCGCTATTGCAGTACTAAACCATTTGATTCCTATGGATAGGAATCGCTATATGCAAGGAATGCCTTTTCCTGAGATTCCTTATACATTTCTAAACCCATCTTAGGAGTCTGAAGTTTCTGACTCCTAAAGAACAGGTTACTTACCTTCAGTAATATCTTATTTGGTAGAGACTCTATGAAGCCGGAGATTCCTTATCTTAGAATTATCCCCAGATGTAGGACTGGATCTGGAATTTTGTTCACGAGCAGTACTAAATGTGCCGGAAGGGGGCTTCAACCAGCTCCGCTTGGCGTTGTAGGCGCTGGAAGTGACATGTGTGGTGCCTATATAGGCGCTGCCACAGTGTGCTGACATCAGTTTCTTTTCTTGTCTTTCCACGCCAGAAGCACAAAGCCACAAAGAATACTGACCACTGGTGTGAAAAATTATGGTCTTGAATGTGGAAAGCCCAGTCCCTAGAAATCTGTTTGTACAGCGGGGAGGTTGGATGGGTCGGTAAAGAGTTTGCAGCTAAATAGAGTCTCTACCCGATAAGACGTTACTTAGGGTAAGTAACTTGTTCATCTAACTGCAGATTCCTTACTTTTGAATAGATATCCGAGCAATACCTCCCCAGAGGTGGGTCTGCAAAACAATTTCTTGCAGGACCGAACAGGCAAAATGTCCATCCCTAGGGACCTGATTGTCCAGGCAGTAGTGCTTGGTAAACGTGCAGAGATGCCCATGTTGCTGCCTGGCAGATGTCCAGGACTGGAACTACATGTGCTAACACAGTGATCGCAGCTTTGGCTCTGCTGCATTGAGCATGCAAGCACCCTGGGGGTTACTTTTTGGCCAATGCGTAGCAGATGTTAATGCAAAGAACGATTCATCAAGAGATGGTCTGCTTCTGCATAGCCTTTCCCTTCTTCGCTCCGACATACCCAACAAAGAGTCAGTCTTCCACCCAAAACTCTTTTGTGCTGTCCAGGTAGAACAACAATGCTCTTTTCGGGTCCAGACACTGGAGTTGCTCCTGTTCTTTAGAGCGAAGTGGCAGAGCGAAAAAAGTAGGCAAGGTGTTTTCAGTAAACAGGAAACTCTTGTTTGCAGCATCAGCTTATCTGGGTAGATGTTCAGGTATGCAACAAAAGATCCTCCCAAAAGGGCTGCCTGATCAGAGGACCAATGGCCAAGCTCAACAGCTCAGGATACCAAATTCTCCAAGCCCAGTCAGGAGCAACAATGATGACTTTGGATCGGACATCCCTGATCTTCTTGAGCACTTTGGGCAGGAGTGGTATGGGGGACCTTGCACCACCTCCTGATGGAGACGCCATGCGTGATCCAGTAGACATCGACAGCTGAGTTCTCGGCCCTGCTGTTCAGAGAGCCCTCCAGGTGTTGATCCACCAGGGATATGCCCTGACATTACAGCCATATCTAGAGACGCCGGGCCTCTTTACAAAGGGTCCACAACCCCATCTAGCCCCGCTTGTTGCAGTACCATGTGGCAGTGATGTTGTCCGAGAACACCTGCTGTAGCCTTTCCCTGGCGAAGGGTAGAAAGGCCTTCAGTGCCAAGTGAAGCGCCAAACGTTTATGTGGAGTTCAGACTCTGCCGGGGAGACAAGAGTCTTCTCATTTCCATCTCTCCCAGGTAGCTGCTGCAGGCCAGGAGTGAAGCATCTGTCACTACAGTCAGCTCTGGGTGGGGAAGGGAGAGGAGTCTGCCGCTGACCCAATCGCAGTTCGTTAGCCACTATAGAGGGACTTTTGCTGGTCCCTCAGAGACTTGGATCATGTTGGAGAGATTCCCCTGTTTCTGCGACAATTGGTACTTTAAGTCCCACTGCAGAGCCCACATTTACCAATGAGAATGGTTTACCAGCAGGAGGCTATGAGGCCCAGCAGCTTCAGCCTGTCCCATTGAAGTCCAGGATAGAGGTTGAAACATCAGTATATATACACACCCAACATCTATCAGCGCCAAATTGGGTCAGAGCTGGGGGAATGTCTCTTAAGGGTGGGTGAACCCACCTACTACAAGAAGGTTCGATTCTAAGTACTAGTTGCAGCCTACAAGAGAAGGGTGGTTTGTCAGAAAAAAATGGCTTAGGGAGATTTAATTGGTATACTCTAGTCAACATGAACCCGCTTCTGCCAGATTTCTTTCACAATACCTGTTTGATAAGGTGGTGGACGGAGGAACTGATTAAAATAGGAGACTTTTATGAAGGGAATAGTTTGGTATAATTTGAGGAACACAGTGAAATATTTAACTTGAATAGGGGAGACCTTTTAAAAATCTGCTAATTCAATACTTTCTAAGTAAAAAAAACAAAAAACTGTGAAGTTCAGTTAGCCAGATTTATCGAATCCTTATCTCTGACATACCTGATGACCTTGAGAAGCATAATGCAAAGTGGCAGCAGAGATTGGGTATCTCTGTTTTCACGACTCCCTTGAACTTGGACGCACTATATTGTGCCCCTCGGAATTACAGGCACAGCACTATAAAACGATCCTTAGTTTATATTTTACCCCTGCAAGGATCGCCAAGTGTGTGGGGTGTGGGGCATGGGGGTGGTGGGTAGGGAACAGATGGAATATGCTTGCCTGCGATGTCAAGCTAAGCTGATTTGTTACATATGTTCTCAACTTGAAGTTTCCATATTTGTGGGAGACAACTTAAATTCAGTCCTAGTATTGACCCCATCAGATTATGCTTTTGGGGGTCGCGGAGGCAACCGATGCTACTGAAGGGGAGTTTTTTTATATTTATTGCTATGGGTGTTTTACGTATGTGTATCGCAGCAGCTTGGCTTGATCCGCAGCCCCCAACTTTCCATCAATGGAAAGGACGATATTTATCAATATTTAACATGGAGATGCCACTCTATGAGCACGGGGGGGAGATCTGGGGACCTCTCATAGTTTGACGTTGCACCAAATCTAGATAATCTTCTAACAACCTGATGTCTGCACCAAGATTCTCTCCTGGGTGAATATGAGGTTGGAATATCGATTGGCAGACCCTCGCTCTCGGCACTCGAAAGCATGATTATATACTTCTATACTGTTACTGGCTGCTATAACCTAGAAAGGCTGGTCAAAAATTGGGGATACATTGGTATTGTATTTTCAGCTTGATAGCGTAGATATCGGGATAATGCTCTATCCTGTTTGTAGCGCTAAACCACTAATCTAATTTGGCTATTTTGATATAAATATCAGTGATAATTTTCATTTCAGATAACTAATGAGTTCTATTTATGTTCTCTTTTGGGCCACAATCTGCACTTCAGTAGTCATGCAATCGTATATTTGCTTGCTCTTGTTGTTGGCTCAATATATATATTCCTGTATGTCCACTTGAGTAGAAGTTAGTGATGTATTATGAAAATGTCACTTACCCAGTGTACATCTGTTCGTGGCATCAGTCGCAGTAGATTCGCATGTTCTGCAATAGCTCGCCATCTGGTGTTGGGCCGGAGTGTTACAAGTTGTTTTTCTTCGAAGAAGTCTTTCGAGTCACGGGACCGAGTGACTCCTCCTTTTGTCTCCATTGCGCATGGGCGTCGACTCCATCCTCGATTGTTTTTCCCCGCAGAGGGTGAGGTAGGAGTTGAATTGTAGTAATAGTGCCCATGCAATGGAGTGACTAAGTATGCACTTATTTAAGGTTGAGATGATACATATATAAATAATTGAAGGTAACTTCCAAACTGCTACAGGCTCCCGGGGAGGCGGGTGGGCACATGCGAATCTACTGCGACTGATGCCACGAACAGATGTACACTGGGTAAGTGACATTTTCAGTTCGATGGCATCTGTCGCTGTAGATACGCATGTTCTGCAATAGACTAGTAAGCAGTTATTTCCCCAAAAGCGGTGGATCAGCCTGTAGGAGTGGAAGTAGTCTGAAATAATGTCCTTAATACAGCTTGACCTACTGTGGCTTGTTGTGCGGATAACACGTCTACACAGTAGTGTTTGGTGAATGTGTGAGGCGTAGACCATGTGGCTGCCTTACATATTTCTTGCATTGGGATGTTTCCTAGAAAGGCCATGGTAGCACCTTTCTTTCTGGTTGAGTGTGCCCTTGGTGTAATGGGCAGCTGTCGTTTAGCTTTAAGGTAGCAGATTTGGATGCATTTAACTATCCATCTGGCTATACCTTGTTTTGAAATTGGGTTTCCTGCATGAGGTTTTTGAAATGCAATAAAGAGTTGTTTAGTCTTTCTGATGTTCTTTGTTCTGTCGATGTAATACATTAATGCTCTTTTGACATCTAATGTATGTAGTGCCCTTTCAGCTACGGTATCTGGCTGTGGAAAGAACACCGGAAGTTCCACTGTTTGATTTAGATGGAACGGTGAAATAACCTTTGGCAAAAATTTAGGATTGGTCCTTAGGACGACTTTATTTTTGTGTAGTTGTATAAAAGGTTCCTGTATAGTAAACGCCTGAATCTCGCTTACTCTTCTCAGGGAAGTAATGGCGATGAGAAATGCCACCTTCCAGGTTAGGAACTGTATGTCGCAGGAGTGCATGGGTTCAAAAGGTGGACCCATAAGTCTAGTTAGGACAACATTTAGGTTCCATGAAGGAACAGGTAGTGTTCTTGGTGGTATAATTCTCCTAAGGCCCTCCATGAATGCTTTAATGACTGGTATTTTATATAGGGAAGTTGAATAGGTAGTCTGCAGGTATGCAGATATTGCTGCAAGGTGAATCTTAATGGAAGAGAAAGCTAGGTTAGATTTTTGTAAGTGAAGCAAGTAACCCACTACATGTTATGGAGTTGTGTGTAATGGTTGTATTTGATTAATATGGCAGTAGCAAACAAACCTCTTCCATTTACTTGCATAGCAGTGCCTGGTGGATGGCCTTCTTGCTTGTTTTATGACTTCCATACATTCTTGGGTAAGTTGTAAGTGCCCGAATTCTAGGATTTCAGGAGCCAGATTGCTAGATTCAGCGATGCTGGATCTGGGTGTCTGATCTTTTGGTTGTGCTGTGTCAACAGATCTGGCCTGTTGGGCAATTTGATGCAGGGTACCACTGATAGGTCTAGCAGCGTTGTGTACCAGGGTTGCCTTGCCCAAGTTGGTGCTATCAATATGAGTTTGAGTTTGCTTTGACTGAGTTTGTTTACCAGGTAAGGAAGGAGAGGGAGAGGAGGAAAAGCGTAAGCAAATATCCCTGACCAGTTCATCCATAGGGCATTGCCTTGGGATTGCTTGTGTGGGTATCTGGATGCGAAGTTTTGGCATTTTGCGTTCTCCCTTGTCGCAAACAAGTCTATCTGAGGTGTTCCCCAGAGTTTGAAATAAGTGTTCAGTATTTGGGGGTGAATTTCCCATTCGTGGACCTGTTGGTGATCTCGAGAGAGATTGTCTGCGAGTTGATTTTGTATCCCTGGTATAAACTGTGCAATTAGGCGAATTTGGTTGTGAATTGCCCAATGCCAAATTTTTTGTGCTAACAGGCTTAACTGCGTGGAGTGCGTCCCTCCCTGCTTGTTTAGATAATACATTGTTGTCATGTTGTCTGTTTTGACGAGAATGTATTTGTGAACTATTATTGGTTGGAAAGCTTTTAGTGCTTGAAAAACTGCAAGAAGTTCTAGGTGATTGATATGCAGTTTTGTTTGATGTACGTTCCATTGTCCTTGTATGCTGTGTTGATCGAGGTGTGCTCCCCACCCTGTCATGGAAGCATCTGTTGTTATTACGTATTGTGGCACTGGGTCTTGGAAAGGCCGCCCCTTGTTTAAATTTATGTTGTTCCACCACAGAAGCGAGAGGTAAGTTTGGCGGTCTATTAACACCAGATCTAGAAGGTGACCCTGTGCTTGAGACCACTGTGATGCTAGGCATTGTTGTAAGGGCCTCATGTGCAGTCTTGCGTTTGGGACAATGGCTATGCATGATGACATCATGCCTAGGAGTTGTAATACCATCTTTGCTTGTATCTTTTGTGTTGGATACATGCGTTGTATGATGGTGTTGAAATTTTGAATTCTTTGTGGACTTGGAGTGGCTACTCCTTTTGATGTGTCTATTATGGCTCCCAGGTATTGTTGTACCTTGCGTGGCCGAATTTTGGATTTTGTGAAATTGACGGTGAACCCTAGTTTGAAGAGGGTTTGTATGATATGATTTGTGTGATTTGAGCACTCTATTAACGAATGGGCCTTGATTAGCCAGTCGTCTAGATATGGGAACACATGTATTTGCTGCCTTCTGATGTGTGCAGCGACTACCGCTAGACATTTGGTAAAGACTCTTGGTGCGGTTGTTAATCCGAAAGGCAGTACCTTGAATTGGTAATGTATTCCTTTGAATACAAACCTTAGGTATTTCCTGTGCGATGGGTGAATTGGTATATGGAAATAAGCATCCTTGAGGTCTAAAGTTGCCATGTAGTCGTGCAGCTTTAGCAATGGCAATACTTCTTGTAGTGTGACCATGTGGAAGTGGTCTGATTTGATGAAAGTGTTGACTACTCTGAGGTCTAGGATTGGTCTCAGTGTTTTGTCCTTCTTTGGTATCAGAAAGTACAGTGAGTAAACTCCTGTGTTTATTTGTGTGTTTGGCACTAATTCGATTGCATTCTTTTGCAATAGTGCCTGCACTTCTATCTCTAGGAGATTGGAATGGTGTGTTGTTAAATTTTGTGCTTTTGGTGGTATGTTTGGAGGGAACTGTAGAAATTCTATGCAGTAACCATGTTGGATAATTGCTAGAACCCAAGTGTCTGTAGTGATTTTCTCCCATGCTCTGTAATAATGACCTATTCGTCCCCCCACTGGTGTTGTGTGGAGGGGGTGAGTGACATGTGAGTCACTGTTTAGTAGTAGGGGTTTTGGGGCTTTGGAATCTTCCTCTATTTCTAGGGAATTGCCCTCCTCTATATTGTCCCCGAAAACCTCCTCTATACTGTCCTTGGTAACTGGACGGTGTGGCTTGTGAGGTGCTGGCTTGTGTGCTTTGACCCCGAAACCCCCCTCGAAAGGGCGTTTTACGGAATGAGCTGTAATTCCCTCTGCTCTGCGGGGAGTAGAGTGCGCCCATGGCTTTGGCAGTGTCCGTATCTTTTTTGAGTTTCTCAATCGCTGTGTCCACTTCTGGACCGAACAGTTCTTTTTCATTAAAAGGCATATTGAGAACTGCTTGTTGAATCTCTGGTTTAAATCCAGACGTTCGGAGCCATGCATGCCTTCTGATAGTTACAGATGTATTAATTGTCCGTGCAGCTGTATCTGCAGCGTCCATGGAGGAGCGGATCTGGTTGTTGGAGATGGCTTGTCCCTCCTCAACCACTTGTTTTGCCCTATTTTGGAAGTCTTTGGGCAGATGTTCGATGAGATGTTGCATCTCGTCCCAGTGGGCTCTGTCATAGCGCGCAAGTAGTGCCTGGGAGTTCGCGATGCGCCACTGGTTTGCAGCTTGTGCTGCGACTCTCTTACCAGCTGCATCAAACTTGCGGCTTTCTTTATCTGGGGGTGGTGCATCTCCAGATGTGTGAGAGTTGGCCCTTTTCCTAGCTGCTCCTACAACAACAGAGTCTGGTGGCAGCTGTGTTGTGATGAAAGCTGGGTCCGTAGGAGGCGCCTTGTACTTTTTTTCCACCCTTGGTGTGATTGCCCTACTTTTGACCGGGTCCTTAAATATGTCTTTTGCGTGCCGGAGCATACCAGGGAGCATAGGCAGGCTTTGGTAGGAGCTGTGGGTGGAGGAGAGTGTGTTGAACAAGAAATCATCCTCGACCTGTTCTGAGTGGAGGCTTACGTTGTGAAATTGTGCTGCTCTAGCCACCACCTGAGAGTACGCGGTGCTGTCTTCTGGTGGAGATGGTTTTGTAGGGTATGCCTCTGGGCTGTTATCTGACACTGGGGCGTCGTATAGGTCCCATGCGTCCTGGTCTTGGTCACCCTGGCTCATGGTGGTGTGAGCTGGGGAGTGTGATGGCGTTTGTGCTGGTGAAACGTTAATCACGGGCGGAGGAGAGGGTGGTGGTGTAACTCTTTTCACCACTTTTGGTTGTGGTGCTTGTTCCGTCTGGAACTCCAACCTTCTCTTTCTCCTAATGGGGGGAAGGGTGCTTATTTTTCCTGTCCCCTGCTGAATGAAAATACGTTTTTGCGTATGGTCCGCATCAGTTGCTTGTAGCTCTTCCTCAAACCTATGCTTCTGCATTTGGGAGGTTAGCGAGTGCTCTTCTGTATAAGAGCCTGAAGCTGGGTCGCTTGCAGTTTGTTTCGGCATCGAAACTTTGTCTGCGTGTTTTTTCGGCTCCGAGGTGACTTTTTTCCTTTTCGGGGCCGAAACCTCTCGGCGTCGATCTGTTTCGGTGCCGCTGTCTCGGCGTCGAGCCGTGTCCACACCGGCATCTCGGTGTCGAGGCTTGTCTCCAGCACTTTCTCGGTCCCGAGAAGGCTGCGTGCCGGTGTCTCGACCGGAGTCGGACGATCTCGGCACTGTTTGGGCCTTTTTCGGTGCCGACGGTCGGTCACCGATTTTATGGGTTGAGCCATGGCCTGGTGGCAGTGGCGTCCCCTGGGCCTTGTAAATGTTTCTTTGTGTGGTTTTCGACGTCTTACTCACGGTTTGTGTATCGTCGAATCCTTCGGAGTCTGAGTCTTGGATCGAGAAGGTACCTTCCTCTTCCTGTTCCTCGAACTCCCGTCGGGCTGTCGGTGCGGACGCCATTTGAAGTCTTCTGGCTCGACGGTCTCGGAGTGTTTTTCGGGACCGGAACGCACGACAGGCCTCGCAGGTGTCTTCGCTGTGCTCAGGTGACAGGCACAGGTTGCAGACCAAGTGTTGGTCTGTGTAGGGGTATTTATTGTGGCATTTGGGGCAGAAACGGAACGGGGTCCGTTCCATCGGCGTTCTTCAGCACGCGGTCGGGCCGACCAGGCCCCGACGGAGGATCGAAAAACTACCCCGAAGGGCACCGGAGCTCTTCGATCTTCGATGCGGTGTTGAATCTAAGTATGCCGATCCCGAACGCAACAATACCGACGAAAATCTTCCGAAATTAACTATTTTTTCTGTTCCGAAACTCGGAGCGACAGGAACACGTCCGAACCCGATGGCGGAAAAAAAACAATCGAGGATGGAGTCGACGCCCATGCGCAATGGAGACAAAAGGAGGAGTCACTCGGTCCCGTGACTCGAAAGACTTCTTCGAAGAAAAACAACTTGTAACACTCCGGCCCAACACCAGATGGCGAGCTATTGCAGAACATGCGTATCTACAGCGACAGATGCCATCGAACATAGATTTAAGCTCATACAGATTCCCATACAATACTTTTTTATTCCCTTGCACCACCTAATAATGTTTTCTGATGTTTATATTTATGTGGCATTTTTATCTATTTAAAAAGCATTAATAAAAAGGTTAGAAAAAAAAGAAACATTGGTATCATAGCCTGAATATCCTGGATTCACTGTTCAGGAGGATATGCTCGAAACTAAAGTCAGGCATGACTTTGGCAAGTTGATAGTGAACCTTAGCAAGTGCATGAACTTCGCCATAGTCTGGAGGTGGAATACAACCGCCAGGGAAGAGTCCACCTTCAACAGCCAATCATCAAGGAAGTGGAAGACTGGAACCCTAGACCTTCACAGGTGTGCTTCAACTACCACCATCAACTTGGTGAACACCTGAGGGGCACTGGTAAGGTTAAATGGAAGCAGGGCAAACTGAAAGTGCTTGTGGATCACTATGAACCACAGGTAACATCTGTGAGCAGGCAAGACGGAGATGTGAAAAAATGCATCCTGCAAATCCAATGCTACCATTCAGTCTCCTGGGTCTAGGGCAGACAGAATTTGAGCGGGTGTGCACGTTTTGAATTTCTCATGTTTGAGGAAGAAATTTAGAAGACACACATCTAACATAGGATGAAGGCCAGCCTCCTTCTTGGGTACCAGAAAGGAGTGGGAATAGTAACCACGGCCTCTTTCTGATGCTGGCCTTCTCTCAATAGCTCCCTTGGCCAAGAGAGCCAGCACTTCCTGGAGGAGTAGGGAAAGATGGTCCTCTATCAACTGGTCATAAGGGGGTGGCATAAGTCAAGAGGGAACCACAAAGAGGAAGGAATTGCCCCTTTGTACAGTATATAGTACCAACAGCCGGATGTTATTGACCTCCAGTGAGGCAGGTGATGTATCGTTGACCCCACTAGATGCCCATGATGGTAGGTGGGCAAGCTAAATGGACTTGGAGGCTGTGGCTGCTGGGGAAGAGGTGAACTGGCCTGACCTCTGGCTACCTGTCCCTCGTGGTCTGTGAGAACCATGGCCTCAACTATGAAAAGGTGTGGAAACTGGGAACTGACACAGTTGGAAACCCTTTCTGTGGCCACAAAAGGAGTGAGAGATAGAATGGAGGTGGCAAGAGGCTATAAAGCGGCCCAAGGACCTGGTCGTAGCCATGTAATCCTTAAAGTGCCCTGCCGTTGAATCCGCCTTGTCTCCGAATTGACGGGGTGCCATCAAAGGGAATGGCAATCACTGATGTTTGGATATCCCTGAAAAGCCAGTAGTTCACTGCCAGGCATGGCGCCGAAGGGCCACAGATTAAGAAATTGTTCTGTCCAGCATGTTGGTCATGTCCAGACTACAATGAATAGTGAAGTTTGCAGCATCTCTCCCGTGTGCAATAGCCTGAGAGATATGGCTCAGGCCTTCTCCGAGGCCACTGGCAGCACTTGCGCACCCGGTGTTCACTGATGACAGTGATGGGCTGGCGGAAGAGAACATTCTCTTGCCAAAGGTATACAACCTCTGGGATCCCCTATCCTTTGGAGTGAAAGGGAACATGCCAGGGTTGATTCTGGAAGTGGAGCCCTGGATCACCAACTTTTTGGAGTGGAGTGCTGGGTGAGGAAACTAGGGTGCCCTGGAATGGGGCGGTGGGAAATCATCTTGTGCACAGAAGCCCCTGTGCAAGGCTTGGACGAGGCCCCGAGGAAGGCATTGGCGTGGGCTTCAATAAAGGGGAACAAGGGCTCAGAGAGAGCAGTCCCTGGTAGAAGCGCCGCCGTGAAGATTTTAGTCTTGACTGCCACTGAGGGCACTTGAAGGTCTGTCCTATGCACCACCATATCGAAAGAGGGTTCCTCCTCCATAGCCAAAGTAGGAGGGGGAACAAGCCAGTGTTAGGTGAGGTGTCTAACACAATGGTATCCGCCAGATCCTCATACCTGGTGTCCTCGTATCATCCAATGGGAGGGAATATTCATCAGGGTCGCCATAACCCTCCCTTCATCCCCTTTACTAGCCCAGTCATGGTCAAAAGGCCCTGGCTCCAACTCGGAACGAATGACTCTGGACGGCGCCAGTACCGGCTTCGTGCGACGCCGGTCCTGCTCCATTTCATAGTCGAGGATGATGGGGATGGCTTCGCCTACGGGAGTCAACAGAGCTGGTGGTGTTGGCATGGAAGTCTCGGTCTCGCTAGTGACGCCACTCTGGTTCCAGATCCAAATCCATGGTGCCTGACTGGCACCAAGGATGTACCCACCATCAGGAATCAAGTAGGGGACCCTACTGAACCCATGCAGCCCGAAAGTGCTCCAGAGGGTCGGGCCAGCCAAAAGGCCTCACAGAACTCATGTAGTTGAATGGGGGTCACACCGGCTCTGGGGAAATCAGGGAAGCGCGGAGCCCACCTTGGCTGGGGCTCCGTAGAGGTGCAGGCCCTGGAGTGCTGGTGTTCCCTCATCTGGTCCAAAGGTTTTTTGCATGCACAGAGAAGATGAAGACTTCTTCTTTTTACATGACTTATCTAATGATGACTTGAGCCACTACGGCATCGGTGCGGCTCAGTAAGCAGTACCGAGACCTTGACATGACTGGCATCTTGATCGTCACACGGTCGTCATACATCGGGGAGTGAGGAGCTTGAGGGAGCCCTCCCTCGGTGCCTTCAGGTACATGGTGTGGGACTCCACGCAGGCCTTTGAGTTATGATTGTTTTCGAGGCACCATAGACGACCAAGTGGGGATCTGTCTAAGACATGTGTCTGTGGCAGGCAACATATGGTTTGAAAACAGCCGTTTTTTTGGAAGACATTCCTGTCACACCAGGAGAAAGGTTTTTTCTCCAAAAATGTTCGACAAAACTTCAAAAAAGCCAGTCAAAAAGGTACTGAGGGGTATCTCTTCATGGGTCTGCGCTATCTGGCCCAGAAAGGCAAGAACTGACATGCGCGCTTAGGCGGCACCTATATAGGTACCGCGATGTCATCTCTGGCGTAGACACAGCTGATACAGAGCCGAACAATACCATCTACCAGCGCGCAGGAATACTGCTTGAAAATTTCCGGATCCAGTCTGACGCCTTGCGATAATTCTAAGGTAAGGAATCTATGGCTAGAAGTCTGTATCACAAATATCTATCAAAGGAGAAAGCAGGATAATTTTAGTTAGTGAGCTCCAGAAATATTTTGCAAATTAATAGTATATTGTACATTTATGGGTTATTGGCAGGAGAATAAAATGTAAATTGCACTGACATCAGGTTATCATAGAAAGTCTTGAGATTCTCAATAAAAATTCTAGGAAACATTCAGCACCATGGGAAATTTCAGACATGAGCAAGGCGAAAGAAGAGGTTATTGCGTGATCTGTGCAAACAGCCTTTAATATTTAAAAATAGGCTTTTTAAGAATGAATGATGGCTTAGGCTGTCCTTAATAACACACTGAGGAAGTTTTTTTAGCTTGGGTTTGTTATAACTGGGTAACTTTGGGTAGTAAAGGTGTTTTTATGGTCTCTATCATTTCAGACTGGCAGCAGTTTTTCATACCAGTACAGTGCGTCATGATCAGGAAGTGTAGCTCCTGAAATGCACCAACTGTGGGTAAAGCACTGTACCAATGATCACCTTGGTCCGCTTACGGTGAGACTTGAGAATACACATACTGATTTAGGAGTGGTCCAATGTAACACATCCTTATAGCAAATACTGCTTTAATAGAACTACGTGGGGCAGTATTTATATGTCAACAATGGTTTCTCTTACCTCACCAACTTTAATTTCATCTCGATCTTCAATATGAGATTCCATATTTTCCTTGCTTTCTGCTGCTTCAGCCTCTTCAACTATCACCGATTTAAAATGACAGAGATTATAAGCAGCAAAATTAATTTATATGCACCAACATACAGCACAACATGAGGCATCAACAGTGATTTGAATTAACTGATCAGGACAGGGTCTGTGTTATGTAAAATCAATAGCAAGAAATAAACAGGGTTATTATAATGTAGTCTGGTTGAAATATTGCAAAAAAACTTGCAGCATTCTTGTAACATTCTGTCTAAATCCTTCTTAGAATAAGATGAAGTATTACAAACCACTCAAAATTTCTTGTGAAGTGCTGTAGCCCTAGACAATCTATAACCTTAATGGGCATACAACCCGTGGTCAAAAGGTTGCAAAAGGAAATATTGCAGCCTTAGCTTTTGGTCAAAAGGTTGCAAAAGGAATATGTTGCAGCATTAACATTTGATAAAATCCTCATCCCCAATCTCGCACATTTATGGCCTACAAGACCTAGCCTAGAGACAGCATCCTGAACTTGTCCTGTCAAATAAACAAGTTTAGAAGGAGAAGATCAAGGATGGGTTTAAGGCCTCCATCCCTCTCGTGGACAAAAAAGTAAAGGGTTTAAAGTCCTGTATTCCTTTCTTCCAGAGGTTCAACCTCTATGGCCCTTTGTCTAAAAGGGCAAGGACCACTGCATCAAGAATCAAGGTGTCGGCTGGAGAACACTTCCTGGTTGAAGCAAGGCAATTCAAGAAGAGGGACTTGAAAAGAAGGATGTAGCTCTTATAGATCAGCTGGATGACTGGGCAACCAGAAAGTGGTGGCATAAGTAATGGAAGAGTAGGAGAGGTTTTCTGCACAGCTGATGAAACAGCCTCACTGGCAAAGCCAGATCAAGAGAATGAGCCCTTGCCCTGTTATTTTGTAAGCATTTCAGGGAGGAATTAGCTGTCACTCCAAAAACCCGCTTGCCATTAAAGTGCATGGGACCATATAAAAGCCTGCACCATCTGGCTCTCTCGTGACAGGTGAGAGGCCACGAACTTAGAGTCACTTATGGTAGGCCTATGTCATCTGGCAATTTTTCTGTGCATTTCGGGGCTCCAAAAGGACTTTTCTCAGGCATCCAGAACAGTTTCCAGCAAAGCCTCATTAAGTGGAAGCAAGGGCTCACCAACTGAAGAAGAAGGCTGCAAGGTCTCTAGACTGGTGTGAGAGGACAAAGTCAGTTCTAGAGTGTCTGCAGCTACAAGCATCACAGTGGTAAAGGAAGAGACTTAGGGCCCAATTTACAGCTCTAGGGACAGAGTACTCCATTGCAACCGTGATGGAGTACCCTGTCCGCTAAACTCTTGGTCTGCCTGTCCAATTTTGAGTTGGGTGAATCGCCAGGTGAAATTTACTCAGTTGGAATAAACCTTCCTCCGATTGACAAAGGGAATATGTGCCATCGGAGGTAAGGCCTCTGACTGTCTACCCTATTTAGAGTAGGCAGTGGCTTTTTTTTGTTGGTTTTTTTGTATTTTTACTGTCCATTAACACCAGGATTATCCTGGCCATGAGGGACAGTAAAAATAAAAAAATACACCCATACCATGAGAGAAAGCTTCTTCTATGGGAGTTTGTTTTTTAAAAAGTTTACACTTTTAAAAGTTGGATGTGACCGTCCGTCACCAAGGACGGACGCACACTAAACTTTAAATGGCTTTGCATGAACCACTGTGTCAGTGGTTCATACAAACTCCGTCAGGCCGGCTCTGAACTCGAAATCTGGCAGGTGGAGTAAAGGCACAGTGGTGAACGTAAAGTCCTCCACCACTTTAACTTCCTTTCTTCCATCGACCAAAGTCTAAATCAGGCCCTTCCTTTGTTGGTGTCCCAGAGGGGTAAGGAATGTCCCCTTACACAGAGGTCTATTTGGCAAATAAACATAAAGGCCAGCATATAAGTAAGGCAGAGGAAGTAGATTTCCAGTCCCAGAGCATTATCTGCTGTGTGACTATAATCTCTACCAGCTATGGTTCTGGCCACTTGTTCAGATCTGAATGACTCCTCCATCCAGGGACATTTCTGTGCACCAGGGAGAAACTGTTCATGAAGGAGGTTCTGACCTTTTCTTATGCCACTCAGATTATTACAGCCAACCTTTAGGATTATGATGGTAGCAAATCCAAGCGTGCCGCTAAAACCAGTTCCAGCGACTTTCTGGATGGTACCTAACAGACAACTGCAGCATCCAGGCAGGGTCTGTGCAGTAGCAGAGTCAGAAGGCATCTGGGTCTGAGCCACAACAAGGGTGTACACCACTGGAGAGTGACTGTGAGGGTAACAACGCCAACATAGTGGGTCAGAAGGCTTTTCCTTGCATGAAATGAGCACATAGAGCCTGAAATTCTACCTAGTTCTTCTGCAGCTCCAGAATTTGCTCCAAGGATGCTGAAGAGCCTGGCTTTCGCAAACGGCACTGTGATTCCAAACAGTCACAGGAATGGGATGATTTCCTCAAGGAAAATGGTGATTTCTCCTTTATATGGTACGTTACATATTTTTGTGGGGAGATGTCTGGGGAATTAATTCCTTCTCAGGAGACTTACCTGTAGAAGAAGGTGTGTGCTTTTACAGTGATTTGAGACAAAGAAGTAAACCTGTTCACCTAATTCTACAGAAGCCAAATAGAGGTTTCCTCGAAAAGAAGCTAAGCACCACAAGATCACCTGTAACAGTTTTCATCTTCAAACCTTCCTTGGCAATTTGCTAATCAAAATGTTGTACTTCAGATTAGAAATTTGCAAGTAGCTCAAGATATTTCTGATTGCACCTCAGTTAATCAACAATGGATGACTGTATGATTTTTTTCTTCAAAAGAAGACCTCTTAACCCATCACTGCATTCCTTGGTAAGTGTTAAAAACATATAAAACACATCTTAAGCCACATATATTTGACACAATATAAGACATATACAACAAACCATAAGCATCATGTATACAGTAAATAATACATACACAAGGAAACATAAAACAAAAGTCCACAAACATTTATACAAGACACATTACTCAGTGACATCAGTCACATATTTGGGAAAAACCCAAAAGAAATGAAGTAGCACAAACATACTGAACACAAACGAGTCCCAAATTACATATTGTACGTAGTCTTTGATGGTCACACTCCATCAAACCCGAATGGTTCAAGTTCAAGTTTATTCTTGATGCATAATTAATAAAAATCAATACATCGATACATCACATTATTCTATATTTAAAAAAAAGATAAATATACAATACAAAATATCAGTTTTACATTCTACAATCTAGATGATAAAAAGCATACCAAAACCTATTGTTATCTAAAAAGGGGTTTCCACACTCCCGTGCAAAGATTTTTTATTTTAATTGTCCTCTAACGTTAGAAGTTTTCGACATACCAAGCGAAGAAAATTTAGCATTTAAAACAATGTCCTGGGGTTTGAGGCAGGCAATCACTGCTTGCCGGCAAGACCGTATACCCCTCTGATTAAATAATGACTTCAATAGAAGTTTACGTTCGGTTCTTAAAACGTTACAAATACAAACTAAATGAATTATATCTTCATGTCCGTTACCAAATAGCCTACACTGTGGGATTTTTAGAGAGTGTTCCTATGGGACTGGGTGGGCACTGCCCAGAATAATCCCAAATCTATATTTAATAAAAAGATCTTTATCTGTCTTAGTCCACCCTGCCTCCAGGTACGGCTGAAGCTTTAAAAGTTTGTAATCATTAATGATCATCCACGAGTGTGATCTAGTAGCTAGTAAATCCTTGTCCATGATTAGTGATTTTATTTTCCAATCCGATTTAAATTTTGTAAAAAAGAAATGTAAGATATATTTGAGTCCCATAACTCCACTGCCCCTAGGTCGATTAGTGCCTGGTCTAAGTACCGGCGCCCAGTGGCTGCAGTGTTTGAGCTGATCTCTTTCAAAAGGGCACGACAGAGCGGATTTTCCTTTGCCAGCTGTTACTGTTTCCAGGCTTTGATGTAGCTGGCTTTTCTGTCTATGCTTTGGTTTACATAACCAAACTCCAGCCTAATTTGTGCTAATGAGGTGTATCCTGGTAGCTGAAATAGGGACATAAAGACTTTTCCAATGATTTTATTTAGGATAGTAGCATCTTGCCCACAGAGCTTCGCTTCCATATCCTAGAGTTGGAATTAGTTTGGTTGCGATGACTATAAGCAGGGGCCGATAGCTAGGGCCGGTTAGGATTTTTTTTTAAAGTTTGGAAAGCGAATAATAGCACGTGGCCTTTTCTATATAACTCCTGTTTCTGGGGAAGAAAGGAGCTGCGTTCGTCAAAAAGTACACCAAGGTATCTGTACTGATTTACTCGTTTTGTTCCAGAGGGCCCCTTTGTGAGTTCCATTTGATTTTTAAGGATGTTTTACTGATACTCATTACTTTAGTTTTATCCTGGTTGACTTCCATTCCACTCTGCTCTGCGTATTCAAATATCTTAACAATGAGTCGCTGTAGTCCTACTTTAGTTTGGCTCAGGAGAACCACATCATCGGCATATAGCAGATTTGAAATAATCATATCGCCGAGCTTTGGAGAGTGCCCGTTTACCCTGTTTAATTCCACAGATAAATCAGATAAGAAGAGATTGAAAAGGTATGGGGCCAGCACACAGGCCTGTTTCAATCCCTGCTTTGTCATAATTTTCCTTGAAAGGAAGGAGCCATCCCCTACCTTGACTCTTACCCACGTGTCTGTATGTAGCTGCTGTATGGCTTTTAATAAAGTCTCCGGTATTCCCCAGGAAGTTAGTTTCTCCCATAAGAGAGGTCGCCGGACCAGATCAAAAGCTGATTTAAAGTCCACAAATCACAGATACAGGGACTGTTTTTTGTGTTTGCATTTGTCAATAATCATTGATAAGGTTAATATGTTTGCAGTGGTGCCTAGGCCCTTCACAAAACCTGTCTGATTAGGAGGGATAATACTATTTTCCATTGCCCAGCTACGGAGGTGTTCAGTAAGAGACCTGTGTAGTATTTAGCTTCTACATCTATTATTAGAGTTATTAGTCGGTAGTTCTCAGGTTTTGTTTTGTTTTGTTACCTCCTTTAAATATTGGGTGAATTATCACTCCTTTCCAGGATTTGGGAATACTTCTTGACAATATACAATGATTGAAAGTAAGGGCAAGCTTTTCACCCCAGTAAGTCAAATCTAGTTTAAACAGATCATTCGGGATCCCATTGGGGCTGGGAGCACCCCCATTTCTACTTTTGTTTATTACATTGATAACTTCTGTTGCTGAGAAAGTTATTTCTTTATTTTCCTTTTGGACGAAAAGGGGTTTTGATATCAACTAGCTTGGATTCATCAAAGTGTTGATTTAAATAGTCAAACCAGAAGGGTTCCGGGATATTTGAACTAAACAAAGTGCTCGGGCCTTATTCAAATCATTGACCATTTTCCAGAAGCCCTGAGTATTTTGTTTTTTACTTAGAAATAGGGCTTTTGCCCAGAGGTCTTGATGTTTCTGGTGTTTATGTTCCCATAGTTGTTTCCGATATGCATTATTTAGATTTTTTAAGTCAGCCTTAATACAGCCATTTGTCGGTCCTTATTATATAATTTTAATACTTTATTTCTTTCTTTCCTTTATTTAATAATATGCGCTGAACAATCTATATTTATGTTTGTATTTGCACCCCGCGCCTTATTTCGATATCTCTTTTGTGGTTGATCTACAAGATGACTAATCACAAAATTGTTTAGGAAGAGCGACCAAGTTTCTATTGGGTCCCTGGTTATGTCCATGTTACATTGTGCAAAAATTGCCCTTGAACGGACCCCTATAGATTCCTTTAATTTTTCGGACCATCTGAGTTTTTTATAGTTTATTGTTGTGACGTCTCCTGGCATGGTTTGTGCAGAGTTATGAGTAGGAGGATCATATCTATTTCCAGACATTTCTGGCCATGATCACTCATGTCTGATTTTATAATAAAAAACGTTGTAATTAATGTAAGCAAAAATAGTGAGACCACAGTATAGTCAATTATTGTGTGGGTTTGGTTAGCGTAGCAGGTAGGTGCTGGCTCCCATTTAGAATTCTAAGCCCCAGAGCCTCAAAGTCTTTTACTAGAGTGAGTGCTGGCGTACCAGCTTTTCATCTCTCGATTTCTCCCAGAGATTGTTGTGGTACAGCCCATAGGTGATCTTCAATATGGTTTGTGTATCCCTTTCAAAGGGATTAAATAATTTTTGACTGAAATCCCCAGTTATCAGAAGCTCCAGGGGGCCTAGATCTAGATGGGCAGTTACGATTATATCTATCAATTTCGATGACATGTATTTTTTGGATTGGGCATCTGGGTGGATGTTAACATTGATTAGGAGGAGGGGGTTTGAATGATCCCTATGCCACCTGTTTAGCTTCACTACCAGGAAATCTTTGTTTTCGACATATATTCGAGTACACAATAATTTTAGACCTGCTGAAATGAACATAGCAAGGCACCCCTTTGAATGGCCGTACTTTTTCTCGTTTATTCCTGGGGATAAAACCCCAATATATCCATAGATTTCAAAAGGGTTTGTGGCCCGAGTCTCCTGAAGGAGGATGATATGGAAATTATTCAGTAGGTTTAATAGATCTTTTTGGTTTGTGTTTGGTCTGACCCCGTTTATATTCCATGAGCAGACCTGAAAGGGGGTATTATATCGGTTTGTTAGCATGTTATGCACCCTGCTACTTGCTAGTCAGTGACGTTTTTCTAAATAAGTTAGATCTGATATCTGGCCTAGTTCAGAATGATGTACTAAAGGATACATATTAAAAGGAGTGCCCCCTAGAGGGTAACCCTCGGTTTTTCCAATTGCCGACCTAAAAACTAAAAAGGGTTTAACCAACTATTTTAATATTTGTTGATTTTATGGGTTTTTATGTTCCTCTAACGGATCGGGATAACCAATTTGCTTGGGAATGCTAAGCTTAATTCCCCATTTTTTAAAGGCACATTTTTCATCAGCCACTCTTTTTACCAGAAATGGTGTCCTCCAGGTTACCAAAGTTGCTTCAATAGGGGCTCCTTTATTTGTCTTTTCCATTGAGACGAACTCTATAGAGACGATATCAGTGGATTTTATATCTTTTAGTGTTGGAGTAACTTGTAGTAGCTTCAATAGGTTTCCCCTGTTCAAAATGTCAAATCGCCCCCTAGACTGGTATTGAGGTTCCAGTATTAGTTGTAAACAGTCATTTGACATACCGGGGTCGGGCTGCCTATTTCGTTCTCAGGTTCATCAAGTTGGGCGAGCCTTGGATCTTCTACTACTCTGTCGGGCCGTTTTGACTTTATGGTCATTTGCTTTGTTATTAATCTGTTTGCGTAATCATCCTCCTGAGGGGGTTTTGACATTTCTCTTTTTTCCCCAATATTGGGCTGGTTGGGTTCCAATTTGAGCCCCTTGGGGATAAACATGTCTCGAGTTGGTGATCCTTATTATTGTGCCCTCTTCTTCAAAAGACCTCCTGCTTATTTTAGGGGTCGTTTATTTTTGTCTTTATTCTCCTGCTGGTATAGGTTTGTAACCTGAGAAGCCATTTTTGATTGGCCTAATTCAGATAATATTAGTGTAGTTTGCTGGTCGTTAATTATCATATCCCCCACAGTAGAAGATTGTGAGTTTTCATTTTTTCCTTTTAAGTTTTGGGTCATACGTGTGGTTTGGCCCGCTCTGATATTAAATATTGGAAAAGGTTTATTTGTTGTTAATATTCCCTTTATAGTTGTCGAGGAGTCATTTGACCTGGACATATCGTCTCCTGTGTCCAGGCTTAGGGTGGGACGCAAATTTTTTACCATTGGGCCTGGTGGAATGACTGCTTTTTTGTTTCTCGCTTTTCTTCGTTGTTTCTTTTGTCTTTTTGTAAGAGACTTCACTGGCTGTAACAGAGTCGCTACTAATTCGGGGAGAATAGAGGGGCCTGTATTTAGGTTATGGTCTCCAACCTCCACTTTGTCAGTTTGTTTCCTCGGGCACCCATATGCTCCGTCTCCCAAGTTTCTGGAATCCCTTATCTCCCTATGATCCAGGGGTGGCACTTCAGTTGTGGTTTGTTCATCAGGTCTCATGTTTAAATTGTCTTTGAGATTCGTAATCAACGAGTTCAGGGCTTCTGGAAGGGAAGCCAACTTGTTGATTATTGGCTCACAGGTGCAGTCATTTATTGTCATTTCAGCAAAATTTTGAGCTCTCTTAATCAGATTATTTAAATTTGCCAGTTTCTGATCAATGCTTGCTATGGATTTGGCGGTAGTATTCAGTATGTCCACCTGGACATCCATTTTTGAAGACTGGTAAGCTAAGGCATCCAGCGTTAGCTGTGAGGTTTTGAAGAAAATGTCCCATACCGCATTTTGATCCAGTCGGTCCTGGGTGTTTGATGGTGGAGGGGTATTTTCATTGTTGTCCTCCTCAGCTTCCCTTATTATCCTTTTTAATATAAGAGATGAATTTGGAGATCTGGTTCTAAAAAGAGAACTATTCGTTTTAATTTCTGAGGTTCCAATTGGATGTAATTGCGGGAGCGCCCCCTTATCGTAATTGAAAGACTTATTACAATTGAGCATGGTAGAGCTCAGATCCCGATCTTGACATTGGTGTTTCTCCAGGTTATATTTGGATTCTGAGTGAAGATTCATTCCATTTGTTTTGCTATGGCCTTGTAACCCTGGAGAAGATTCACTTTGAAAGAAATCAGCTGCTCCTTTAATAATAACGTTTACCTCCAACGGGGGTTTGGTACCTAGATCGGGGAAATCAGTTTGGTCTACCAGTGGAGGTAAATTGGAAGTATCAGGGGAAGATGAGGATGACCGGAGGGTCAATAACTCCAGATCGTTTAATGAACACCAGTCATTTTCTTTGATGTTGTCTTCCAATTGGTTAGTTTTTTCTCCTGAGGTAGTCTTCTCCATCCCCTCTTTTTCCTTGAGTCTGCATTTGTCATCCTGCTCATGTAGCAGACTACATTCACCTTTTATGGGGGAAATTGGGTGGGGTAGTGTTGCAGCACCATTAGGTAGGGAGAAAATTACATCCAAGGGGTCTTTCAGGAAGTCAGCTTTGTTAAAAAAGTTTCCTGATCTTTGATTCCTAACAAAATGAGGGGCTATGGGGGAGATCAAGGATTGGTGTATTGTCTTTGACTTCCCTTCCCCTTTTGGAGTTGTAGGTGAGGATGAGAGTTTATTTGATTTCTTGTTTTTCTTAGGTTGGGACTGAAGAGCCCTTTCTTTCCTGGACCTCATCCTCCCGTTATGTAGACTTTTGTCTTTCTTTTTGATATTTCTCCTTGCTTTTACAAAGTGGAAGATGCCTCCGCGTCTTCAAATAAGGGGCCCATGAGCTTGAAGGCTTTTCTTTTCTTTTTCCTGGCCAAATGGACATGGCGCCACACCTCGAGTTTGAGGGGCACGAGCACGTGTGGCCCTCCTTTAATATTTCTTCAGTCAAATTTTTGGGCCCAGGGGCCTATTTTGGAGCCAGTTTTTACAGGTGGTTCAGGTGGCCTAAAGCTTGAGCTCAGGTCTCCGATCTCTGTCGCATAAATGGGCTCCCCAGGCAGTCCCCCCCCCTTCCTAGTCCTCCAAAAGGCCCTCCAAAAGGGGCATCGGACCCTCAGACCTGGCCCGGTCCACTGCCCTTGCTACCACGCGGTTTCTGGTGCGAGTTTACTTCCCAAGCAAAATCGGGTCGTCACCAGGGGTCACCAGGCGATGCTGGTCCTCGGAGCCGGGCAGGGAGGCAGGCCTGGGAATCCTGAGGGAAATCCGGAGGATTCTGGGGGGACCAGTGGACAGCGGGGGACAGCGTGCACAGATTGCGCCACCAGCCGTACTCGTTCGTTCAGGCGGCGTTCGAGCACAGGCCCCGCCTCCTCGCACAGTCGCGTCACCTTGCGGCACCACAAAGCCTATTTTCAGATAGGTTTCATTTATTACTATCAAAACTTGAGTGGCGTTCCACGTGAAAAGTCTTGAAGCTTAGAGATGAAGACTCAGCCATAACAGTCTATAACATATAATGAAGAAAAGCCAACACGTGTTTCACCCCTTTTCTTTGGTTGGTTAACCCGGGGCTTTTACAATGCCGTTGGAGGTTCCGCTTTACATCTGCAGTTTGGCTCCAAATCCAAATGCTGGCTGCAAATTCAGACAGAAGGGGAAGAAGGCAATGTCTCAAATGCGTTGCACAGCGCAACTCAATTCCAACAACGACTTTTGCTGTCTTGGACTTCTTTCTGCAGTAGAGCTGAGCATGGACTCTGCGCCGCAGCCCGTGTACTGGTCGCTCCTCTCTCGCTACGTCCGGTGTGTGTACAGATTCCCCGTGCACCCAGGAAGCGGTGTACCGGCGAGTGACCTAGCAACAGGCGGCAGCGCATCTCGGCTTCGCCAGGGGAGGAGGAGCGCCGTCACGCTCGGCCAGAAAGGTCAGAAGCCGCCCTTTACCTGCCGCCGTTCCCAGATGACCGGGGCATTCCTGGGATCGGTAACGTAAACGGAGGCGAGTCACTGACAAACAGCTGCTCCGCCGGACCTGGAAGTGATTCTTCCTCGCTCCCCGAATTTGCACTCCGCGCAGCCCCTGACAGAAGAGCGAGGCGTCAAACCACTGAAGGGAACGAACCAACGGCTGAGGTAACGGCCTTCACAAACAACAGTGCAATGCAGAATGAGCCGTGGGGAGAAAGGATCGGGATTAACAGCAAACCTGAAACCAGACGGGAGAAGGGGCCATCACATGCTGTCAAAGCCGAATGGGAAATTCCTATCCGTGATATTCAAATATTACATTCATAGTAAACTTATATTAACTTTTCACTTCTGCTAAATCCACCCGTGCAAGGCAAGCTAGATTTACATGTAAGAAAAAAGATGCCCATACCCAAAATGCAGTGATCCACCACCAAAGTTGATATTATAACATATTGTATTTGCTTACGCCCATGATAATGCAAAGGGAATTTCTTATTGTGACTCTATACTCATACTTCCTTTGACATGATTTTCCACGTATCTCACAATGCTCGCCCCAAATTGTGGCTTAACATGTGTTGTATATGTTTTTAACAGCCCTGAAGATTCCCTTGGCTGTGTCCATGTTCGCATTTTAGGACTGTGTCCATGTTCAGTGCAAGCAAGAAAAAATACAATGAATGTGTTCTTCTACATCTGTGATATTCTTCATTATTGACTGAGGAATTACAAGATAAGATGCTTCAACAATTTATGGGATATTAGACCCCACATGTGTGTTTCTAGTGAAAGTAACATTCTGTAAAATAGTTGTTAGAAGAGTGCTCCTCCCTCTCTCTTGTAGCAGTTTTTATATCGAGTGTTTTGGATGGTTGGCCTTGGGAGTGAGCACCCATCTATGTTGGGAACATAACCGAGTGTGGCGAGAGTGTACCACAAGCATCATTGTATACCTTTGGTTTGATGTCCAGCGTAAAATCGAGCAAGTCATCAGAGAGGCTATAGCCAATAAACCTCAGCTTCTCAGGAACCAAATCTAAAAAGTGACTGACAATGTAGCAGACTGGTTAACTAACCTTTGCTGAGAAATTACTGATCTATGAGCCAGACTTTTCTGGAGCAATCTGGAGTTATAGAATCATTAATGCAAGGAATGTTCTGTGTCTCATCAAGACTAAATAAACAACTGTAATGAGCTGAAGGGCATAAACCAGATAGGAATGCCAAACAATCAGCATTGTTCAAGTACCACCTCTCCTGAAACCACCAAGAGCAGAACAATTGGAACATCACAATCTACTGAATGTCAAAGAGATCTACCTGCAACTTTGAAAAAATTGAGACTGCAACTGGATGCAGACTCCATTTGTGTGAAGAAGACTGAAGCAACATAAACATAATTTTTCCTGACAAGCATGCAGCCTGAATATTGATACCCCTGGAATAGAGTGATGTATGAGCATTATTGCTTTCCTGTTTGACTGGAAACACGACATTTCCCCACACTTATTGACATAGTGCATGGCACTAATATTGGACGTCAACACCAGACCCTGGCATCAGAGTCAATCTGATTACCCAGAACTCCAACAAACAGATATGAAATTGTCTGTCGGTTTCTAACAAACTGCAGCTAAAATTAAGTGACTACAAACAAGCACAACATCCTGTTAGAAAGGAATCTGTTACCACTTAAATCTGAAATTCTTGGAAAGCAAAGTTCTGAGCCTTAAGAGGTTGTCATCCTCTGTAAACCAAAAACATTTTGCCTCACCAGCAGAAGATCGATAAGCTACACCTGACTCTTCAGTGCCCATGGTTGTTGCTCTCATCCATGGCCTAGCCTGAAGTTCCAGTAGAATGGCATGAGAATAACACCCTAAGGAACTGAACATCACCAATAGTCTGTACAAAGTCATAATCTACTTTATGTACTAGACACAGTACGTCTCAGTTCTCTGAACATCTCCAAAGTATGGTCTGCCTTGTTTACCCAAGGTCTTAAACTACACATCCAGCAAAATAACACAGAGCCTCTGCTAAAAGTGCAGCCTCATCTGCTGATGCTTCAGCCTTCCCTCTTGCAGTTGAGTCAACAGTCTAGACTTAACTGTAGGAAAGTACCATCTTGCCTGGCATGTTACCCCCATTTTTCACTGTATATATGTTGTTTTAGTTGTATGTGTCACTGTGACCCTGGTAACCCAGGGCCCCAGTGCTCATAAGTGTGCCTGAATGTGTTACCTGTGTAGTGACTAACTGTCTCACTGAGGCTCTGCTAATCAGAACCTCAGTGGTTATGCTCTCTCATTTCTTTCCAAATTGTCACTAACAGGCTAGTGACCATTTTTACCAATTTACATTGGCTTACTGGAACACCCTTATAATTCCCTAGTATATGGTACTGAGGTACCCAGGGTATTGGGGTTCCAGGAGATCCCTATGGGCTGCAGCATTTCTTTTGCCACCCATAGGGAACTCTGACAAATCTTACACAGGCCTGCCACTGCAGCCTGAGTGAAATAACGTCCACGTTATTTCACAGCCATTTTACACTGCACTTAAGTAACTTATAAGTCACCTATATGTCTAACCTTTACCTGGTAAAGGTTAGGTGCAAAGTTACTTAGTGTGAGGGCACCCTGGCACTAGCCAAGGTGCCCCCACATTGTTCAGAGCCAATTCCCTGAACTTTGTGAGTGCGGAGACACCATTACACGCGTGCACTACATATAGGTCACTACCTATATGTAGCTTCACAATGGTAACTCCGAATATGGCCATGTAACATGTCTATGATCATGGAATTGCCCCCTCTATGCCATCCTGGCATAGTTGGCACAATCCCATGATCCCAGTGGTCTGTAGCACAGACCCTGGTACTGCCAAACTGCCCTTCCTGGGGTTTCACTGCAGCTGCTGCTGCTGCCAACCCCTCAGACAGGCAGCTGCCCTCCTGGGGTCCAGCCAGGCCTGGCCCAGGATGGCAGAACAAAGAACTTCCTCTGAGAGAGGGTGTGACACCCTCTCCCTTTGGAAAATGGTGTGAAGGCAGGGGAGGAGTAGCCTCCCCCAGCCTCTGGAAATGCTTTGTTGGGCACAGATGTGCCCAATTCTGCATAAGCCAGTCTACACCGGTTCAGGGACCCCTTAGCCCCTGCTCTGGCGCGAAACTGGACAAAGGAAAGGGGAGTGACCACTCCCCTGACCTGCACCTCCCCTGGGAGGTGTTCAGAGCTCCTCCAGTGTGCTCCAGACCTCTGCCATCTTGGAAACAGAGGTGCTGCTGGCACACTGGACTGCTCTGAGTGGCCAGTGCCACCAGGTGACGTCAGAGACTCATGCTGATAGGCTCCTTCAGGTGTTAGTAGCCTATCCTCTCTCCTAGGTAGCCAAACCCTCTTTTCTGGCTATTTAGGGTCTCTGTCTCTGGGGAAACTTTAGATAACGAATGCAAGAGCTCATCCGAGTTCCTCTGCATCTCTCTCTTCACCTTCTGATAAGGAAACGACTGCTGACCGCGCTGGAAGCCTGCAAACCTGCAACATAGTAGCAAAGACGACTACTGCAACTCTGTAACGCTGATCCTGCCGCCTTCTCGACTGTTTTCCTGCTTGTGCATGCTGTGGGGGTAGCCTGCCTCCTCTCTGCACCAGAAGCTCAGAAGAAATCTCCCGTGGGTCGACGGAATCTTCCCCCTGCAACCGCAGGCACCAAAAAGCTGCATTACCGGTCCCTTGGGTCTCCTCTCAGCACGACGAGCGAGGTCCCTCGAATCCAGCGACTCTGTCCAAGTGACCCCCACAGTCCAGTGACTCTTCAGCCCAAGTTTGGTGGAGGTAAGTCCTTGCCTCACCTCGCTGGGCTGCATTGCTGGGAACTGCGACTTTGCAGCTACTCCGGCCCCTGTGCACTTCCGGCGGAAATCCTTTGTGCACAGCCAAGCCTGGGTCCACGGCACTCTAACCTGCATTGCACGACTTTCTAAGTTGGTCTCCGGCGACGTGGGACTCCTTTGTGCAACTTCGGCGAGCACCGTTTCACGCATCCTCGTAGTGCCTGTTTCTGGCACTTCTCCGGGTGCTACCTGCTTCAGTGAGGGCTCTTTGTCTTGCTCGACGTCCCCTCTCTCTTCAGGTCCAATTTGCGACCTCCTGGGCCCCGGCAGCGTCCAAAAACGCCAAACGCACGATTTGCGACTAGCAAGGCTTGTTGGCGTCCTTTCAGCGGGAAAACACTTCTGCACGACTCTCCAAGGCGAGAGGGATCCGTCCACCAAAGGGGAAGTCTCTAGCCCTTTTCGTTCCTGCAGAAACCTCAGCTTCTTCTGTCCAGTCGAAGCTTCTTTGCACCCGCAGCTGGCATTTCCTGGGCATCTGCCCATCTCCGACTTGCTTGTGACTTTTGGACTTGGTCCCCTTGTTCCACAGGTACCCTAGATTGGAAATCCACAGTTGTTGCATTGCTGGTTTGTGTCTTTCCTGCATTATTCCTCTAACACGACTTCTTTGTCCTTAGTGGAACTTTAGTGCACTTTGCACTCACTTTTCAGGGTCTTGGGGAGGGTTATTTTTCTAACTCTCACTATTTTCTAATAGTCCCAGCGACCCTCTACAAGGTCACATAGGTTTGGGGTCCATTCGTGGTTCGCATTCCACTTTTGGAGTATATGGTTTGTGTTGCCCCTATCCCTATGTTTCCCCATTGCATCCTATTGTAACTATACATTGTTTGCACTGTTTTCTAAGACTATACTGCATATTTTTGCTATTGTGTATATATATCTTGTGTATATTTCCTATCCTCTCACTGAGGGTACACTCTAAGATACTTTGGCATATTGTCATAAAAATAAAGTACCTTTATTTTTAGTATAACTGTGTATTGTGTTTTCTTATGATATTGTGCATATGACACTAAGTGGTACTGTAGTAGCTTCACACGTCTCCTAGTTCAGCCTAAGCTGCTCTGCTAAGCTACCATTATCTATCAGCCTAAGCTGCTAGACACCCTATACACTAATAAGGGATAACTGGGCCTGGTGCAAGGTGCAAGTACCCCTTGGTACTCACTACAAGCCAGTCCAGCCTCCTACATTGGTTGTGCAGTGGTGGGATAAGTGCTTGAGACTACTTACCACTCTTGTCATTGTACTTTTCATAAGAGAAAAATATACAAAACAAGGTCAGGGTATATACACATAGCCAAAAAGTTTTGCATTTCCTCTTTTCACTCTTTTCTAAGTGCTGAAAAGTACTCCTAAACTTTCAAAAAGTTCTTAAAAGTTTAAAAAGTTTTTTCTGTCTTTCCAAAAAGTTCTGAAAACTTTTTTCTCTTTTTCTATCACTTTAACTCTCTCTAAAAAATGTCTGGCACAGGCCAAAGTGTTGATCTGTCCAAAATTGCATATGACAACCTTAGCTGGAGAAGAGCAAGGAGTCTCTGTATAGAGAGAGGTTTGAGTGTAGGGAAGAATCCTTCCTTGGAACTGTTACTTAACATGCTTAGAGAACAGGATAAGGCCATAGGTGCCCCATCTGTTGAAAAAGTACCTAATAGTTCCCAATCTGATTCAGGGACTCCCCCAGGAAAAGATTCAGGAAAGAAACTTCCTAGCCTGCCCATTACTAGACAATCTAGCATAGATGGTAATGATGATGAGCCACACCAAATAAATAGTGTTGTCTCACATCATAGCAAAAGCATTTATTCTCACCATACTGGTAGTAATGTTTCTGTAAACCAAGCTGTTAGGGTGCCTTCTGTAAGGGACAGGTCTCCTTCTGTTCATTCCCATCATAGCTCTGTTTCTAGAAATGTCCCTCCCACCAACCCTGATGACAGAATGTTAGAGAGGGAACTCAATACGTTGAGGGTGGAACAAACCAGACTGAAGCTTAAAAAGCAACAGCTGGATTTGGATAGACAGTCTTTTGAATTAGAGAAGGAAAGACAGAAGTTGGGTTTAGATACCCATGGTGGCAGCAGCAGTATTCCCCATAGTCATCCTGCAAAAGAGCATGATTCCAGGAATCTGCACAAGATAGTTCCCCCTTATAAGGAGGGGGATGACATTAACAAGTGGTTTGCTGCACTTGAGAGGGCCTGTGTTGTACAGGATGTCCCTCAAAGGCAGTGGGCTGCTATCCTATGGCTATCATTTAGTGGAAAAGGTAGGGATAGGCTCCTTACTGTGAAAGAAAATGATGCTAATAATTTCCAAGTTCTTAAGAATGCACTCCTGGATGGTTATGGCTTAACCACTGAACAGTACAGGATAAAGTTCAGAGAGACCAAAAAGGAGTCTTCACAAGACTGGGTTGATTTTATTGACCAGGCAGTGAAGGCCTTGGAGGGGTGGTTACATGGCAGTAAAGTTACTGATTATGACAGCCTGTATAACTTGATCCTGAGAGAGCATATTCTTAATAATTGTGTGTCTGATTTGTTGCACCAGTACTTGGTGGACTCTGATCTGACCTCTCCCCAAGAATTGGGAAAGAAGGCAGACAAATGGGTCAGAACAAGAGTGAACAGAAAAGTTCATACAGGGGGTGACAAAGATGGCAACAAAAAGAAGGATGGTAAGTCTTCTGACAAGGGTGGGGACAAATCTAAAAATGAGTCTTCATCAGGCCCACAAAAACACTCTGGTGGGGGTGGTGGGTCCAAATCCTCCTTTAATCAGAACAAGGAAAAGAAACCATGGTGCTATTTATGTAAAATAAAAGGCCATTGGACAACAGATCCCAGTTGTCCAAAGAAAGGCACCACAGCTCCTACCACTACAACCCCTACTGCTACACCTAGTGTCCCTACTAATAGCAGTGGTGGTGGGAGCAAACCTACTAATAGCCAATCCAAGGGAGTAGCTGGGCTCACTTTTGGTAATTTAGTTGGGGTTGGTCTGATTAGGGAGACCACAGAGGCTACTTTAGTCTCTGAAGGGGCTATTGATTTAGCCACTTTGGTTGCTTGCCCCCATAACTTGGAGAAGTACAAGCAACTAACCCTAATAAATGGTGTTGAGGTCCAGGCCTACAGGGACACAGGTGCCAGTGTCACAATGGTGATTGAGAAACTGGTGCACCCTGAACAACACATACTTGGACACCAGTACCAAGTAACCGATGCTCACAACATAACACAAAGCCACCCCATGGCTGTTGTAAATCTCAACTGGGGGGGGGGTAACTGGTCCAAAGAAAGTTGTGGTAGCTTCAGATTTACCTGTAGACTGTCTATTAGGGAATGATTTGGAGACATCAGCTTGGTCAGATGTGGAGTTGGAGGCCCATGCAGCAATGCTGGGCATCCCAGGGCATATTTTTGCTTTGACAAGGGCTCAGGCCAAAAAGCAAAAAGGACAGGGAAGCTTGGATCCTGGAACAATGGACCAAGTGCTCCCTAAAGCTAGGGCTAGTAGAAGCAAACCACTTCCTACTATCCCTCCCTCTACAGTGGATTCAACTTCTGAGGAAGAAGAATTCCCTCCCTGTGCAGAACCTACACCAGAGGAGCTGGAAGCAGACACTGCTGAGCTTTTGGGTGAAGGGGGGCCTGCCAGAGAGGAGCTGAGTGTGGCACAGCAAACCTGTCCTACATTAGAGGGTCTCAGACAGCAAGCTGTCAAACAGGCTAATGGGGATGTCAGTGACTCTCACAGAGTTTACTGGGAGGACAACCTCTTGTACACTGAGCATAGGGATCCTAAACCTGGAGCAGCCAGGAGATTAGTGATTCCTCAGGAGTACAGAAAGTTCCTCCTAACACTGGCACATGACATTCCCTTAGCTGGGCATCTAGGACAAATGAAAACTTGGGACAGGCTTGTTCCCCTGTTTCATTGGCCTAGGATGTCTGAGGACACAAAAGAATTTTGTAAGTCCTGTGAAACCTGTCAAGCCAGTGGCAAGACAGGTGGCACCCCAAAGGCACCCCTTATCCCACTGCCTGTGGTTGGGGTTCCCTTTGAAAGGGTAGGGGTTGACATAGTTGGCCCCCTTGACCCTCCTACTGCTTCAGGCAATAGGTTTGTCTTGGTGGTAGTGGACCATGCCACAAGATACCCTGAAGCAATTCCTTTAAGGACCACTACAGCTCCTGCAGTGGCAAAGGCCTCCTGGGAATATTTTCCAGGGTGGGCTTCCCAAAGGAAGTAGTATCAGACAGAGGAAGCAATTTCATGTCTGCATACTTAAAGGCCATGTGGAAGGAGTGTGGTGTAACGTACAAGTTCACAACACCCTATCATCCACAAACAAATGGACTGGTGGAGAGATTTAATAAAACTCTCAAAGGCATGATTATGGGACTCCCTGAAAAACTCCGCAGGAGATGGGATATCCTTCTACCATGCCTCCTTTTTGCCTACAGGGAGGTACCCCAGAAAGGAGTGGGCT
Organism: Pleurodeles waltl; assembly: GCF_031143425.1. Classification (NCBI taxonomy): domain Eukaryota; kingdom Metazoa; phylum Chordata; class Amphibia; order Caudata; family Salamandridae; genus Pleurodeles; species Pleurodeles waltl. The sequence continues at coordinate 1,509,499,018 of NC_090445.1, read as the reverse complement.
TCAGCCCCTTTGAACTTCTTTTTGGACACCCTGTTAGGGGTCCACTCACACTTGTAAAGGAGGGTTGGGAACAACCTTTAAAATCTCCTAAGCAGGATATTGTGGATTATGTACTTGGCCTCAGATCAAGGATGGCTGAGTACATGAAAAAGGCCAGTAAAAACCTTCAGGCCAGCCAAGAGCTCCAGAAGCAATGACATGATCAGAAGGCTGTTTTGGTTCAGTACCAACCAGGGCAGAAAGTGTGGGTCTTGGAGCCTGTGGCCCCAAGAGCACTCCAAGATAAATGGAGTGGACCCCACACAATTGTTGAAAAGAAGGGTGAAGTCACCTACTTGGTTGACTTAGGCACTGCCAGGAGTCCCCTTAGGGTGCTCCATGTCAACCGCCTGAAACCCTACTATGACAGGGCTGATCTCACCCTGCTCATGGCAACTGATGAGAGACAGGAAGAAGACAGTGATCCTCTACCTGATCTCTTCTCTTCCACAGAACAAGATGCTCTTGTGGAAGGTGTAGTTTTGGCAGATTGTCTTACTGCTGAGCAGAAAGACCATTGCATAAATCTCCTAGGACAATTTTCAGAACTCTTCTCTACTGTGCCAGGCACCACTTCTTGGTGTGAGCACACTATAGATACTGGAGACAGTTTACCTGTCAAAAGTAAGATCTATAGGCAGCCTGACCATGTCAGGGACTGCATAAAGCAAGAAGTTCAGAAAATGTTGGAGCTGGGAGTGGTTGAGCACTCTGACAGTCCATGGGCTTCCCCTGTGGTACGGGTACCAAAACCCAATTCTAAAGATGGAAAGAAGGAAATGCGGTTTTGTGTAGACTATAGAGGTCTCAACTTGGTAACCAAAACTGATGCTCACCCTATACCCAGGGCAGATGAGCTTATAGATACACTGGCATCTGCCAAGTATCTAAGCACTTTTGATTTGACTGCAGGGTATTGGCAGATCAAATTATCAGAAGATGCTAAATCTAAGACTGCATTTTCTACCATTGGAGGACATTACCAGTTTACTGTAATGCCTTTTGGTTTGAAAAATGCACCTGCCACTTTTCAGAGGTTGGTGAACACAGTCCTGCAAGGGCTGGAAGCTTTCAGTGCAGCATATTTGGACGATATAGCTGTCTTTAGCTCCAGCTGGGATGATCACCTGGTCCACCTATGGAAAGTTTTGGAGGCCCTGCAAAAGGCAGGCCTCACTATCAAGGCTTCAAAGTGCCAGATAGGGCAGGGTAAGGTGGTTTATCTGGGACACCTTGTTGGTGGGGAACAGATTGCACCACTTCAGGGGAAAATCCAAACTATTATTGATTGGGTTCCCCCTACCACTCAGACTCAGGTGAGAGCCTTCTTAGGCCTCACTGGGTATTACAGGAGGTTCATTAAGAACTATGGCTCCATTGCAGCCCCTCTTAATGACCTCACATCCAAGAAAATGCCTAAAAAGGTATTATGGACAGCAAACTGTCAGAAAGCTTTTGAGGAGCTGAAGCAGGCCATGTGCTCTGCACCTGTCCTGAAAAGCCCTTGTTACTCTAAAAAATTCTATGTCCAAACTGATGCATCTGAATTAGGAGTAGGGGCAGTCCTATCACAACTTAATTCTGAGGGCCAGTATCAACCTGTTGCTTTTATTAGTAGAAGGTTGACCCCTAGAGAAAAGCGTTGGTCTGCCATTGAGAGGGAGGCCTTTGCTGTGGTCTGGGCTCTGAAGAAGTTGAGGCCATACCTGTTTGGCACTCACTTCATTGTTCAAACAGACCACAAACCTCTACTTTGGCTAAAACAAATGAAAGGTGAAAATCCTAAATTGTTGAGGTGGTCCATATCCCTACAGGGAATGGACTATACAGTGGAACATAGACCTGGGAGTAGCCACTCCAATGCAGATGGACTCTCCAGATATTTCCACTTAGACAATGAAGACTCATCAGGTCATGGCTAGTCTTATTGTCCTTCGTTTGGGGGGGGGGTTGTGTAGGAAAGTACCATCTTGCCTGGCATGTTACCCCCATTTTTCACTGTATATATGTTGTTTTAGTTGTATGTGTCACTGTGACCCTGGTAACCCAGGGCCCCAGTGCTCATAAGTGTGCCTGAATGTGTTACCTGTGTAGTGACTAACTGTCTCACTGAGGCTCTGCTAATCAGAACCTCAGTGGTTATGCTCTCTCATTTCTTTCCAAATTGTCACTAACAGGCTAGTGACCATTTTTACCAATTTACATTGGCTTACTGGAACACCCTTATAATTCCCTAGTATATGGTACTGAGGTACCCAGGGTATTGGGGTTCCAGGAGATCCCTATGGGCTGCAGCATTTCTTTTGCCACCCATAGGGAACTCTGACAAATCTTACACAGGCCTGCCACTGCAGCCTGAGTGAAATAACGTCCACGTTATTTCACAGCCATTTTACACTGCACTTAAGTAACTTATAAGTCACCTATATGTCTAACCTTTACCTGGTAAAGGTTAGGTGCAAAGTTACTTAGTGTGAGGGCACCCTGGCACTAGCCAAGGTGCCCCCACATTGTTCAGAGCCAATTCCCTGAACTTTGTGAGTGCGGAGACACCATTACACGCGTGCACTACATATAGGTCACTACCTATATGTAGCTTCACAATGGTAACTCCGAATATGGCCATGTAACATGTCTATGATCATGGAATTGCCCCCTCTATGCCATCCTGGCATAGTTGGCACAATTCCATGATCCCAGTGGTCTGTAGCACAGACCCTGGTACTGCCAAACTGCCCTTCCTGGGGTTTCACTGCAGCTGCTGCTGCTGCCAACCCCTCAGACAGGCAGCTGCCCTCCTGGGGTCCAGCCAGGCCTGGCCCAGGATGGCAGAACAAAGAACTTCCTCTGAGAGAGGGTGTGACACCCTCTCCCTTTGGAAAATGGTGTGAAGGCAGGGGAGGAGTAGCCTCCCCCAGCCTCTGGAAATGCTTTGTTGGGCACAGATGTGCCCAATTCTGCATAAGCCAGTCTACACCGGTTCAGGGACCCCTTAGCCCCTGCTCTGGCGCGAAACTGGACAAAGGAAAGGGGAGTGACCACTCCCCTGACCTGCACCTCCCCTGGGAGGTGTTCAGAGCTCCTCCAGTGTGCTCCAGACCTCTGCCATCTTGGAAACAGAGGTGCTGCTGGCACACTGGACTGCTCTGAGTGGCCAGTGCCACCAGGTGACGTCAGAGACTCCTGCTGATAGGCTCCTTCAGGTGTTAGTAGCCTATCCTCTCTCCTAGGTAGCCAAACCCTCTTTTCTGGCTATTTAGGGTCTCTGTCTCTGGGGAAACTTTAGATAACGAATGCAAGAGCTCATCCGAGTTCCTCTGCATCTCTCTCTTCACCTTCTGATAAGGAAACGACTGCTGACCGCGCTGGAAGCCTGCAAACCTGCAACATAGTAGCAAAGACGACTACTGCAACTCTGTAACGCTGATCCTGCGGCCTTCTCGACTGTTTTCCTGCTTGTGCATGCTGTGGGGGTAGCCTGCCTCCTCTCTGCACCAGAAGCTCCGAAGAAATCTCCCGTGGGTCGACGGAATCTTCCCCCTGCAACCGCAGGCACCAAAAAGCTGCATTACCGGTCCCTTGGGTCTCCTCTCAGCACGACGAGCGAGGTCCCTCGAATCCAGCGACTCTGTCCAAGTGACCCCCACAGTCCAGTGACTCTTCAGCCCAAGTTTGGTGGAGGTAAGTCCTTGCCTCACCTCGCTGGGCTGCATTGCTGGGAACCGCGACTTTGCAGCTACTCCGGCCCCTGTGCACTTCCGGCGGAAATCCTTTGTGCACAGCCAAGCCTGGGTCCACGGCACTCTAACCTGCATTGCACGACTTTCTAAGTTGGTCTCCGGCGACGTGGGACTCCTTTGTGCAACTTCGGCGAGCACCGTTTCACGCATCCTCGTAGTGCCTGTTTCTGGCACTTCTCCGGGTGCTACCTGCTTCAGTGAGGGCTCTTTGTCTTGCTCGACGTCCCCTCTCTCTTCAGGTCCAATTTGCGACCTCCTGGTCCCTCCTGGGCACCGGCAGCGTCCAAAAACGCCAAACGCACGATTTGCGACTAGCAAGGCTTGTTGGCGTCCTTTCAGCGGGAAAACACTTCTGCACGACTCTCCAAGGCGAGAGGGATCCGTCCACCAAAGGGGAAGTCTCTAGCCCTTTTCGTTCCTGCAGAAACCTCAGCTTCTTCTGTCCAGTCGAAGCTTCTTTGCACCCGCAGCTGGCATTTCCTGGGCATCTGCCCATCTCCGACTTGCTTGTGACTTTTGGACTTGGTCCCCTTGTTCCACAGGTACCCTAGATTGGAAATCCACAGTTGTTGCATTGCTGGTTTGTGTCTTTCCTGCATTATTCCTCTAACACGACTTCTTTGTCCTTAGGGGAACTTTAGTGCACTTTGCACTCACTTTTCAGGGTCTTGGGGAGGGTTATTTTTCTAACTCTCACTATTTTCTAATAGTCCCAGCGACCCTCTACAAGGTCACATAGGTTTGGGGTCCATTCGTGGTTCGCATTCCACTTTTGGAGTATATGGTTTGTGTTGCCCCTATCCCTATGTTTCCCCATTGCATCCTATTGTAACTATACATTGTTTGCACTGTTTTCTAAGACTATACTGCATATTTTTGCTATTGTGTATATATATCTTGTGTATATTTCCTATCCTCTCACTGAGGGTACACTCTAAGATACTTTGGCATATTGTCATAAAAATAAAGTACCTTTATTTTTAGTATAACTGTGTATTGTGTTTTCTTATGATATTGTGCATATGACACTAAGTGGTACTGTAGTAGCTTCACACGTCTCCTAGTTCAGCCTAAGCTGCTCTGCTAAGCTACCATTATCTATCAGCCTAAGCTGCTAGACACCCTATACACTAATAAGGGATAACTGTGCCTGGTGCAAGGTGCAAGTACCCCTTGGTACTCACTACAAGCCAGTCCAGCCTCCTACATTAACCAATTGATGTGTTTGGAGAACTCCATACATGCGTTCCTCTGTGCTCAAAGTCTTGGTTTTCACAACAGGCAAATGGACCTTCTGTCTTTTCTCCTGTCAAAATGAACATTGATATCAGCCAAAATGACTGGAAGCATTCACTGTCCCAGTCAAGGGGCAAAGAAGGTAAAACATTAGTGTAAGGAAATGGCTCCCTGTTGCAATTACCCCCCACTTTTTGCCTGATACTGATGCTGACTTGACTGAGAAGTGTGTTGGGACCCTGCTAACCAGGCCCCAGCATCAGTGTTCTTTCACCTAAAATGTACCATTGTTTCCACAATTGGCACACCCCGGGAACACAGATAAGTCCCTTGTAAAAGGTACCAGTGGTACTAAGGGCCCTGTGACCAGGGAAGGTCCCAAAGGGCTGCAGCATATGTTGTGCCACCCTAAGGGACCCCTCACCTAACACATGCACACTGCCATTGCAGATTGTGTGTGTTGGTGGGGAGAAAAAGGCAAAGTCGACATGGCATCCCCCTCAGGATGCCATGCACACAAAATACTGCCTGTGGCATAGGTAAGGCACCCCTCTAGCAGGCCTTACAGCCCTAAGGCAGGGTGCACTATACCACAGGTGAAGGCATAGATGCATGTGCAATATGCCCCTACAGTGTCTAAGTCCATTCTTAGACATTGTAAGTACAGTGTGGCCATATTAAGTATATGGTCTGGCAGTTTGTCAAAACTCCACAGCTCCATAATGGCTACACTGAATACTGGGAAGTTTGGTATCAAATTTCTCAGAATAATAAACCCACACTGATGCCAGTGTTGGATTTATTAAAAAAAATGCACACAGAGGGCATCTTAGAGATGCCCCCTGTATTTTACCCAATTGTTCAGTGCAGGACTGACTGGTCTGTGCCAGCCTGCTGGTGAAAGACGAATTTCTGACCCCATGTGGTGAGGGCCTTTGTGCTCTCTGAGGGCAGAAACAAAAGCCTGCTCTGGGTGGAGGTGCTTCACACCTCCCCCTGCGGGAACTGTAACACCTAGCAGTGAGCCTCAAAGGCTCAGGCTTCGTGTTACAATGCCCCAGGGCACTCCAGCTAGTGGAGATGCCCGCCCCCTGGACACAGCCCCCACTTTTGGCAGCACGTCCAGTGGAGATAATGAGAAAAACAAGGAGGAGTCACCCACCAGTCAGGACAGCCCCTAAGGTGTCCTGAGCTGAGGTGACCCCTGCCTTTAGAAATCCTCCATCTTGGTTTTGAAGGATTCCCCCAATAGGAATAGGGATGTGCCCCCCTCCCCTCAGGGAGGAGGCACCAGGAGGGTGTAGCAACCCTCAAGGACAGTAGCCATTGGCTACTGCCCTCCCAAACCTAAACACACCCCTAAATTCAGTAGTTAGGGGCCCCCAGAACCTAGGAAACTAGATTCCTGCAACCTGAAGACGAAGAAGGACTGCTGACCTGAAAGCCCTGCAGAGAAGACGGAGACACCAACTGCTTTGGTCCCAGCCCTACCGGCCTCTCTCCCCACTTCAAGAAAAACTGCACCAGCGACACGTCCCCCAGGGTCCAGCGACCTCTGAAGCCTCAGAGGACTACCCTGCATCTAAAAGGACCAAGAACTCCAGAGGACAGCGGCTCTGCTCCAAAGAAGAAACAACTTTGCAACAAAGAAACAACTTTTAAAGGACTGCACGCTTCCCGCCGGAAGCGTGAGAATTTCCACTCTGCACCCGACGCCCTCGGCTCGACCTGCGGAGAAACAACACTACAGGGAGGACTCCCCGGCGACTGCGACCCTGTGAGTAGCCAGAGTTGACCCCCCCCCTGAGCCCCTCCAGCGACGCCTGCAGAGGGAATCCAGAGGCTCACCCTGACCGCGACTGCCTGCTTCTAAGAACCCGACGCCTGGTAAAGACACTGCACCCGCAGCCCCCAGGACCTGAAGGATCTGACCTCCAGTGCAGAAGCGACCCCCAGGTGGCCCTCTCCCTTGCCCAGGTGGTGGCTACCCCGAGGAGCCCCCCCCCCCTTGCCTGCCTGCTTCGCTGAAGAGACCCCCGGGTCTCCCATTGAACTCCATTGCAAACCCGACGCCTGTTTGCACTCTGCACCCGGCCGCCCTCGTGCCGCTGAGGGTGTACTTTTTGTGCTGACTTTTGTCCCCCCAGGTGCCCTACAAAACCCCCTTGGTCTGCCCTCCGAAGACGCGGGTACTTACCTGCTAGCAGACTGGAACCGGGGCACCCCTTCTCCATTGAAGCCTATGTGTTTTGGGCACCACTTTGACCTCTGCACCTGACCGGCCCTGAGCTGCTGGTGTGGTAACTTTGGGGTTGCCCTGAACCCCCAACGGTGGGCTACCTTGGACCCAACTTTGAACCCTGTAGGTGGTTTACTTACCTGCAAAACTAACAAATACTTACCTCCCCCAGGAACTGTTGAAATTTGCACTGTCTAGTTTTAAAATAGCTTATTGCCATTTTTGCCAAAACTGTATGTGCTATTTTGCTGATTCAAAGTTCCTATGATACCTAAGTGAAGTACCTTTCATTTGAAGTATTGATTGTAAATCTTGAACCTGTGGTTCTTAAAATAAACTAAGAAAATATATTTTTCTATACAAAAACCTATTGGCCTGGAATTGTCTTCGAGTGTGTGTTCCTCATTTATTGCCTGTGTGTACAACAAATGCTTAACACTACCCTCTGATAAGCCTACTGCTCGACCATACTACCACAAAATATAGCATTAGAATTATCTCTTTTTGCCACTATCTTACCTCTAAGGGGAACCCTTGGACTCTGTGCATGCTATTTCTTACTTTGAAATAGTACATACAGAGCCAACTTCCTACAATTAGGCAGAGCTCTGACATTAGCAGCATGCGCCACAGAGAGTCTGCAACTGGGTGATGTGAAAGATAATAAGGGTCATTCACCGTATGACTATATTTCCATTCACCTTTGCCAAAATAACAGGTGAAATGCTGTATTTTCCCAATTTCCAAAACTGGAATACAAAAATATCGAAAAGGCCTGCCAAGACTAAGCCAGTTGTCCAAAATATTAGCAAGTACATCAACTCCATAGGTTGACAGCAATTTCAAACTTAAATGTGGAAAAAGGACTATTACAGAAGAGAAATAAGTGAACAGTAGGCATCTGACAGAATGGTGGGAACCCTCATCACCTTGCTCAGTGTAGAGGTACTTTGGCTCTATAAGTGACCAGTGTCAAAGTGGTCTCTTGGCTGGGGAGACTTCTCTTCGATTCTCTGAGCAAAAATAACAATCTCAGAATCTGACCTTGGCCATTAGGATACTGCTAAATACTTTGGTCGCAATTCATGTATGGAAAATATTTTTATAAGGTCACCAGTGAGTACAAATGCTGAATAATTAACATCAGCAGCATTGTTTTCCTAGGTAAGCACTGTGAAACAATTGTGGCCTGGGTCAGTAAGGCATGTGTTCAATCAGTTGGGTCTTGATGTTTAAAATCTCACACCCAAATGACTACTCATACTGGACCATGGAAGATCCTGCCAGCACACATTTCCATCCTCCCTTCTTGGGAGGATGGGCTCTATGCCCACTGCCACAAGCATTTGCCAAATTTAAAGCTGTTTCCCACTCAACCTCACAGCTTGGCAAGGGAGTGCTTCTCCTCTTCTTTTTTTCAGAGGAATTACTATGGATGGAAGACCCTGATTCATTCCAAGTCCTCATCCTCTTTATCTTACATGTTTTCAATGCTGGTCCCTGTCAAAGGACTCCAATGGAAGTCCAAATCCCATGAATGCAAGTGACCCCATTCATAAGGGCCCCTCTGATGGCCACTTCCTTGAGTAATTGCTGCTTAGCTGAGAGCGTAGATATTCAAGCTCATAGCAAGGTAAACATCACCCTTTTGTTACTCTATAACATGGCAACATATGCACTGGTCATTGTATCGTCCCCTAAACGTATGCTAGCATATTTTGTGTAGCTCTTGAGACCAATGGAACTTTTACTTATGGTGAAAAAATAAAAAAACACTACAAACATCAAGAAAATCAAAACATTTAGAAATTGAATCTGAAAATAAGTTAAACCCACTGGAGATGATCCCCAGCACAATCTGGAATCCTGACACCCGAGAAGGGAAAAGGAAGCTAAAGAGGTTGGAGGAAAGAAAACCAGTTATGTACTTGTCATCACATCCTTTCGATCTGATGCCAGTTCAACATCTGGGAATTAAGATCACCATAAAAACCACATAATAAATATGACAAGGAGCATGGGGTAAATAAAAGTGCAAGTCTATTCTAAGTAAAACACTTTTGCTAGAAACACAAAAAGGTTTGAACAGTGAGTACAGTGAATATGGGAAACCCTTTGATCTTTCCCCACTTCTATGATGGAAAATATGCAATCCGAGACATAGGGGGACATTCCAAGTTTGGCGGGCGGCGGTTGCCGCCCACCAAACTTCCCCCGTCAAAAGACCGCTCCGCGGTCAGAAGACCGTGGGGCCATTTCGACTTTCCCGCTGGGCCGGCGGGCGCCCGCCAAGGGAGCGCCCGCCAGCCCAGCGGGAAAGGCCCTGCAACACAGGAGCCGGGGTCCGAATGGAGCCGGCGGTGTTGCAGGGGTGCGACGGGTGCAGTTGCACCCGTCGCGATTTTCACTGTCTGCTAAGCAGACAGTGAAAATCATGCTGGGGCCCTGTTAGGGGGCCCCTGCACTGCCCATGCCAGTGGCATGGGCAGTGCAGGGGCCCCCAGGGGCCCCACGACCCCCGTTCCCGCCATCCTGTTCCTGGCGGTAAAAACCGCCAGAAACAGGATGGCGGGAAGGGGGTCAGAATCTCCATGGCGGCGCTGCAAGCAGCGCCGCCATGGAGATTCAGCCCAGCCAGGGGTAATCCAACGGGAAACCGCCAGATCACCTTTTCTGACCGCGGCTTTACCGCCGCGGTCAGAATGGGCAGGAAAGCACCGCCAGCCTGTTGGCGGTGCTTTCCGTCGGTCACGGCCCTGGCGGTTTTTACCGCCAGGGTCGGAATGACCCCCATAGTGATTTACACTGATTATGTAATGGGAGGTAAAGATAGTTCTTTTCCCACTAAAGATCATAGGTTTGAATAAAAGAACAAACCAGAGACAGATCTTTTGAACAAAACAAGAAAACTGGAAAGGGTGAGAGATGCAATTAGCTACCTATTCAAAAACAGCAAGGTGGGACTGGACATATATGGCACACATTTTCTATTTTTCTAACAGGCTGCAAATAATGATACCTCAAATGAAATAAACATAACATGGAAAAAAGGTCTGTTATTAAAATTCCTATGGACAACCCTTTGACAACATATGAAAAAGTTACTTGTAATTTAGTTCCCCCTCATTAATATTCTCTCTGAATTTACTAAGGGTATGAGATGCTTGAGCACATTTTCAAATATATATTTATACATTTTCAATTAAAAAAACAGTAGGCAATATTATGTAATCTACATTTTTTTAATGTAATCCAATTAAGACAAAACAATCATACTTAAGTACATAAAGGAAAAAAAGGATTAGAGACGACCAGAGCCCAACTCAGTGCACAGGATACATAGAGAATACATCCTGTTATGCACCAGACATAAATTCTTCAGTGACAGCAACAGGGTAGATAAACTTTTACCAAGTAAACTAAGATCACAATAAATATGTACAGGGGTTAAATATATATAAAAGAAAAAGGCGGGTCTGGGTATATTTAAGACAGAGATTACAGCGGAATTCTGGGAATAGCATAAAAAGGTATACAAAGAAGAACACACCCATGGTAGACAGCAGGACAGTAAATAGCAATTTGGGGTCCAACTACGGATGAAAGAGCAGACAAATAACCTAGAACAACCGATTAGAACAAAGCAGGTAATCATTGCAATAGGGAAATTAATAAACGGAAGGCAAGAGGGCTGGACGGCATGACATTCCAGCTTTGGTGTACAACTGATGCGACTGCTCATGAAACTATTCAACATGTTTGTGGAGGAGGGAAGAATCACAGGGTCCATGTTAGAGGTGAGAATAACGGTCAAACCAATACCCAGCAATGACCCCACCAAGTATAGTTTGTATCACACCATCTCTCTCCTAAACACGGATGTTAAGCTATTCACAGGGGTTCTGGAGGCTAAGTTGGCTTAGTTTATTTTGGGAGTAATGGACCTGGAACATTTGTGGGTTAATTCAAGGCAGGAGCTGTGGGGATATAATTGACAACATACATAGAACCCGAAAGAGTGCATTCCTACTGTTGATAGACACAAAATTCATTAAACTGAGTTGACTGCAAGTTTGTGCATGCCAGTGACGTAACAAAGGCCCCTGCAGCCCCCGCAGTGCGGGGGGACCCCGAATTCCTGACGGTCACCCTAGCACAGTACCCTGGCTTGCAAGCTTCTGAGTGAGTTCGGAGGAGGGACCCTCCATGTACTTTGCAGGGGTGTTGGACCTGGCTTTTTGACAGGGACATCCCCAAACTTTTTGCCTCCTTCCTCCTATTTTTTCTGACCGGTTGTTGTTGGCTTTTGGCCTCTGGGCACTTTACCACTGCTAACCAGTGCTAAAGTGCATATGCTCTCTGTGTAAATTGTACTATTGATTGGTTTATCCATGTTTGGCTATTTAATTTACTTATAAGTCCCTAGTAGAGTGCACTATATGTGCCTAGGGCCTGTAGATTAAATGCTACTAGTGGGCCTGCAGCACTGGTAGTGCCACCCACTTCAGAAGCCCCTTAACCTTGTCTCAGGCCTGCCATTGCAAGGCCTGTGTGTGCAGTTTCACTGCCACTTCGACTTGGCATTTAAAAGTACTTGCCAAGCCTAGAACTCCCCTTTTTCTACATATAAGTCACCCCTAATGGGTGCCCTAGGTAACCCGTAGGGCAGGGTGCTGTGTGGGTAAAAGGCAGGACATGTACCTGTGTAGTTATATGTCCTGGTAGTTTAAAACTCCTAAATTCGTTTTTACACTACTGCGAGGCCTGCTCCCTTCATAGGCTAACATTGGGGCTGCCCTCATACATTGTTGAAGTGGCAGCTGCTGATCTGAAAGGAGCAGGAAGGTCATATTTAGTATGGCCAGAATGGTAATATAAAATCCTGCTGACTGGTGAAGTCGGATTTAATATTACTATTCTAGAAATGCCACTTTTAGAAAGTGAGCATTTCTTTGCACTTAACTCTTTCTGTGACCTTCAATCCACGTCTGGCTAGGTTTAGTTGACAGCTCCTTGTGCATTCACTCAGACACACCCCAAACACAGGGTACTCAGCCTCACTTGCATACATCTGCATTTTGAATGGGTCTTCCTGGGCTGGGAGGGTGGAGGGCCTGCCCTCACACAAAGGACTGCCACACCCCCTACTGGGACTCTGGCAGACAGGATTGAACTGAAAGGGGGCTTGGTGCATTTCTTAGACACTCTTTGAAGTCGCCCCCACTTCAAAGGCACAACTTAGTATAAAACAGGGCCTCTGCCCTACCTCATCAGACACTTGCTGGAGAAGAAACCTGAACCAGAAACTACAACCTGCCAAGAAGAACTGCCTGGCTGCTTAAAGGACTCACCTGTCTGCTTTTCTACAAAGGACTGCTGCCTTGCTGTTGGCCTGCTGCCTTGCTGAACTGCCTGGCTGCTTAAAGGACTCACCTGTCTGCTTTTCTACGGAGGACTGCTGCCTTGCTGTTGGCCTGCTGCCTTGCTGAACTCTTGTGTGGCTGTAAAAGTGCTCTCCAAGGGCTTGGATAGAGCTTGCCTCCTGTTCCCTGAAGTCTCAGGACCAAAAAGACTTCTCTTTTTCACTTGGACACTTCGTGCGCCGAAATTTTCGACGCACAGCTTGTTCCGCGGTGAGAAAAACGCTGCACACCGACGCTGATCGACGCGACGCCTTCGGGACGTCCAGAACTTCGACGCACGGCCTCGCAAGGACAACGCCGCCCGACTTCCAAGGAGAAATTAACGCAACGCCTGCTGTGAGAGCGAAATTTAGACGCACAGCCACGCGGAACGACGCGCAGCCGGAAAACAAGCAGGAGAATCCACGCACAGACCCGGGACATCTGGTAATCCCGCGATCCACAGAAAGACTGTCCGCGCGCCGGAAAACGACGCACGACTTCCCGCGTGAAAAATAACGACGAAGGTCCGTGTGTGCTGGGGAGAAATCGACGCACACACCATTTTTCCACGTATCTCTTCTTCTGCGGCCCTTTGCGGAGATTTTCCACCAGAAACCAGGTACTTTGTGCTTGAAAAAGACTTAAGACACTTTATATCACTTCTTAGTGATATCTTTACAAATTCATATTGCAACTTTGATCGTTTTGACCTGCAAATACCCAGATAAATATTATATATTTTTCTAAACACTGTGTGGTGTATTTTTGTGGTGTTATATTATGGTGTTGTATGATTTATTGCACAAATGCTTTACACATCGCCTTCTAAGTTAAGCCTGACTGCTCGTGCCAAGCTACCAGAGGGTGGACACAGGCTGATTTTGGATTGTGTGTGACTTACCCTGACTAGAGTGAGGGTTCTTGCTTGGACAGAGGGCAACCTGACTGCCAACCAAAAACCCTAATTCTAACAAGGGGGCTCCCTCAAGTTTCGATACGCCACTGGTGCCGAGCAGGCCACATTGGAAAAGTTTGGACGAGGCCATAATGGGTGATAAGCAGGTGTCACCAGTAGCTTGGGTGGGAGTGAACGAAATCTTCTCAGGAGTGATGTGATACCACAGGGGGCCACACTGTCCCTTCCCCCTGCTCCTGTTCACCGCCACTAAGGAACTGATGGCAGAAAATAGCAGAAGGAACATGAATATCAAGGGAATAAGTTGTCTTTCAATGTAGGTGGCGTCCTTTTGTTCCTAATGGACCCCGCATTGTAAGTCCCAGCTTTGCTACGGGAGCTACAGAGAAATGGGAAGGTCTCCGGGTTTATGGTCAACATGGAGAAATCGCAGGCCCACTGGAAATAATAACACAACTGAAGACAATAAACCCATTTAAATTAACAGCTAAGTGCTTTGAATACCTGGGTTTTACTTTAACAAAAACACTGGAACCCCTGGTAGATGTCAACTGTGCCTCCCTTTTTTCATTCGTACAGTCTTTCAAATTTGGCAAAACGGTGGTCTCTCTGGGGTGGGGTGCACTGCAGTGACCAAAATGAACAACTCACCTAGGATTTTATACATCTTTCAAACCACAGGCCTTCTGCTGCTGAAAACCACACATTGCAAAATGCCATAGGGGAGTTCATAAGGGGTGGGTTTGAGTGGGTGGGTGGGTGGGGGGAGTGAATCGACCCAGGATTATGAGGCAAAGAATTCACAGACTGAAACTCACAGCACCGAGGCCTGGAAATACCATCCATGACTCAGTATTACTGAGCAGCGCATCTCCACTATATGGCACAGGTGCTTTATTGATCAAGTGATATCAGGCACACATATTTGGAAGGCAACCTGTTTAGATAGGAAATATATAGCCTGTGGCTTACACTCCTCTCTGGTGACCAGAGTGACACTTGCAGTATGGGATAAGGTTGTACAGAAAAAAAGATGGAGATCCTTCCCCTTAACATTCATGACAATTGTTGACAACTGACAGCACACCCAGCACAAGACAGCCAAGCATTTAAATATTTGACCCATACTCTATATATATGGATGAGGGACCTTTTGAGGAGAACACAGTTAAGAACTCCTTGGGCTAAGTGTCGGATTTTGGACTGCTGGAGACAGAACGGCTCCATTGCTGGCAACTGTGGCACTGAGTAATGAAGTCGGAGATTAGAAAGGCAGCCTCGAGAGCTATTGCACTCTTCAAAAATTGACTATTGTTAAAGGAAAAAATGGCGACAAGAGCCTAATCTAAGTATACCAAGCCCTGATGAAGGAAACACCTGAATGTAAAACAACAGGACAAAGTAGGTTGGAGAAAGAAATAGGCAGCACCATCAAAGAGCGTGAAAATGCACAGATATACACTAGAGTGCGCACCTCACAGGTAGTAGCATTGAATAAGGCAGCGGTGAAACTGATCTCATATTGGTACCACGCAGTGAAAAAGCTACATAAATGGGATAACAGAATAGAATCTGGGTGCTGGAGAGATTGCAATGGAGAGGACACATTGGCTTTGGTACTGTCCCAACATTAAAGAATACTGGAGTATAATCCTAGACCCTACTGATTTTATCTTGAGCACGATGATCCCCAGATTCCCAGTTAGATATTGCTTGGGCTCCTGAATGCACACACATTTCTGCACAAATTGCAGAGAGGCAAACAAATGACACAACCATTATTAGCGGCAAAACAAACACTTATTATGCTGGATAAAAAAAGAGTCCAAGAGTTCTATGAATGGCTGCAAAAAATCATCTGGAAATGGAGAAGACAGCATTAGCCATATCCAGTGACTCATGTAGCTTCAATACTACTGAAGCATTCCTCAGGTACCTGACATCGGAATTTGAGGGATTCATAACCCTCAAATACTTGAGTCGTAATGAAAATGTCACTTACCCAGTGTACATCTGTTCGTGGCATCAGTCGCAGTAGATTCGCATGTTCTGCAATAGCTCGCCATCTGGTGTTGGGCCGGAGTGTTACAAGTTGTTTTTCTTCGAAGAAGTCTTTCGAGTCACGGGACCGAGTGACTCCTCCTTTTGTCTCCATTGCGCATGGGCGTCGACTCTATCCTCGATTGTTTTTCCCCGCAGAGGGTGAGGTAGGAGTTGAATTGTAGTAATAGTGCCCATGCAATGGAGTGACTAAGTATGCACCTATTTAAGGTTGAGATGATACATATATAAATAATTGAAGGTAACTTCCAAACTGCTACAGGCTCCCGGGGAGGCGGGTGGGCACATGCGAATCTACTGCGACTGATGCCACGAACAGATGTACACTGGGTAAGTGACATTTTCAGTTCGATGGCATCTGTCGCTGTAGATACGCATGTTCTGCATAGACTAGTAAGCAGTTATTTCCCCAAAAGCGGTGGATCAGCCTGTAGGAGTGGAAGTAGTCTGAAATAATGTCCTTAATACGGCTTGACCTACGGTGGCTTGTTGTGCGGATAACACGTCTACACAGTAGTGCTTGGTGAATGTGTGAGGCGTAGACCATGTGGCTGCCTTACATATTTCTTGCATTGGGATGTTTCCTAGAAAGGCCATGGTAGCACCTTTCTTTCTGGTTGAGTGTGCCCTTGGTGTAATGGGCAGCTGTCGTTTAGCTTTAAGGTAGCAGATTTGGATGCATTTAACTATCCATCTGGCTATACCTTGTTTTGAAATTGGGTTTCCTGCGTGAGGTTTTTGAAATGCAATAAAGAGTTGTTTAGTCTTTCTGATGTTTTTTGTTCTGTCAATGTAATACATTAATGCTCTTTTGACATCTAATGTATGTAGTGCCCTTTCAGCTACGGTATCTGGCTGTGGAAAGAACACTGGAAGTTCCACTGTTTGATTTAGATGGAACGGTGAAATAACCTTTGGCAAAAATTTAGGATTGGTTCTTAGGACGACTTTATTTTTGTGTAGTTGTATAAAAGGTTCCTGTATAGTAAACGCCTGAATCTCGCTTACTCTTCTTAGGGAAGTAATGGCGATGAGAAATGCCACCTTCCAGGTTAGGAACTGTATGTCGCAGGAGTGCATGGGTTCAAAAGGTGGACCCATAAGTCTAGTTAGGACAACATTTAGGTTCCATGAAGGAACAGGTGGTGTTCTTGGTGGTATAATTCTCCTAAGGCCCTCCATGAATGCTTTAATGACTGGTATCCTATATAGGGAAGTTGAATAGGTAGTTTGCAGGTATGCAGATATTGCTGCAAGGTGAATCTTAATGGAAGAGAAAGCTAGGTTAGATTTTTGTAAGTGAAGCAAGTAACCCACTACCTGTTCTGGAGTTGTGTGTAATGGTTGTATTTGATTAATATGGCAGTAGCAAACAAACCTCTTCCATTTACTTGCATAGCAGTGCCTGGTGGATGGCCTTCTGGCTTGTTTTATGACTTCCATACATTCTTGGGTAAGTTGTAAGTGCCCGAATTCTAGGATTTCAGGAGCCAGATTGCTAGATTCAGCGATGCTGGATCTGGGTGTCTGATCTTTTGGTTGTGCTGTGTCAACAGATCTGGCCTGTTGGGCAATTTGATGCAGGGTACCACTGATAGGTCTAGCAGCGTTGTGTACCAGGGTTGCCTTGCCCAAGTTGGTGCTATCAATATGAGTTTGAGTTTGCTTTGACTGAGTTTGTTTACCAGGTAAGGAAGGAGAGGGAGAGGAGGAAAAGCGTAAGCAAATATCCCTGACCAGTTCATCCATAGGGCATTGCCTTGGGATTGTTTGTGTGGGTATCTGGATGCGAAGTTTTGGCATTTTGCGTTCTCCCTTGTCGCAAACAAGTCTATCTGAGGTGTTCCCCAGAGTTTGAAATAAGTGTTCAGAATTTGGGGGTGAATTTCCCATTCGTGGACCTGTTGGTGATCTCGAGAGAGATTGTCTGCGAGTTGATTTTGTATCCCTGGTATAAACTGTGCAATTAGGCGAATTTGGTTGTGAATTGCCCAATGCCAAATTTTTTGTGCTAGCAGGCTTAACTGCGTGGAGTGCGTCCCCCCCTGCTTGTTTAGATAATACATTGTTGTCATGTTGTCTGTTTTGACGAGAATGTATTTGTGAACTATTATTGGTTGGAAAGCTTTTAGTGCTTGAAAAACTGCTAGAAGTTCTAGGTGATTGATATGCAGTTTTGTTTGATGTACGTTCCATTGTCCTTGTATGCTGTGTTGATCGAGGTGTGCTCCCCACCCTGTCATGGAAGCATCTGTTGTTATTACGTATTGTGGCACTGGGTCTTGGAAAGGCCGCCCCTTGTTTAAATTTATGTTGTTCCACCACAGAAGCGAGAGGTAAGTTTGGCGGTCTATTAACACCAGATCTAGAAGGTGACCCTGTGCTTGAGACCACTGTGATGCTAGGCATTGTTGTAAGGGCCTCATGTGCAGTCTTGCGTTTGGGACAATGGCTATGCATGATGACATCATGCCTAGGAGTTGTAATACCATCTTTGCTTGTATCTTTTGTGTTGGATACATGCGTTGTATGATGGTGTTGAAATTTTGAATTCTTTGTGGACTTGGAGTGGCTACTCCTTTTGATGTGTCTATTATGGCTCCCAGGTATTGTTGTACCTTGCGTGGCAGAATTTTGGATTTTGTGAAATTGACGGTGAACCCTAGTTTGAAGAGGGTTTGTATGATATGATTTGTGTGATTTGAGCACTCTATTAACGAATGGGCCTTGATTAGCCAGTCGTCTAGATATGGGAACACATGTATCTGCTGCCTTCTTATGTGTGCTGCGACTACCGCTAGACATTTGGTAAAGACTCTTGGTGCGGTTGTTAATCCGAAAGGCAGTACCTTGAATTGGTAATGTATTCCTTTGAATACAAACCTTAGGTATTTCCTGTGCGATGGGTGTATTGGTATATGGAAATAAGCATCCTTGAGGTCTAAAGTTGCCATGTAGTCGTGCAGCTTTAGCAATGGCAATACTTCTTGTAGTGTGACCATGTGGAAGTGGTCTGATTTGATGAAAGTGTTCACTACTCTGAGGTCTAGGATTGGTCTCAGTGTTTTGTCCTTCTTTGGTATCAGAAAGTACAGTGAGTAAACTCCTGTGTTTATTTGTGTGTTTGGCACTAATTCGATTGCATTCTTTTGCAATAGTGCTTGCACTTCTATCTCCAGGAGATTGGAATGGTGTGTTGTTAAATTTTGTGCTTTTGGTGGTATGTTTGGAGGGAACTGTAGAAATTCTATGCAATAACCATGTTGGATAATTGCTAGAACCCAAGTGTCTGTAGTGATTTTCTCCCATGCTCTGTAATAATGACCTATTCGTCCCCCCACTGGTGTTGTGTGGAGGGGGTGAGTGACATGTGAGTCACTGTTTAGTAGTAGGGGTTTTGGGGCTTTGGAATCTTCCTCTATTTCTAGGGAATTGCCCTCCTCTATATTGTCCCCGAAAACCTCCTCTATACTGTCCTTGGTAACTGGACGGTGTGGCTTGTGAGGTGCTGGCTTGTGTGCTTTGACCCCGAAACCCCCCTCGAAAGGGCGTTTTACGGAATGAGCTGTAATTCCCTCTGCTCTGCGGGGAGTAGAGTGCGCCCATGGCTTTGGCAGTGTCCGTATCTTTTTTGAGTTTCTCAATCGCTGTGTCCACTTCTGGACCGAACAGTTCTTTTTCATTAAAAAGCATATTGAGAACTGCTTGTTGAATCTCTGGTTTAAATCCAGACGTTCGGAGCCATGCATGCCTTCTGATAGTTACAGATGTATTAATTGTCCGTGCAGCTGTATCTGCAGCGTCCATGGAGGAGCGGATCTGGTTGTTGGAGATGGCCTGTCCCTCCTCAACCACTTGTTTTGCCCTATTTTGTAAGTCCTTGGGCAGATGTTCAATGAGATGTTGCATCTCGTCCCAGTGGGCTCTGTCATAGCGCGCAAGTAGTGCCTGGGAGTTCGCGATGCGCCACTGGTTTGCAGCTTGTGCTGCGACTCTTTTACCAGCTGCATCAAACTTGCGGCTTTCTTTATCTGGGGGTGGTGCATCTCCAGATGTGTGAGAGTTGGCCCTTTTCCTAGCTGCTCCTACAACGACAGAGTCTGGTGGCAGCTGTGTAGTGATGAAAACCGGGTCCGTAGGAGGCGGCTTATACTTTTTTTCTACCCTTGGTGTGATTGCCCTACTTTTAACCGGCTCCTTAAAGATGTCTTTTGCGTGGCGGAGCATACCAGGGAGCATAGGCAGGCTTTGGTATGAGCTGTGGGTGGAGGAGAGTGTGTTGAATAAGAAATCATCCTCGACCTGTTCTGAGTGGAGGCTTACGTGGTGAAATTGTGCTGCTCTAGCCACCACTTGAGAGTACGCAGTGCTGTCTTCTGGTGGAGATGGCTTCGCAGGGTATGCCTCCGGACTGTTATCTGACACTGGGGCGTCGTATAGGTCCCATGCGTCCTGATCTTGGTCACCCTGGCTCATGGTGGTGTGAGCTGGGGAGTGTGATGGAGTTTGTGCTGGTGAAACGTCAATCACGGGCGGAGGTGAGGGTGGTGGTGTAACTCTTTTCACCACTTTTGGTTGTGGTGTTTGTTCCGTCTGGAACTCCAACCTCCTCTTTCTCCTAATGGGGGGAAGGGTGCTTATTTTTCCTGTCCCCTGCTGAATGAAGATACGCTTTTGCGTATGGTCCACATCAGTTGCTTGTAGCTCTTCCTCAAACCTATGCTTCTGCATTTGGGAGGTTAGCGAGTGCTCTTCTGTATAAGAGCCTGAAGCTGGGTCGCTTGCAGTTTGTTTCGGCATCGAAACTTTGTCTGCGTGTTTTTTCGGCTCCGAGGTGACTTTTTTCCTTTTCGGGGCCGAAACCTCTCGGCGTCGATCTGTTTCTGTGCCGCTGTCTCGGCGTCGAGCCGTGTCCACACCGGCATCACGGTGTCGAGGCTTGTCTCCAGCACTTTCTCGGTCCCGAGAAGGCTGCGTGCCGGTGTCTCGACCGGAGTCGGACGATCTCGGCACTGTTTGGGCCTTTTTCGGTGCCGATGGTCGGTCACCGAATTTATGGGTCGAGCCATGGCCTGGTGGCAGTGGCGTCCCCTGGGCCTTGTAAATGTTTCTCTGTGTGGTTTTCGACGTCTTACTCACGGTTTGTGTATCGTCGAATCCTTCGGAGTCGGAGTCTTGGATCGAGAAGGTACCTTCCTCTTCCTGTTCCTCGAACTCCCGTTGGGCTGTCGGTGCGGACGCCATCTGAAGTCTTCTGGCTCGACGGTCTCGGAGTGTTTTTCGGGACCGGAACGCACGACAGGCCTCGCAGGTGTCTTCGCTGTGCTCAGGTGACAGGCACAGGTTGCAGACCAAGTGTTGGTCTGTGTAGGGGTATTTATTGTGGCATTTGGGGCAGAAACGAAACGGGGTCCGTTCCATCGGCGTTCTTCAGCACGCGGTCGGGCCGACCAGGCCCCGACGGAGGATCGAAAAAACTACCCCGAAGGGCACCGGAGCTCTTCGATCTTCGATGCGGTGTTGAATGTAAGTACGCCGATCCCGAACGCAACAATACCGACGAAAATCTTCCGAAATTAGCTAATTTTCCGTTCCGAAACTCGGAGCGACAGGAACACGTCCGAACCCGATGGCGGAAAAAAAACAATCGAGGATAGAGTCGACGCCCATGCGCAATGGAGACAAAAGGAGGAGTCACTCGGTCCCGTGACTCGAAAGACTTCTTCGAAGAAAAACAACTTGTAACACTCCGGCCCAACACCAGATGGCGAGCTATTGCAGAACATGCGTATCTACAGCGACAGATGCCATCGAACATATTGTTAGCCCTCAACACTCCCTACTGCTACAATAGCACTCAAGACAGAAAGGTAAAGAAAGGAAACAACGGCCCTTAGAGTAAACAACAAAAAGGCATGGACCTGCGGTACACTGGTGCAGGAGGGGTGGGTGAGAGGCGGGTGGGGGGGTTAAATGTTGGAGCTCATGTTACAGAGAGGCTGGACTCCCCAAGTTGAGACTAAGTTGTATTGTAGAAAGGACATATCTAATTTCCTCAAGGTTATGGGCTGTAACACATTGTCAATAAAAGTTTTAAACCATAAAAGAGGAAGGGCAGGGTTCATGCTTATGTACATAGGCTACACATGAATGAGAAATCAATAGTCACTTTTAGGGTTCTGGAGGCTACTCTGACCCATCATGCACAGAAGGTGTCAGTCAGGCGAGTAGTTAAGTTTTGTAGGTGAGATTGAGAAAATGTCTATCAGAACTGTTATCTAAAATTATAATCTTCATCCATGGGAAGGTGGATGGCACATTTATGATGTTGAAAAAAAAACTATGATTGAGACCTCTCCTTCTTCAGGGATGTCCTTTGATATTCCTACATGGTAGGACAGGATAGCAGGTGTGCACCATACCTCAGAGGAGGCGACCAGGACTATAGCTCGGAATATTATGTACACAGATTGCTCAGGGGAGCTTGACAGACTATAATATGTAATGGTAAATCAGAATCTATGCAGTAAGGTATAGGAAACCAGTCCCACAAATGTCTAGAACATTTCTTATAAAAGCAGCAGTGGCTGACCATCTCCTAGTAGCCCACATTTACCCAGCAAGGGTCTGTTAGCTCTCTGGTAGCAGGAGAAAATGCAACATGTCACTTCATAATGTAAATTATATATGAACTAAACAACGTTACATTTATTATGCTTTTTAAAGCTTCATCCAATGAAACTAGGTCTGTATCTAGTTAGATAAACTCCTATGTGTGGATAAACTTTTAGCAGCGATGTCATTACCTTCAGTTGGGCATGTCTGGAATCTATCACCAGGGCTTCCTTGTATCTTTTCCTCTCCAGCTGCCGAAGGCTGAGGCAGCTCTTGCTCCTCAGCAGAAAGACCCAGTGACCTGGAACTGCCATTGCCTTCCATTTCAAATCTTTCTGATTCTTGAGCTACCTAAAAAGACAAACATACCACATACACAATTATAACATATATTTGGACATATTGTAAACCTGCTGCTGGAAAATTAAATGATGCTTGATTTATGTCCTGTAAATAAGTAGTCTTCCCTGCTACAGGCCTCATTTCTGTTACCAGGACTTTGTGAAGACACACATCACTGTGGCTATATTTCATAAGGATGTTCGAAATGAGAGCTATTTGGGAGTAACAGCATACTGGGTTAGTGAAATCAGAAGAAAAACACTGGCAAGTCTGTGCCTTTGTAAATTCTCTGGAAATAGGGCAGATTAATTCACAAATACCCAGCCTGCGACCAACTGCTTCAGCCTCAAATGACCGTTCAGAATAATTGATCTTCTTCAGAAACCTACTGACGTAAATATTGGCAGTGCTCTCCTGGTAGCAAAGTAGAAACTGATTACCCAGACTGGATATATTCTGAGAAACGTACACTTCATTTCACTTGTCTCCTTGGATATTTAAACACCCCCGTGTTTTCTAGGAGTGTACATGCAGAGTGCAGGTGCCAAAGGCAGAGACTTCAACTTTCACTCATTGCCAGTAAATCTCATACATTTTGGAGATCAAGTGGCAGTCTCGCTCACAACAGACTTAGGGCATGATTACGACCTTGGCAGATGGGATACTCATTCAAAAATGTGACGGATATTCATTCCGCCTTATTACAAGTTCCATTATATCCTATGTAACTTGTAAAACGCCTGGCGGGATATCCGTCACATTTGTGATGGAGTATCCCATCCGCCAAGGTTGTAATCAGGCCTTTAATGTCACATCTGCCGGAAAGGACTATACAACCTGACCTCCAAATGCACTTCTGTTCAGAGTTCTAATTTGGTTTTGGACAGTTGGGAGTTGTAGGAGCTTCTGGAAGCATTACAACTTCTAGGAAGCCCTCATGTAGTCTCCTTCATTTTTAGTGAGAATCCATGTTGGACACATCATAGTGCTGCTCTACAGCTTCTGCCAGTCATTCATCTATCTTAGTGAGGCTTTGATTTTATTCTATTCATTTGATATTAATTGTAATTGTTTTATCCTTTACCTAATATCAATTTCTATGTTGTCATCAATATTA
Organism: Pleurodeles waltl; assembly: GCF_031143425.1. Classification (NCBI taxonomy): domain Eukaryota; kingdom Metazoa; phylum Chordata; class Amphibia; order Caudata; family Salamandridae; genus Pleurodeles; species Pleurodeles waltl. The sequence goes on along the minus strand of NC_090445.1, from coordinate 1,509,475,308 downwards.
AAGTTTACATGACATCATTTCCTGTGATGTCATCAAAAATACTAGTTATTTATCACTCATAAGACTTTGCGAAAATTGAGGGCTCAGAAATGCACATTTTGTAGAATCCATTCTCAAATGCTGGATCACTGCTTCATGACTCATTAGGCCTGAAGAGGTAAAAACCAAGGGGAAGACGGAATGAAGTTTGGGAAAAAGAGACATTGTACTGGAAGTAGGTGAAACTTGTCTGGAAAAATTTTTAGTTAGCATTTACTATCTGAAGACTCTGTTCCTTTTAAACATATGTAAATTTAGGCCACTGATAAAGTCCTGAGATGCTTATTTTTTTTTTCGTAATCGTTCTCAGGAAATGAGGTTGAACTTACCGAGGCTTCCTTGGAGGGCTTTGCGGTTGCCACGCGAGGCGTAGTTCTGGCATCTGTCAACGCCTGAAACTTGAATCTTGTTCCCAGGGCGCCACGGTTCATCAGGGTGATGGTCCGTGAAATTGTCTCCCCCACTACATGAGTGCCAAAGTCAATGAGCTCTTTATCTACTGCCAGCTGGAAAGTGAATGGAACATAATTAGGACAGGCTAGGACGACGCAAAAGCAGTATGCTAATTAAGCAGAGAGCAGTTATCATTTGTGTCATAGCTTTCAATTATTTGTGAATACGTCAAACTCAAGTTGGCATATCGTAGCAGCAAATTTGCACTATTTTGCAAACAAAAACAAGTAAAAACCTCCATGCCCTCGACCACATTAATTGAAAACATAAACTGACTTGGTATGTCATACACTCAAGCAGTCACCAAGCCATCCGTTGAACTCACAGCTAGTTCATTCAAAAACTTACACAAGCGGCCTACCATCCATAAGTGACTTAAGTATTTCTGCTCAAATTGGCCTTTATCCATACCTGCGTCACGTCACCACACAACTTTAAATCTTACCTAGTCCCCCTTAAAATAAATAAAAATGTGATGCAAGTGCTCTTACAATCTATTTTCCCCAACAGAGAACTGTACAGCCCAAGGACAGAATCTGCCTGCTGTGTGTTGCAACACTGCACCTCGCATGGCATAATCTTTGAGTCCTAGAATAATTAAAAAATGGCCACAGTCATGCTTTTTAATAAAAAAGGTAAAGTCTAAAAGAGAATATTCACCAATCTCTCACCCAACGTATGCTCTCCAGCCTACAAGAAACTGCTGCAAATTCAACGCATCTTAGAATAACTATTTTAACTGACTGGCATAAACGCCTTTAACCAAATAAGAGTTCTGAATCTACGGTGAACTTTATGTAATGACAGCTGTTACATACAAGAGACAAAGGACTCCTTGCCCTCCTACTTGTATTAGATTTGTCATCTGGACAAGACACGGAAGACCATTCTATTCTATTGGTTTAGGGCAGTAGTTCTTAACCTTCTGACTTCTGTGAACCACAACATAATCATTATGGGAAAACAGGGCCCCCACTGAATCATTATTGGGATCCTGGGATCCCAATTGAGTCATCATTGGAATATGGGGTCCCCAGGTAAGCATTTTCGATGATTTGAACCAGAAAACAATACATAAAAAACAAGAAATCATCAAATACACAAAATATAAAAAAATTATGTAATTTTCAAACAAATATAAAAAGAAAATAAAAATTCGATTTTTCATGCGAGGTTGGAGCGTTTCTAAATTCAACTGAGGCCTGCAATTATACATACCATATTCTGTTTGGCTGCTCCTACTAATCAATCCGAGGTTGTCAACTTAATTCTTAGCCTACAATGTCATATTCTATCACATTTACAGAACATTTTAAAGTTTTCAGTTCTACATTTAGATTTTTTATTTAGTGACACCTTAATAGTCTGTCAATATTGTTTTATTTTCTAAGCAGTCGCAGAACCCCTGACTTGGCGCTGCAGACCCCCGGGGATCTCGGACCACAGATTAAGAACCTCTGGTCTAGGGACTTAGATAATGATGGGAAAATCTACATCTTCCAACGACTTACCTAGAGATTTCAAATGCACCCAGGAACATATTTCTGTTGTTCAATACACTAAATGAACTGGTCCAGAAAACATGGGGGACAAACATAGAGGTGTTTGAGACGTACAGGGTACTTACGCACATTATTAACCATGGGCAGAAACTGTAAAGCGATATCATGAATATATAAAGCACTAACAGACAATCAATAGTTGGAAATAACGATTCTAAGGGATGTATAGGCAGAAGACTGAGACAAGCAACTAACAGGAGGTGAAGGGTGTAGGGCTCAAGCACATCCTAAATTAGTATCCAGAAATGTATAAATCGAATTCTTACAGTATAATGTATTACACAGCACATATCTAACACCCTGTGAGCTACAAGGAATGCTTCCAACGTCATCAAACAGCTGTCCTAGCTGCTGAGTGGGCAATACTGGATTATTACATTTATTTTGGGCCTGCCATTCATTGGTGAATTTTTGGTGAAATGTATTTTAATACACTCAACAGATAACTAACCTTGCTAGAACACTGGAATGTTGAGAGCTCCATTGAAAACAATGGAACTCTACAGGCCTCTAATAAACGTAGAAGCCCAAAGCTCCAACATTCCAATGTTTTTGTTTACAGCTGTTGCTTTGAACAAAAGCTTCAAGGAGCCCGAGGAGATTTCTGTCCCCTCAGGCTCCGTGAGGCCTTTGTTTTATTTATTAGAACATTCTGCCCTCTAGTGGCAGAATGCTCTAATAGCCTTATAGCCCTCCGTAGCTGGGCTATACCAGCATTGAAGTCCCACTCTCTTGTTAAAAGCCCTTGCCAAATGGCCAATATAGCCCACTATGGTGGGCTATAAGGCTATAGTAACAGTTGAGACTCAGAGTTTGTTTACTGGCTCTATACTGAGATCCAAACAGCGAAACATATCTTGTAAATTTGCAGATCTGGCAATGGTCCTGGACAAGGGACAGATTGAGATGTTGTGCCACCGTTGGCCCACTCAAAGAACAATACTTTTAAATTGGGAGTAAATCCTCGACAGTGGACTAACTAATGTGGCACATATATGTCACAGTTCACCAATCAAGATGATAGAATGCCTCTTTGTCCAGTATAATGAGTAGCATACAAAAAGAAGATTGGACACAAAAGGGCAGAATGTCCTAATAAATTAAACAATGGCGTCACGAAGCCCAAGGGGATTGACTTGAATATTTGAATGTTGGCGCTATGGACTTTTATGGATCAAATCTGTTTATTGGTATTTAACATACACAAACATTTACAAAAGCTCTGTATCAATCCTCCAAATCGTTCGACTATCGACATATCATAGTGTCTCTTACCGCTCATGTTTAAAGGCGGTCTAACAGAACCACTTCTCTGACATAGGAGGACACCTTCCTCCTCATGTCTGCCCCCCTATACAGACTATAATCTAAGCGAGCATATTACGACAGTCTGATCCCAGCAGAGATAGCAACAAGAAACAAATATAACATAAATACATAACTGTACTGCCCCGTCTAGACGCCCCGTACCACCCCTATCCGCCGCACCCTCTCATCAGCCGTTCAAACTGCTGTCCCTGCACCACCCCACTAGTCCAATCATTCCCCTAAACATCTCGGGTCAGCCCCAGGACCTTTAGATATGCTGGGCACGTCAGCTCAGTAAATTCTGTGGACAAAATCTGGAGAAATGGTCTCCACAGAGTACAAATGTCACCCACCCTCTGCCTAGAAGCCAGAGTAAGTTTCTCCATTGCTAAGATGAACCACAGCTTCTGAAGCCAGGACGCATACGTCGGCAGCTTGTCGGAGCCCCATAGGGCGAGGATTGTCTGGAGCGCAGTGTTAAGAGCTAAGGCCATCTGTCGCCCTCTCAGCGAACGAAGGGGGAAAGTGAGGGGGTTGGGTAAACCCAATAGAACATATGACGGTAATCTAGGAATCTCTGTCTGGAATACCTTATCGATGTCATCCAAGATACTCTTCCAAAATCTCTGTAACTTGGGGCAATGCCAGAGGAGATGTACAAGTGTGCCCGTATTGCCGCACCCCCTCCAGCAAAAGCCTGACTTAGCAGGATCCCATTTGTGCACCCTTGCTGGGGTATAGTACCAGTAGGAAGCTACCTTATATGCTGTCTCTGTCCCCGTGGCATTATAGGCCGTGTGATGTGTTCTATTGTATATATTGTCGCATTCCTCCTCCGTTAGCTCCCTCCCCAGCTCCCTCTCCCATCTCTTCTATCCCTTGGATTTAGGCAGGCGTTCTACCCCCTGCAGAAATATATACAACTCCGATATCACCCTTTTATCATCCTTCTTTGTCAGTATCAATTTCTCAAACGGGGTAGGCGGTCTATCTATCAAGGGCCTATTCGCCGGCAAGAGGGCCCAGTGTCATACCTGATAATACAGCAGTCTATCTGCCTCGGTCAATCCATTATCCCTTATCCGATCAAAAGGGATCACACCATTCTCATCGAATAAGCTCCCCACCCTTTTGCAGCCTCCGTCGTACCAGCGGCAAAAATTCTCTACCTGCAGGCATAGGAGACGGGAATGTCGTCAGACCAAGCCTCCACGCCACCATATCCCATCCCATACCCGAAGCGTTGCTCCCGTGATCGGGGAGGAGTAGAGCCCCCGCTCCCTATGCCTGCATCGAAGCCAGGGCTCCTTCCAAATGTGGGACCCAGCCACCGCCTAATCCATGAAGCACAAGTGCTTTTCAGTGAGTGGCCTACTCCACTCCAGCAGAAAGTGCAGTTGGGCGGCCTGAAAATACCGCAGGAGGCAGGAGACCGCCAATCCCCCTTCCCCCCCTGGGTCGATACAGGGCACTCTGCGGGATCCACACCGGTTTCCCATCCCATATAAATTTCAAGATCGCTGACTGGAGGGTCGCTATCGTATGAGACGGCAGAGTCAGAGGGAGTGCTTGAAACACGTACAGTATGCGCGGCAGCACCGTCATCTTCACCGCGGAGACCCTGCCCAGCCAAGAGAGTTTATGCTTCCCCCAGCTCCCACAATATCTCCCGGGCTAATGTGGCATAGTTCAAGCTCGCCGTCTTCACAGCTGAAGTTGCCAGTTCAATACCCAGGTAGGGTACCTGTGAGGTTGACCAAATAAAAGGATAACGGGCCCTCAAGCTTTCTTCATGTTCCAGAAGGGTAGACAAACTTAGCACCTGTGACTTCTGCATATTCACCCGAAACCCAGAGACCCGGCTGAACTCACTAAGGGCCTCCATAAGAGCTGGCAGCGAGACTATGGGCTCCGCTAGGGTAAGAATCACATCATCCGCATATAAACTAATGAGGTGGTGGTCTCCCAAACTTGATGCCAAAGATAAGAGGGTTCTCTTGGCGCTTGGCGAGAGGCTCCATATACAGCGCAAACAACAAAGGGGAGAGCGGACACCCCTGTTGCGTCCCCCGACCAATCAGAAATGGCAAGGACAAAGTTCCATTATCACGGACAGCGGACTTAGGTGCACGATAAATGCATTGGATCCAGGCCCTACACACTGGACCTAGCCCAAAACGCTTCAATACCTGAAAAAGATAATGCCAGTGGACCCTGTCGAACGCCTTCTCCGCGTCAATGGAGAGGAGGAGCGCCTCTCTACGAGATCTGCTGGTTTTATCAATTAAATGCAGAAGCCGTTTCGTATTGTCCCAGCACTGTCGATGAGGTATAAAACCCGCCTGATCCGGGTCTATAAGGCCAGGCATGTAAGGATTAAGGCGGTGAGCCAATATGCCAATAAACAACTTGGCATCTATATTCAAGAGTGAAATGGGCCGCTAAGAACCACATTCTTCCTGATCCATCCCGGCTTGTGAATGACCGCAATGGTGGCCTCCAGCATGCTAGGCGTGAGAGCCCCAGACACCAGGAAGGAGTTAAAGAGTCGCGCCAGAAGCGGAGCCAGCTCAGGGCAAAAAGTTTTATAAAAAAGTGCCGTGAAGTCGTCCGGGCCGGGGAATTTCCCAACCTTTAGACGTGAAATCGCTAAGATAACCTCCTCCACTTTAATGGGCTGGTCTAAGGAGGACGCATCGCGCTCAGAGCGGTGCAACCCTACTATCCGTGAGAAAGGTGGCAGGGTCCACCTCATTACCCGTATCTGCAGCGTACAGCTCCCTATAATACTCAGAAAATACCTCAGCCATTTGATCGTCCATTCGTACCTCCCCTTTAGAAGGAGAGCATACATTCTTTATCTCCGTAGCTGCGTGCTGCACCCTCAACTGGTGCGCAAGGAGTTTCTCACATCTGTTGCTCCCTGTATAATATTTATGTTTAAGCCTAACTATCGCATACTCTGCCCTATCCCAATCCAGCTGCTTTAACTGCTGTTGCGCATTCTCCAGCTCCCTCCACACTCTAGGTGCGACGGTATGCTTATGGAAGCGTTCTAGTGCTGCCAATGTTTTGCTCTAACACCGCCCTCTGCTCTCTCCTCACTTTATTGTCTTTAGCCGAGAGTGACAACACCTCTCCGCAGATTACTGCTTTCAGTGCCTCCCACAAAGTCTCCAAACTGGTTCTCCCATCATCATTGAAACTAAGGTAGTCCATGATCGCGCGCTGCTGCGTCTCCTCCACTACCCGACTCTGAAGTATGGTATCCCTAATTCGCCAGCTTGAGGTCCCCACTTGTCCCACGTCAAGACAGGCAACCAATGTAATAGGGGTATGATCCGTCAGAGCCTGAGGCTCGATGGTGGTCTCGCTCATCCGGAAGGTGAACTCCGAGGAAGCCAAAAAAAAAAACTATACGTGTATACGTCTTGGATGAAGAAGAATAAAATGTATAATCCCTGAGCGTTGGATGGGCCTTCCTCCAGACGTCCTCCAAGTCACAGTCAGCTAACCACTGTCGCCCCACTATAGTCAGTGGCCCGGTCTGCCCAAATTGATGCCCAGACCTATCCAACTCATTGTCCATGACCAAGTTAAAGTCTCCCCCCACCAGTACAGCCCTGTCCGGTGTAGTAAGCATTGGGGAGATGGCCTGCCTCATGAAGATTTCTTGCTGAGCGTCAGGAGCGTACAATGTAGCGATAGAAAAGAAAAAGACCCCAACCCGCACCCTAATGGCCAGGAACCTACCCTTTATCTCATGTATCCTGGTGACTACCTCCCCAGGGAAGACCCTCGACAGAAGTATCGCCACCCCAGCGTGCTTTGTTGGAGCTGAGGACCAAAACTGCCTGGGAAACCACTTTGAGCGCATTCGATATGTATCCTTTGACAATAAGTGCGTCTGCTGTAAAAGACAGACATGGCTCCCAGACCTTTCAAGGCCAGATAGGATTGCCAGCCTCTTAGATGGACTATTGAGCCCCCGGACATTCAAGCTTAGACACTTAAGGGACATGTAGAGCTAAACAGGTCGCACTTTGTAGACGGGAACCCCTATTCAGGGGCAGGAGCCAGGTATGGCGACGGGGTGGCTCCCACATATAGTGACAGCAAGCAATAGTAAAGCACATGAAAATTTCGGGGGCAGCACACCAACACAAAACCATAGCGCACAACAGGTGCTTAAAACGTACAAGTCTTCTTACACACCTTTCAGAAGAGGCTGGAGTCCCAACAGGGGCAGCAGAACCTCATTAGTTCGTCACTTGGAATCCAGCGACTCCACCACCCGAGCCCCTCTCAAGTAGTCTCAAAGCCTATTCTGAAACGACCTCAGATCATTCTAGCAGTACACGGGCACTTAGGCACTGGTCCCAGCAGCCAAACTGGTCAGTACAGCTTGTCTTTCCAGCGCTTGCTCTGTCGTGGATGGTTGCGGCTGTTTCCTCTTCCTCTCCTTCCGTCGCCAACGCGGGCGGTCCCCGGCAGCGGCCTCTTTGCGCATGCCAACATCAAGCTCCGTCTCTTCCATGTGCAGGATGCTGCGCGCCTCTGGCACTGATTTCACCTGGCGCAGCTGGTACTCCCAGCGGAATACAAGGCGGAAGGGGTGACCCCAGGAGTAAGACGTGGAATTCGCCCGCAGGTGCTCAGTAATGGGTTTAAATTCCCGTCGCCTCTGCAAAGTCGTCAGCGAGAGGTCCTGAAACAGCTGAAGCGCATGCCCTCGGAACTGGACCTGAGAGAGGTTTTGCGTTCTCTTCAGTATGCTTTCTTTAATTACATAGTTATGGATACACGCTAGAATGTCAGGCGGGCGATCACCGGTCCTTCCCGGTCAGCCCGCTCGGTGAACCCGATCCAGGGCGATCTCTCGCATATTGTCTGGGCCCAGAATGGAGCGGAACAGCGCGGTGCCGAACTCTCCAATGTCCTCCCTCTCCGCCCCGGTCGGGGCTCCCCTGATGCGTATGTTATGCCACCTGGACCGGTTCTCTAAGTCCTCTACCGCAATCTGTAGGAGGTCCTGTTGCTCACGAAGACGTATGAGCTCCTGCTGCATTTGTTCCACCTCTTCCCCTTGAGAGATCTCGCCGTCCTCGACATTCGCCATTTGTTCTCCAAATGACGTGACATCCGCTCGCAGCCCCTTCATCTCCTGGGAAATATCCCTCCGGAGCTCCTGCAAGTCCTTCCTAAGCGAGTCAAACAAGAAGGTGAGAAAACCCTTCGTGACCGGGGCCCCGCAATCATCCTCTGCCTCACCACAGTCTTCAGGTCCCCTCATCAAAGCAGGCCCCTCAGCCGGCCTGCTCTGCGCCGGATGAGATCTGGTCAGCATCTCCCTCACTGACTGGTCCCTTTTGGGTTTAGAGGACGCCATCAAAAGTCCACTCCTGCACAAACTCAGCGACAAACCCGATTCCAATCACTGTCCACCTCTACGTCGTCTGCTCAAGTCTCGTGAACGCATCCCCTCTCACTGGTAACCTCCTCGTGCTAGCTGCCTACGCCCAGGACGGTGAAACCGTTGCCTCCCTGCTCTCCTCCACTAGGGTCACAACTGCGGGCAGTCAGTGCAATCCGGCTCCTCCCGGGCCCTGCCTCGCCATGCAGCACATGCCCAGGCCCGTCCCAGGCAGAACCACCGTGGGCCGACTGTCCCACCGACTAGCGTGCCCCCGCGAGCCACAGAACACCGCAGGGCCCCTCCACCCGGGACCCAAGGGCGGACCGGCCACACCTCACCGCCGCCTCCGCCTCTCACAGGGCTCCCGGCACCAAAATGGCTGCCCCGGCATCAGGAGGCCAAAACTCACGGGGCACGTCTAAGGTCGCGGCCTCCAGGCTCGTACCTCCTCTGCCTGCCGCTGCCACCAGCCGCTTGATCCGGCACCCCAGCGGACCCGGCTTGGCCCCTCGGTCCGCCGCCAACTGCTGGGCCGCTCCACGCGGCCGGCACCACCAATCTCCGCGCCCGCCGACAGCGAGCGCGGCCCAGATCCGGGATGGGCCGGCGCCTCAGTCCCCACGCGCCTTCGGGCGCCCGCCCTACCTCTCTTTCGGGCAACTGGACCTTCTTGCCGCTCCCCTCTGCCCAGGGGGGCCCGGATTAGCGGGGATCCGGGGTCGCTATGCTGCTGAAAGGAACTGGGCAGCAGAGCTCGCAAAGACACGTCTGCTCACGCCGCCATCTTGGCCACGCCCCCCCCGGTATGGACTTTTACCAGCCATTAAAAGCCCACACTACACCAATGTTTTCAATGGAGCTCCCAACGTTCCAATGTTTTAATTTTGCATTTGTCAACTATTTTTGCTGTGGTGAGAACACATTACTATATTAGAGTCAAAGCCCACATGTGTAAAGTCAGCTGGCCAGAAAAGTAATGAATTATAAATGGTGAAACGTGAGGATTGATGCCTGAATGACCCAACGTTGTTGAGAGTAAATCCGGGAAAAACCACTTGATACCGAAGTAAATTCTGACACAATAAATACCTAAGTACATGCACTGTGGAAAAAAGCTTTCCCACTGGTGCTGTCAATATGTTTGTCATTGTTCATTGTAATAACACTTGTAAATAATAAGATACTTCAAAAAAATATGTCTACGACAACATCTCTGACAACAGCAAATATCTGTCTTTTACGACATGGCTGCCAGACCACCACACCTACATTGGATGCATTGTTGATAGGCCACTATTAGCATATTGTATATAAAGTTAGAGATCCATTAGATGTCTTCAATCACATCCGGGTGCTCATTTCTTATGGTTATAGACAACAGTGGACACTAGCATTTTGCCTGATTTACAGTCCAGAGAAAACACAAATTCGAGTTCAATCCATTAAATTTTGTATGATGATCCAACATCACACATATCCCCAAAATAGAGACAAGAAATAGCAATCATAACCACAGCCCTTAACATATGACCTTCTTTGTGCACTGCAATTTTTCTGCAAGAGTTAAAATGGGCTTGTTGAATGACAATCACAGACTTCACTGATTGGAGAGAGTGGACATAGCTAGCTGAACAAACTTCATTGTTTTCCGAATTCAGGAAATATACAGTCAGACCGTCCAAAAGCCATTTTTGCCTTGTGTGTGCTAGAACTACTGCTGTGCATGAAGCATGTGAATCCTGTGCTGTCACAGCAGACAATAAATGGATTTCCTAATGTCAGAAACCCCCTCAACCTCTTCAGCTGCCCACCTGGTGCAATGCAGCACACCTTGGGCCTACAGACTGAACAGATTAACTTTAAGGGACTGTGGTAAGGTCCTTACAATGAACTGGTCTACTTCCAGTACACCATGTCGATGTATCAGATAAGTGTGCCATCATGATGTATTGGTGTGAGAACTAGTACACTTTATACTTATAGATGTAAACGCGTTGTGTTGTGATCACTTAGGATTACCGCAAACGTCTGCTGTATCGGAATCTCTTAATCATTAGTGACTGCACTTGCCTTTCAGGGAAGTAATATTTTATTTTTTCAATCTTTTCAGTACTTTTAGCCGCTGGTATCTTGTATAAAACCAATGAGGAATTGCTGCAAAAAAGGAGCAAGCCACTGACACGTATAACCGAGGATAGGTGTCTCAAAGGCATTGTATAGATAAGGTCGTATCAAATCCTGCACAGTCTTTCAGTTTGCAGTCTTGAAAACAGTTCCAAAACTAGCTGGACCAATGACAACGCAGGTGGGAATCGATGAAAAAAGCACAGGTAAAAAATGCAGAGAAAAGTTAGTTCAGAGAGCAATTAAAATCACTGCCAGTATACCGGTCAAAATCCAGAAAAACAGGAGATGCAAAAAAACACTAATAAATCAGAAGACACCCTGTAGAGCAATGGCAATCAGGCAGCAGCCTCAATCTCACGTCTCCCAGACTTGCAGAGTACCCTGGAGACAGTCTGTGAGTTGTAGTTTAAAGAACTTGATGTATGCTTGTATATTCCACAGTGTGCTCACAATATTATTCATGGATGTAGAGATGGCAACCTTATAAGCTATGGTAAAGACCCAAGGCAGCCTTCAACATGACTTACCCACTGTTATGTCCAAGAGGAATACTGGCAGAGACCTACATAGCAGTCGACCCACCTTCAAGACAGACCGGCGGACTGCTAGTGGCGAATACATGGGAAAGCGCGCGGTTCAAAAAGGGCAATAGGTGACAGGAAGAGGCAAAACAATCTAATCCTGGTAATGCCTAACAGACCTTAACATAAGTAGCATTTTAAAATTCCTTTTACCAACTGGACAGGTGGAGAAGATAAAGACGGTGAGCCAGTCCTAAAGAGGCAAAAATACAAAGTTATGTTATTGGTAACATGAGCATCTCTCCCAAAAGGAAATCCTGGCAAGGAGCAGACAGCTAATACCTGGAGGTTCAAAGGGAAACTAAGTTAGAATGGATAGATTTCAAGTTTCTTCCTAAATTCTGAGAGAGATTCAGCAGAATGAATAGCAAGAGGAAGATTATTCCAAGCATTGGGAGGGGAGCCAGGTGGGAAAAGGAGCACCCTACTGCTCTAGCACGCCAGATGCAAGGCTGGAAAGGAGCAGGTGAGATGCAGAGGTACGATGTCTGGAAGGAATATAAAAGTGTATGAGACTGTGATGGTAAGAAGGGCCAAGGTGGTAACGTTCTTTGTAAATATGAGTAAGAAGCTTAATGCTTATGGACCAGCAGTCAATGAAAATTATGTGGGAGGTGACGTGATTTGAGGAGGCAGAATGAGAAAAAACGTGGCAGCTGTGTTCTGGACTACTTGGAGACTCTTGATGCAAGCAGCAATGCCTACATGGAAGGCATTTCTGCTGTCCAGTCTACTGGTAATGAGTGCTTGGGTTACTGTTTGCTCTGCAATCAAGGGCAGCATAAAAACATATCTGAGAATTTTGAGTGTGTTAAAGAAGCGGGTAGACACTCTGGTGACTTTGTTCACTACAGAAAGCTGTTAATCAACAATAATACCCTGGTCTCTGGCAGCTTGCGAGGGCTCAGGGCCAAGGTTGAGGGGGGCCACCAAGCTGTGGTCTCAAGAGAAGTATCTTTACTAACTAGGACAAGCTCGCTTTTCTTACCATTTAGCTTTAGGCAATTGCAGTTCATACAGTCGGCAACTGCAGGCATACAGCAGTATTCCGCCACTGGTCTGGGATGATAACTGGATTCAGGGGACAGTCATCAGGAACGGGACTGTACAGCAAACCCTTATAGTAATTAATGTTACATTTCACCTGGTACAAAGGAAAAAAGGGGCAGGTTGTCTCGATTGATGCAGATTGTGGGCGATTTAGTCGGGGAGTACTCTTTAGCTAACTATCTTATAACTGGTGATTTTAATACAAACTTGTTTCAAGACACAATGGAGGCTCTTGACGGCCCTGATCTCTGTAACCGTCAGACAATTCCTGAACAACTGAGACCTCAGGGCTGTTTGTATTGCCCGTTGGGAAAATACACAGTAATGCACCTCAACAGTATGGGCTTTAAAAGTCTTGAATGGGCGTTTATGTGGCGAAGTCCCTCCCCGGTGGACAAGATATGATGGTCAATCCTATTCCTATTTAGATTACACCATTTGCAATAGTGAATTGTTTCCCTTCATTGAAAAGTTTTCGATTTTGCCTCGAAGTGAGGGCGATCATCATCCGCAAAGTGTATCCATCAAATCTGAATTTCCTTTGCATGATATTATGCGGGCGGTGGGAGGTGGTGTCTACTCTTAGCTTTAAAGCGCATAAAATAGAATTCTTCTATTGGTAGCATAGTATTGTTTGAATGTATTAACTTTTTTTACTCTGAGGGATCGGGTTGTGAGTCCCCAATTATGTCATGGGTTAAACTTTCCTGCCTAAAGAAAGGGCGAACCGACTAGCAAGGGCACTTGGGAAAAGTCCTGATTCCAAGTGTTTACTCATTACATACAAACAGCTAAGGAAAGACTTCAGGAAGGCTGTTTATGATGATCACCAGTCCTATCTTAATCAGTTTTGGGCCAAACTCTTAAGTGCAAGCAAAGATTCAAATTCTATGACATTTTGGTCCCTTATTATTAATCTAAATAGCAATCAAAGCTGCATTGGCATTGCCAATATTTCAGGAGGAGTCTGGACGTCTTATTTGACCACCCACTTTTCTGTAAGTAAGTTGGATGGGAAATCGTTAAATATAGTGGCTTATAGCCCTATTTCTGCTCTGTCTAAGACATGTCCCACACTTATTGGGTCTTCAGCAACCACACTGGGAGTGAAGAAGTCTTTTCAATTGTGACTTCCTCATATCATCTCGAGGGCTAAGCAATTTGGAGCTCCCGGCCCCAACGGTCTCCCGCAGGCACTGTTCAAACAGGATTCCCTTTTTTGGGCTAATCATCATGTCCATCTGTTTGAGCACTGCCTCTTGACTTCAACAATCCCCGAGTCTTGGCGGGTGCCGCTCTTCATCACTTATATAAAAGTGGTTCAAGGTCAGACCCCGCTAATTTTAGGATGATATCCCTGCTGGACAACGAGGCCAAGTTGTATGCCAGTCTTTTGTTGCAAGACCTTCATGCCTGGGCTGATTCAAAGGCCCTAATTCCCACTGTTCAAACAGGGTTTTCTGCTGGCTCAGGCACTTCGACAAATCTGTTAACACTTTCTATTTTGATCGACAGGACGATTTTATCAGGCTTAACACTGAATTGTTGTTTTGTTGATTTTAAGGTGGCCATTGACCTGGCTCCCCAGGAGCGCTTCATGGTCTAAACTACAGAATTGGGGTATTCCCTCAGTACTCCTGGGTGCCATCATAGAACTCAATACAAATACTTGGGTTCATATTAAGCTCGGTGATGGGTGTTCCCTTTATAGAAAAATTCCCACCACCCGTGGTATGAAACAGGGCTGTGTGCTTGCTTCTCTTCTTTTTAATTTGTTCATTGCTGATTTATCAACGTCTCTTGATGTTGTTAATTCCAATTCCCCTGAGATTGGTGGCCTTAGGCTCAGTCATCTGCTTTATGCCAATGACCTTGTATTATTTAGTTACACTAAGACCGGCCTTCCATGGCTACTTAATCAATGTGCATCTTATACTTCCGAGAATCAACTGGAAGTTAATCTGCTTAAAACCAAAGTGGATTCCTTTGGAAGGAAAAAGAAATCAGGTGTTAGTTGGTATTAGAAAAGCTGTAAACTCGTTTCTGACCACTCGTACAAATATTTAGGGGTGCACGTCGATTCCAGGGGCAGCTTTGTTAAACATAAGAAGGAGATCAAACTCAAAGCTGTGGCATGGCAGGTGGCCTTCTCCAAATTATCTAAAGTTTTAACGGGGTTACCTTCCTTCCTTTAATGGAAGTTATGAGAGTAAAGATTATCCCTTCACTGGCCCACAGTCAAGAAATTCTGTTGGGTAAAGGGTCCTGCCTATTAAATAGGCTGGTTAATAAAATCTATAAGAGTGTCTTCCACGTTCCGCACCTTGCCTCACCTGCACAGGTACGGTTCGAATTTGGGCTTCCGCACCTTGTGGCAGTTAGTGCCAGTGCTTTTTTGAAGCCTGTCATAAGCTGCGTCGTGCCACAGATGGCCATTTAGAGGCAGTCATGTGGCAAGAAATCAGTGAGTCTAAATTGAAGGGATCATGCTTCCACTTTTTGGCCGAATGCAAATGGTGACTGGGCGTTGATGAACTTTGGGAAAGTAATCCCTCCCATTCTCTGTTTAAATTAGGTGTAAAAAGGCTTATTCAACTGTATTCGTATCACTCAGATCGTTCCCTCCTTGCTCAATAGAAGCATGCCTGGTCAGTAATTAAATCTTTTAAGCCAGGTACGCCTTCCAGCTTTTTTTTTCCTGTTCTTATGGTCTCGGTTGAAAAGGGCCTTTATGGCCTTAAGGATGGGCGATTGGGGTTTCTTGAAACATCTACCTCAATGCGGCTACCCTTTGGGGAAGGGGTGATATGCAGAGGCTGTAATAATGCAGACGAAACCTTGATCATGTGGTCTGTCTGTGCCCAGCTTTACCTAAGGAGCATAGAGTTTTGATTTGATGCAAATGGAATGAACTGGGAATTTGCTCCTGCCGACAGGCTATTATTCAGTCTCTGGACCCTGCTAATTCAATGCTAAATGTTTTATTGATTAAATGTATTAAAATTGCTCAATTTAAATTTAGTGGCACTGCGAGCAAAGGATAGGTATGATTGGAACTTTTATTTTCCCTTGCTCTTGCCACGCTGTCCGCTGTTGGTTAAGTCGTGAATTTTAATGGCATTTGCTGGTATTTATTGTAGTAATTATTAATGCATTACACACTCTAGGGTCTGGACTTATGTATTTTGTTTGTTATGCATTATGTGGCGTTCTGGGCTTGGTGGTTTATTCTATTTTTATATTTTAGGACTGTTTTATACTTTTAGGTAGGAACGCTTCCCGTTTTAAACATATCATGTGTGCTCTAATAACAACGTGTTTATTTTTTAGCATGCATTAAGCTTCTGATTGTATTTGTATTTCGTTTTCTTTCTGTTTAATTGTATTGGTTTATATTATCTGTACAATAAATTATTATTATTATTATATATATATAGATTAAATTAGCCTTAGTAATTGCTGTATCTTCCGACAGAGGACCAAAAAAGTATCATTAGCATAAGTAATAATATTAAAAGTTAAAGATCTAACAACAGGGGCCACTGGTGTCATATAAACATTACACAGTGTGCGGGATAGGAAAGATCTATGGGCCCCCTCCCAAAAGATTAGAAGCAACAAACTGAAATGCTGGGGCATAAACCGAATGGGTAAGTAAGAGAGGAAAGAACCAAACCATTGAAAAGCAGAATGGCAGATACCTGCGTCAAAAAGACACCTGAGAAGAATGGTGTACAATACCATGCCAAACTCATAGGAGAGACTGAAAGGATAGGAGCAAAATTGGCACCCTCGTCAACCAGAAGTTGGATTTCATCCATTTGGACATGAGAGTAGTTTCCCTGCTACGATTAGCTCTAAAGCCAGATTAAGAGGGATGAAGCAGAAAGTGAGAGCCAAGGTAACTGGTGAGTTGCTCATTGCCTAGTTTTTTCCACAACTGTGGCTGAGTAAGGAAGAAAGAAGACAGGTCTGCAGTGGGAAGAGATCATAAGATCAGCACAAGACTTTTTAAGCAAACAAAGCACTATGGCATGTTTCCATAGAATAGGAAAGTGAGTGGTTAAAAAGCAGGGTGAGCGTGGCACACATAAGTTCATGACCAACAGAATGGATGTAGTGTGGACAAGGTTCAACGAAAGAGCAATATTTAACTAAATGCATGGTACCTGTGACCTATTCTGTTGATAGCAGAGTCAGGCAGGCATGTCTGCCCTGGGAATGCTGAGGAGAGCATACTAATAAAGTCCAGAGAGTTGTGGAGAGAAATTAAGATAAATCAGCTTGATCGTATCATAGACCCAACTAGAAAAGCCAAAGCAGAGGGTCTGGAATAGGGAAATGCAGAAAGAAAAAGCAGAAGGAGAGGAAAATGTCTTTCCAATGGTGAGAATTTCCTTTACAGAATGGAACTTTCCTGGATCCAGGAAGCCAGGGAGAGGCGTCTGGTCTGTCTCAGGTGCTAGTGATAACTACAGCACGCGGACTTAAAGGTGCATTTATCATGACCATTATGTGATCTACATCAGCACGTAAAAGTTGTTTGCAATAGCTTTTGAGTCACCTTAGGCTCTCTGTATGCCAACTAGCATGGGTGTATGCCATGGTGTAGTGTATGTGTTTAATGGGGCCAGGATATTAGCTGCATTTGTAAGCCATGTGTTGAAGCTTCTGATGGCACATGGCAGTAGACAGTTCAGTGAAAGAAGAGGCAGGGGATTTGTTAAGCTCTGAATATCAACTCTCCATGGAGATTTTGCTCCACTGGTGTGTATTGAAATTGTGTGCAGGAAGCTTTGTTACCTTGAGAGAAGGTGATATTGAAGAAGGTTAAAACACGATCTGGAGAGACGTTGGTGAAGATAGCATCAAATAAGTAATTAGTGAGATGGGTGGCTTCTAAAACATGTTGGGAGAGGGCCAGCACTTTTAGACCGTCTAAAAGGTTGATGCAGTCAGGGTCAAAAGCATCTTCCAGATGAAAGCTGAGATCCCCAATGATCATGAATGACTGAGAAGTCAGAGCAAAAAGTGAAATGAGTTCCATAAATTTGGATCTGAAGATATTTCTGCATCTGGGTGGGGGGGGGGGGGGATGCACAAAAAATGAAAGCTGCTGGGAGCAGAATGAGGAAGGCCTTTCATGTGTATGCTCCTTGATCCCACACTATTAGCTCTTGTGTGTACACTTTGTTCCACTATCTTACCTAAAACTTTTGACAGACCAGTAGTACATTTTTACAATACTATTACGAAACTGCTCAGTTAAAAAGTACCCTTATCCAAAGCCATGAAATAATACTGAAAAATACTTACATCACATTTTTTGGTTGTGCATGTGACTGGAATGGCAAAAGAACCAGTTTGGGCCAGAAACATGACTTTTCCTTCAAGATCTTCATTTATCTAAAACGGTAAAGTGATAGATTAGAGTTTTTCAACAACACTTTATATTGAGATCTCATTAATGGCACTTTTTGGCTTTTTGGGACATTGTCTGAGTACATACCAGATTCAGACAAGGATCTAGGATACAGCTAGATTTGTTTGTGAGATCTTAATTAGTGCATACTTCCTAAATTAAATAACAAACTGGCAGTATTGCCTAGGAACACCAATACAACTGTTCTGGCTATGTTGTTGAAATAGTGTATGTCATGTTCATACAAGAGAAATCTGTCTTTATCCGTCAGGGGCACACAGGCTGGTTGCATTGAGACCCAAGAGGAATTCATTTTAAAAGACTTCGAGGCCTGTCGAATCCACTTTTTTACTCTCTTTGCCAGGAGGAGAGGTAGCAGACGGAGATGTGGCACAAGATTTGCGAGCAGCAAGGATCACAACCGAATCAGGTGGAGGATCGGAACGCAGAAACAAAGGGTCTTGTCCCAAAGGACAATACTTTACTTTTAGAAGCCTGGAGGGTTCCAGAAGACCCAGGACTAGTGGTAGCAAAGGTCTGGAAGCTATGCGCTGCTGGAGTGTCTTGAATATGACTGGAATGGATGGAGTTGGAACAACCATAGGAATGTTTTGTTTTTCTGCACCTCGAACTAGAACTTCCTGAAAGGTGTTGATATCGTCCACCAGTGAGGTCCGAGTGTGAGGCGAGTCTGATAGTGTGGGTAAATAGCCTCTGGTGGACGATGAGGAATTTCTGTGGTAGTGTCGGTAGGAACACTATCTTTATCCTTGTTGTGATCTGTGATGGGAGTGTCTTGACCTTGTTTATGAACGTCCAGATGCATGATGGCGCGATCCTGAGCGTGCT
Source organism: Pleurodeles waltl (assembly GCF_031143425.1). Lineage (NCBI taxonomy): Eukaryota > Metazoa > Chordata > Amphibia > Caudata > Salamandridae > Pleurodeles > Pleurodeles waltl. Next base: position 1,509,456,501 of record NC_090445.1, on the reverse strand, counting down.
CTGGGAGCTGGGGCTGTGCTAAGCACTTACAGCACCAGAGGAGGTGGTGGTGGTACAGGTGCCAGGAGAACTGGAGAAGCCAGCAGCACCAGAGACAGATCTTGAGGTGGAGGCTGAGGAGGAGGCGTGGCAGCCGGCGGAGAAGAGGTGGTGGGAGGCAGAGAAGACGACAAAGGGAGGAGCACCAGCGAAGGAGAAAGATCTCTGGAATGCTGCGACTCCAAAGAGGAATAGATCCTTCTTTGTTTTGCAGATTTCTGCCTCCTCGATGTTGAGGGACTCTTCGACTTTGATCTCTCTCTCTGACGTCTAGGTATTGACGTTGCTCAGGACCTCGACATCAAACTGTAACATCAGTGCTTCCTTCGCCACGATGGCGAGTCCAACGACAGCGATATACTCCTCCTAGACCTCAGGTGCAGAGTAGCAGGAGTCCTCGACGCCACGCGGCATCTTGACTTAGAGCTGCGACGTTTGTGTGACATCGAGCCAGTCTTCGACGGTGAACATGTCAGAACTGTTCCTCCCCTCGCTATCGATCTCTTCAATGTCAACCCGGACCAAAAGCGTTTTCTTCCTGAAATATGCCCCTCAGACCTTCCACGTCCACTGAAGGCTGAGGGAAGAGCTCTGGTGGAAGACTGAGGGTCCCCTCTCTCAGAAGTCCCACTGGCTTCTTGCTGGTGTCGTCTCTCTGCTCTCCCTTGAAGGCAAAACTTCTCCCTGTCACGCAGGGTTTGCCTGGAAAATGACTTGCAGATCTTACAGGAAGGTGTGAAGATGGCAGGCAGATTATACAGACATCATGAGAGTCTGTTTTAGCCTTTTTTCTGCGAGAGCGTGGGCATTTCTCAAACAGAGAAGGCATTTTTTTAAAGGAAAAATTTCTTAATTCCCATCAGAAAAAGACACAAATCAAGAAGGAAAGTCAAAAGACGTAAAGTGAAACAGTTGTGACTGATATTTTCACTCAATTTGTGAAGGAAAAAAGCCTAAAAAGGTCGAGCTCTATGATCCAGGGTCCTGTCAACAGGAGCTGGAAAAAAAGAACTGAGGTAACTGCCTCTCTCTTGGCATGATGGGATACTGGAGGATCTGCTGTTCTTAAACACACAGTCTCCTTTTTTTTTCATTCATAATGCCATCCTATGGGTTACCCTCCCTGCACTCCATCCTTATTTTGCATTACAAAAAGGTTTCTGAAGGATTTTTTCTGCAAAATGTTTCAACTTATTCATACATTTGAATGCATGTGCCTTAGATATTTGTGCTTTTTAAGCAAACAAGATGAAGAATTTCAGACGCTGTAGCCTTTCCTTTAGACTGCATATTAACATTCTTAAGTGACTTTGCAGGCCTTCCTGAAGTAAGCCAAACATCAACTCTTAAGAAGATATATTGGAAAAAGTGTTCCGGGGTCCCCGCAGGCTGGCAGAATAATTCTATGCTTATGACTGTACATGGAAATCCCCTGCAAGAGAAAGACTAGATACATATGTGTTTCTACAGACAGATATAAAATGTGTACAGTGCGATTTAGAAGGAATATCCCTGTAACTGGTTTTACTAAGAGTATGCCAAAACAAAAGGCTGAACCTACAACCTTGACTCCTGCTCTGCTCATAAAAGGACTATAATAACAAAATCCTCTCTTCACAGTCACTGCCAGGCACAAAAAGGACCTAACAACATTGCAGCATGGAGAAAAATTAATCTTTCTGCCAGCATTTTCCCAAAATGCTCTGGGATGAGCTCCTCTATCCCAAAAGACATATGGAGGACACACTACTTCACAGCCATTTTCACTGCACTTAAGCAACTTATAAGTCACCCATATGTCTAACCTTCATTTACTGAAGGCTATGTGCAAAGTTACTAAGTGTGAGAGCACCCTTGAACTACCATAAGTGCCCCCACGCTGTCCAGGGCCAATTCTCCGGACTTCGTGAGTGCGAGGTACCATTACACACGTGCACTACATATAGGTCAATACCTATATGTAGCTTCACAATGGTACCTCCGAATATGGCCATGTAAAGTGTCTAAGATCATGGAATTGTACCCCCATTCCAAATTTGGTATTGAGGGGGCCAATCCCATGCATCCTGGGGGCTCCACCATGGACCGCCAGTACTGCCAAACCAGCTCTCTGAGGCTTGCACTGCTGCTACCTCACATGCAGGGCTCTGCCCTCCTGGGGCCTGAGCAACTTTGTCCCATGAAGGCAGAACAACGCATTTCCTTTGGGAGGTGGGTGTTACACCCTCTCCCCTTTGGAAATGGGTGTTACAGGTTTGGGAGGGGTAGCCTCACAGAGCCTCTGGAAATGCTTTGAAGGGCACAGATGATGCACTCCTTGCATAAGCCAGTCTTCACCGGTTCAGGGACACCCAGTCCCTGCTCTGGTGCAAAACTGGATAAAGGAAAGGGGAGTGACCACTCCCCTGTCCATCACCAGCCCAGGGGTGGTCCCCAGGGCTCCTCCAGTGTGTCCCTGGTGTTAGCCACCTTGTTTTCCAAGGTGTGGGGACACTCTCGAGATCTCTGAGTGGCCAGTGCCAGCAAGTGACGTCAGAGACCCCTCCTGATAGGTGCATACCTGGGTAGGTAGCCACTCCCCCTCGCAGGGCTACTGAGGGTCTCTCCTGTGGTTCCTCTTCAGATTCAGCTTGCAAGACTCCTCCAGGAATCCTCTGCTTCAGCTTCTGGCCGTCGGATCAACCGCAGACTGCTCCAGGAACCGCTGTAAATGCAACTAAGTATCCAGGACGACTCCTGTGACCTGCAACTTCAGCACCAGCCAGCATTTGCAACAGTTTCCAAGGTGTGCACGCTCTGAGGACTCCCTGTTCTCACCCTGCACCAGAAGAACCAAAGGAATCTCCTGTGGAGTGACTGAGTCAATTCCCTGCTCCTGCAGGCACCTTCCAAGATGACAACCGGTTCTCTGGGACTCCTCTCCTGACGACGAGCATGCTCTCTGGAACACAAGTGGTGGACCAACACGACCCAGACTGTCCTAAGGTCCAGCTGTCCAAATTTGGAGGAGGTAAGAGCTTGCCTTCCCTGTTTGCGACAGTACCCCTGTGCACCTCATCATCTCTAGCTCCTTGGGCTTCTGTGCACTTCTTCCAAGAATCCTTCGTGCAGTGTAGCCCAGGTCCCCAGCACTCCATCCTGCGGCGCACAACTCGCTGAGTTGTTCTCCGGCGGTGTGGGACCTTCTTTTGTTGTGCTGCACCAGCCGTAATTTGCATCTTCTTTGTCTCTGTGTCCTGGGACTCCCGTGGGTGTTGCCTGGTCATCTGTGGGCTCTCCACAGTGTTGGGAGCCCCCTCTTCCTCCTCAGTCCGAATTGAGGCCCCCAGGTCCCTCCTGGGTCCAGGCAGCGCCATTTTGACACAAACCGCAATCTTGCTTGAACCAAGGCTTTTTGGATGAATCCAGTGACACAAACATCCTGCATCCAACTTCTCGACGTGGGACATCTCCTGCACCATGCAGGAACCCACAGCCATCTTCTTTGGTGCTCTTCTGCAGACTTCTTCTAACCGGAGAATCCTCTTTTGCACCATCTTCTAGGTTGGCAGGGGCTCCTGTCCTTCCTGGAATCTTCTGCGACTTCTGGACTTGGTCTCCTCACTTCACAGGTCTTCAGGTCCAGGAATCCACCATTTGTTGCTTGCAGTCTTGCTTGGTTCTTGCAATAACTCTTATCAAGATGAAACTTGCAGTACTTTACTTCTACTTTCCTGGGCTCTGGGGTGGGGTATTTTACTTATGTCACTCCCAGTGACCCTCTACACACTACACTTGCCTTGGGGGGAATTCGTGATTCGCATTCCACTTTCTTAGTATATGGTTTGTGTTGCCCCTAGGCCTATTGCATTCTATTGTCTTTTCTACTGTTTGCACTATTCTGTGACTAGTTACTTACCTCTAGTGTATAAATTGCGTATAATACTTACCTCCAGAAGGAGTGTTGCCTCTAAGATATTTTTGGCATTATGCCTCTAAAATAAAGTACCTTTATTTTTGGTAACACTGAGTATTGTCTTTTATTGTGTGTAAGTACTGTGTAACTATAGTGGTATTGCAGGAGCTTTGCATGTCTCCTAGCGCAGCCTAAGCTGCTCAGCTGCAGCTACCTCTAGACAACCTAAGCTGCTAGAATACTGCCTACCTTTCACTAATAAGGGATAACTGGACCTGGTTTAAACTGTAAGTACCTAGGGTACCCACTACAAACCAGGCCAGCCTCCTACAACATGCCCTCACCAGGATAAATAATGTTGCAGGAAGGATGACTGTGGTGCAGTGCAGGGTTAGTGGTGAGATGTGGTGTTGGCCTGCTTACTGGTAATACATGTCTTCCTCTCCCTTCCATAGCCTCTGAGACCCTCACAAGGATCAGTCAAACTGTGGGTGGAATTGCGTGTAGGCGTCATGCATGCTGGATTATGATGTGAGGTAATTGTCCTTGTGCTGGAACAGGTCCTTCTTTTCATGCAACCATCATTGAGATGTACACCCTTGCAGAGTAATATGTCTCTGTGTGTGTACGGGATTAGTGGCAGGTTTGATGCACTAGCCCTACGGCTGGTGGAATGGCCACTGCTCTAACTGGGATAGGTGTCTGCTACGGAACAGACACCCCTCCCTTCCACACCAGGGCTCTCACTGGGATGGCTGCCGCTGCAGAAGCAGACGTCTGTGGTATTGGATGTCTGCAAGGTTGTTGAAGGGAGGTAACAGGCATTCCACTGATGGCACGGACCTTGCTCTCTGTGCCACCCTTACAGAGATGGGTGTCACTGTGTGGTGTGATGTATGTTGGGGTCAGAGTAAATTGGTGGAGATGGGAGGAAGTGGTCCACCTGTTTGGTGTATGGGCCCTGCTGTTGTGACAACCCCAACTAGGAACCAAAGCAGCATGGGTGTGTTGCTGAAAAACACTACACCTGCCCCATACATGTAATGGTTTACAACGCTGATACCACAGATGAAGTGACTACACAACCCCAGCAGATCAAGAGATGAAAGACCATTAAGGACTTCACTAGCTTCCTCCAGCCATGGGTATTATGCACCAGATTTACAGTCCATCCAAGGTGTACTCTGCTGCGGCCTATAGTCCCTACCTCAGGTACAACATTGGCTACATTCAGTAAGACCTTTGTTTAGGAAAGAGGGACTCACATTTAGGCACTCTTAATTTAAAACCAGCACTCACAAAATGTCATAATTCATGCATCAGTACCTTATCCAAGACTGGTTTTCGATGTGCATTTTAGGACTTATCCCATTATCAGATCAACACTACAAGTCCCATAATGCAGTGGGACCTGCAATACACAGTGATACATTTTAGCCATAGAATGCGGTTGGCACATTTTTCTTTTCAATTCCTACTTGATTTATAACTCCACCTTTTGATTCCGATTTTCAAATGCTATATTGCAGTTATCTTTACTTGTTGAGGGCTTGTGCCTTAGTCAATATTTCAAAGTTGAGATAAGTATCTTTTGCCGTTGAAATCATGAATATTTGTTTCGATACCACTGCTGAGGGAGAAACAAAGAGTGAGCAAAATCAGTATTTGCTGTAGATGCCAAAATGGAAATCGTTGTTCTTTCTTTCAGCTTCTTTACACAATCTAGTGTATATCGCTTGCTCGACACTGGCTTCAATTTAAGTGCCCACAATAGCACTACAGATTTGTTGCTGATTAAATGCTGGGTGTTGATGCTGAATTCCTGCAGTTGTGACATTGGAAGGAGGAAATACTTTTGTACATTGAAAATCAAAGTATACAGGTGAAATTGTCAACAGCAGGAAGCTGCACTACTTAAAGATTAGTGCTTGGGGCTATCCCGGTGTTAGTGAGAGGGAGGTGGAAATTCGACTGATGGAACCAAATGGGATCAGACAGAACATTAAAGTATGGGTAGCAACACAAAGACAGAGTTTGATTTTGAGAGCTGCAACAAGCTCTTATATCCATAAATCCACTATCCATAGGGTCATAAGAAATACAAATCAGACTTTTTACTATTAAAAACAGGGCCTAGGCAACATTTAAAACTGTTGGTGTCGTTTTATATAAAACATTGTAATTCTGCGTAACATAATATATACATACATATCTACGGGGAGTGTCATGCTAATTTTAAAGTTAGTTCACTGGTCCGAAATCAAATGATAGGAAATCAATATACATAATTATTTTTAATGATAAATTCTGTATAAACAAATATTCATGGCAGCTAATAAGATTTTAAATAGGGATTTTTACAAGATGTTTTTTTAATAACATAAATGAAATATCAATTGGACATCTCCATTTGAGTTAAGTAATCCCTATACGCTTGCAGACACAGAGTCCAAACTGCTGTCAGTGCCCCATCAGAATAAGGAGATACGCAGAAACAACTCAGACCTGTATGGTAGCTGAAATCTTCTGCTGAACTCCAGGGTAAGGCAAGGAATTCCTGGGGCCAACTACACACAGAATTACCAATCTCCATTTAAAACTTTAGGGCAAAAGTAGAAACTGCGGGGGGAACCGTAGCCGGAATTACTTAATACATATTCCCCTGTTTTTGCAGAGTTCTGCCTGTAGTCACCCAATATCTTCATCCCACAAAACTAGTGGTATTCTGGATCTGGTAAGTCTGCGGCAGCAGTTTTATCCGGAGGATTATTAACCAATTCAAATGAGGGCATATATGTAAATGTATACAAAGCGCATTAGAACAAAGCAATTGTTCTTTCACCCTAAAACCGGTTCGCGCTCATCAATGGCTCACAATCACATTCAGGAAAAGTTTTTAAGTCGCAATCCTAGTTGTCCATTATAGGTAACTTCTTGACATTTAATTTTGATGAAGAATGCATATATGGAGTGTACCTGCAATGAGATCAACATGCGACAATGTGTCTTTTTTGGGCTATTTATCTTCAAAAAACCCATATACTTTTATAAGTACATGAATAGACTACCAGTTAACGCTAAAGTCAGACATATTTCACCTACCATTGGTTTAAAGGTCACTGCCATTTCACAGGACATCCCAGGGCACAACTGTCCCGGAGGGTCAAATCTAGAAAAACATTAAGTGACATATAAGTGACCTTACTACAACAAACATACTTCTCCCACTCTGGGATCAAAGAGCTGAGATTTTTCTTGCCTACCACTCTACATGAAGCATGTGTAGGAAGAAGTATTCTCTGAAATAGTATTAGGTAAGTGATCTGTAAAAACGGCATTCTAGGTTTTAAGGATACCTACTTATAATGCACGAGTTATATACAGCTCCGCTGTGTATAAAGTATTTTCTTGTGGACATCCTGAAAATCTGCCATGGATCTGGACCTCTGGGGCATGTGTTGCATTCCCCCAAGTCTACATCCGTTTGCATCTGTAAAGTGACATACCTTCACTGGTGCATTTTGCACTGATAAACAATTGAACCTTAAGGTAATAGAGTAATAAAGCATAGCACTTGAAGTATGGGAAATATGGATACTCAAGTAAGGAATAATTTGCTTCAGTCTAGGCCCGTTTTACTTACTGTATAACTATGAAGTCTTTCAGATGCTCACTGACACCTGACATCTTGCAGAAATTTATGCTGTAGGAGGCATTGGTGAGAATGATCTTTTTCTTGTAGGTTTTGCCGACATCAAAGTCCTGAAAGTAAAATTACAATTTAATTAGGTTTCAAAGAAGGCTTGATTACCTCCCTAGGACGATATAAAAAATAATGTCCTACTGCCATTTTTGCTTTTCACAGCTTGTGAAAATATATTTTAGGTCGACAGTCACAACAAAAGAGGAATCCCCACAGGACATTAAGTTATGCATGCCTGTGTAGGAAGATGACTACATCAATTCTTTCACCAACTAAGTTCAGAGCAATGGAAATAAACAGGTATGTGCATTGAACAACTCGGATGTCTAAAGATTTTTAAATTGTCTAGTACTGCTAAGGGTCAAACGGGTTAAGGAAGAGACATTCACATGTTATTCTTCAAAGGTCAAACAACTTTAGTCTCAGATCACTACGAGGCAGATCGTATGCAGATATATCAGCTCTGGTCTTCTTGTTCTTTGAGTTAGACATCACACATATTTAGCATTCTTGTTCTTTACTCTTTCTCTACACAGATTTACCACTCATGGCTTCCGGTTCTTTCAGTTATACCATGCAACCTTCCTCCCTGGTTGTGTGAGTTATAGCCTTGACAGATCTAGCAGACCTGAACTCTTGTCCTTTTAGTCATGTCCCAAACAAACCTAGCAGTCCCTAGATCATGGCATTATATCTTACATATATGCTTTTGGTGTCTTACAGTCACATCCTACACACACTAACACACAGGTCTGCACTGATCTCTGTATTTTACATATATCCTATGCATATCTAGTATTTCTGAGCTCCTCAGGTATTGTTACTATTAACCTCCACATATTTATAAACCTGAGTTCCTCCCATGCTTCTCTTACAAACATTTGATTACATAGCTCTATGGCTCCTTTGGAGGACTTACCCAACACACATCTAGCAACAAAGGCCATCTGGTTTCGTATGGCCTCATCCTACACACATAATTCGCATAAATCCTAGCACACTTAGAGGACATGGCAACCTGGCTCCTATGACAGCTATTTACCTATCATCTAACTCCTCGTGATCCAAACCAGCCTTTAGAGTGCAAAGTATTGTACAATCCCAGTTAACATAAGCCAATTTTGTGTTTCATCTGACACAGAAAAAAATTAAGAATTCAAGGAAAATAGCACCCATGTCATTAAAGTACTTTGCCAATGTGAAGTCTCCAGTGACAACTCCTTGTCTTCCAGCAGAGAGAGCGAGAGAGAGAGAGAGCGAGAGAGCGAGAGAGAGTAAATGTGTAGCATAAAAAGAAAGATATTCAAGTTTAACCCCTTCACCCACCTTGAAATGAATGACGTCAGGCTTGCTGTAGAATGGACATCCCTTGAACTCGTGGCCTGAGGCAACTTGCTTCCGAACAATTCCCCCACGGAGCTTCTCCAGTGTTTCAGCTAACATTTCCTGCTCTGCTTTACTCCTGCCCACAGGCCTGACTTCAGCGTCGTCCTTCTGCACCTGTAAAACAGAAAAAAGCCCACATTAACCCCGATTTAATTTAGAAAGTAATACCAACCATCTGCACGGTACTCACTTACATGAGTTAATAAAAAAAAAGTAAATAAAAAAATAAAAGTTCAAATGCACATTCCGATTCCATTTTTTAAATAATGGGAGCGTAATGCTGGTAGAAAAATGAAAATCGAAGTCCCTCCCTCGCATATAGATATAAAGCATTCACCTAAGCTTGTCAATCTTCATGCAGCGCTTTAATGCGAAGGGATCCAAATGTGCTACAACATGGTAATGCATCAATATCATAAAATCAGATGTCTATATGGGGTTGTTTGTATATAACTGAATAAACTACCTGCAAAACCCGAGTATTAGGTACATGGTGGATTGCAACTCTGCAACCGTAAACACTGGTAGTGTGAGGTAAACCCTTTCATTAGCGTGTTATTACAAATTAATCCCCAGGTAATGGGGAATTACAAACCGGACCTATGCTCCATTCCAGTGGTGATTCGAGAAGTCAATTTGAAGTGGGGCTTTCTATATATATATATATCTGTATCTAAATCTATATATCTATAGATATATATATGCTTTCAGACTTAGAGTGCTACCTAAATTATGTAAAAAAGAAGCAAAAAACTCTAGATAGTTCCCAAGTTTAGGTGGCAAGAGCAGGTCCTGTACGGAGCACCCAACAACACCAGCGACAATCTGCTCACTTCAAATGACTGTGTTTCTAGCAACTACTACCCATTAACAACAACTCGCCAGTCTACCATGCACTGTTGTCACAAATGATGTGATTTGCAATGTCATAAATGTTTTGTGAATGTTATTATTTTCGATGGTATAAGTGATATAATATAAAGGAATATAAGCAATGCATTGAGAAAGTGTGAGTTATAGTTAAAGTAGTGTGACTACCAAGTTGAATACAGTGTGCATGGAGGTGCAAGAGTTATAATAATTTGAAGGTGTTGTTATAAATAGAAATTAAAGGCAGAGGTATAGCTTTGGAAGTATAATCTTTGTGTAGCTTATGTTTAGTTTGTATTTATAGAATAAATAAAATAATTTGAAGGTGTGTAGGAAAATGCCACTTTTGGCATGGTTACCCATCACCTTTTGCCTAGTGTTGATGCCAGCTTTGACTGGAAGTGTGCTGGTACCCTGCTAACCAGGCCCCAGCACCAGTGTTCTTTCCCAAAAACTGCACCTTTGTTACCCAATTGGCACAGCCCTGGCACACAGTTAAATCCCTTGTAAAAGGTACCCCTAGTATCAGGGGCCCTGTGGTCAGGGAAGGTCACTAATGGCTGCAGCATGTATTATGCCACCCTAAGGGACCTCTCACTCAGTACATGCACACTGCCTTGCAGCTTGTGTGTGCTGGTGGGGAGAAATGACAAAGTTGACATGGCACTCCCCTCAGAGTGCCATGCCCACAAACCACTGCCTGTGGCATAGGTAAGTCACCCCTCTAGCAGGCCTTACAGCCCTAAGGCAGGGTGCACTATACCACAGGTGAGGGCATAGCTGCAGGAGCAATATTCACCTAAAGTGTCTAAGTCAATTCTTAGACATTTTAAGTGCAGGTTAGCCATACTGAGTATATGGTCTGGGAGTTCATCCTTACGAACTCCACAGCACCATAACAGCTACACTGAATATTGGGAAGTTTGGTATCACACTTCTCAGTACAATAAACCCACACTGATGCCAGAGTGGGATTAATTGAAAAACGCACACAGAGGGCGCCTTAGAGATGCCCCCTGTATGTCAGCCAGTTTGGTAGTGTAGGACTAACCGGTCTATGCCTGCCTGCCACTTCCAGAGTGCTTCTGACCACATGGGGTGAGTGCCTTTGTGCACTCTGTGTTCTGAAACAAAGCCTGTCCTGGATGGAGGTGCTTCACACCTCCCCCTGCAGGAACTGTAACACCTGGCGGTGAGCCTCAAAGTCTCATGCCGCGTGTTACAGTGCCCTAGGGCACTCCAGCTAGTGGAGATGCCCGCCCCCCGGACAAGCCCCACTTTGGCAGCAAGTCCAGAGGGATAGTTAGGAAAAACAAAGAGGAGTCACCCCCTCAGCCAGGACAACCCCTAAGGTGTCCAGAGCTGAAGTGACCCCCTCATGGAGAAATCCTCCATCTTGCTTTGGAAGATTAGGGCCAATAGGGATAGGAATGTGCCCCACTCCCCAATGAGAGTGGGCACCAGGAGGGTGCAGCCACCCTCAGGGCTATAAAGCCATTAGCTACTGCCCTCTAACCCTAAAAAAAAAACTAAATCTTGTATTTAGGAGCTCCCTGAACTAAGATTTAGATTCCTGACGACCTCAAGAGAGGAAGAAGGACTGCTGAGCTGAAAACCCCACAGAGAAGAGGAGACAACTACTGACTCAGCCCCAGCCCTACTGGCCCGTCCCCTGCTTCAAAAAGCTGCAAATAAAAAGCAACGCGTTCTACAGGACCAGTGACCCCTGAAAAGTCTTGAGGGGACTGCCTGCATCATCGAGGACCAAGAAACTCCAGTGGACAGAGGACCTGTTCAACAAGAAGAAAAACAACCATCTCTCTCCAGAAGCATGAGTCCAAAATTACTCTGCAGCCGACGCCCCTGGCCTGTGTCCAGAGAAACCAACCAGCCATAGAGTACCCCCAGGCGATTCCAACCAAGTGTCCACCCTCGGCTGACCTCTCCACAACAACACCTGCAGAGGGAGCCCCGAGGACCCCCCTGACCGCGACTGTCCGGGAAGAAGATTTCTGACGCCTGGAGAAGCACTTCACCTGCAGGCCCCAGACTCGAGAGAGACCGACCACCCATGCAGCAGTGACCAGCAGACTGCCCTCCTCCCTGTCTAGTCGGTGGCTTGCCCGAGAATCCCCCCTGTGCCTTGCCTGCAGCGCCTAAGTGACCTACGGGGTCCCCCCCATTGAGAACCCAACGCACTGTTGGCACATGCACCCAGCCGCCCTGTGTCACTGAGGGTGCATGTTTGGTGCCTACTTGGGCCCCCCGTGCTCCTCTAAACCCCCCTGGTCTGCCCTCCGACAATGCGGGTACCAGAGTACCACCAGTGTCTCCATAGGCGCCCACGTTATTTTGGCTCCTGTTTGACCTCTGCACCTAACCGGTCCTGTGTTGCTGGTGCTGGGTATTTTGGATTATCTTGAACCCCCAATAGTGGGCTACATATGCCCCGAAGTCTGTAAGTAGATTACTTACCTCCAAGTCTGTACTGAATTTTCCTCCCCCAGGAACTGTTGAAAATTGCACTGTGTCCACTTTTAAAATAGCTTTTTGCCATTTTGAAGAAAACTGTATGTATTGTCGATTTGATTCAAAATACTAAACTTACCTATGCAAAGTACCTTTCATTTAATGTACTTACCTGCAAACTGAATCTTGTGGTTCTAGAAATAAATTAACAAAATATATTTCCCTATATAAAAACCTATTGGTCTGGAGTTAAGTCATTGAGTGTGTGTTTTCAATTATTGCTTGTGTGTGTACATCAAATGCTTAACACTACCCTCTGATAAGCCTAACTGCTCGACCACACCACCACAAATAGAGCATTAGTATTATCTATTATTGCCTCTGTCAAGATTCTTGGGGAACCCTGGACTCTGTGCACACTATCTCTCATTTTTATATAGTATATCCAAGCCAGCTTCCTACTGGTGGTATTTAATTTATAAATTTAAGTTGTAACTATAACTTTAGAATTTCTAATGTTAGTGTAGTTTAAGTTGGGTGAGTATAGAAATAATTAATAATGTTTTACTAACTATAACTTATCCCTAACCTTTGTTTCATTTGATTTCAATGGTTTTTATTTTGTAATAAAAATGTGTTTTAAATTGTAGTGTCAGGTGTAGTGAAGTGGAGTATTGTTTTGTTGAGTGGGGTATAGTACAGTGGAGGAGAGTGTAGTAAAGTCTAGTGTCACAGAGTGGAGTATTGTAGAGTAGAACATAGAGGAGTGGAGTGGTAGCATACAATGAAGTAGAGTGTTCTACAGTAGAGTAGCATGGTGTGTCATAGTTGAGTGGTGTGTCGAAGAATGGAGCTGTGTGTTGTACAGTGGAGTGGTGTGTCATGCTGTAGAGTTGAGTGTTGTACAGTGGAGTGTCGATGACTGGAGTGTCATTCAGTGGAGTGTTGCAGAGTGGCATAGACTGGTGTAGAGTGTAGTAGCATATAATGGAGCTCAGTGTACTACAGGGTAGTGGAGTACAGTGTTGTAGAGTGTAGTAGCTTAGAATGAAGTTCAGTTTAATAAAGTGTTGTACAGTTGAATGGTGTCGAATGGAATGTCATACAGCAGAGTGGTGGAGAGTCTTGCACAGTGTAGTGAGGGAGTGGCATGTTGTACGGTGGACTGTGGAACGTGGAACACTGTCATACGGGAGAATAGAGTGGAGTGGAGTATAATGGAGGAACATAAAGTATAATAGAGTCTTCTAGAGGAAAAGGGGTACAGTACAGTGGTGTCGTACACTACAGTAAACTACCACATATTGGAGTGGAGTGTCATGTACTGGAGTAGAGTGGCGTACAGTTGAGGGGTGCCCAGTGGAGTATAGTCTTCTAAAGTGGAGTGGCATAGAGTGAAGTGCCACGTCAAAGTACAACGGAGTATCATTAAGTACTGTGGACTCTCGCAGAGTGGACTGTCGTACACTGTACTGTCATACGGTGCTGTGTCATATAGTTTTGTGTTGTTGAATAAAGTGTGCTTGAGTGAAGTGTTTGTGAGTACAGTGTTGTAAACTGTCAGTGTGGAGTGGCATAGAGTCGAGTACAGTGGATTAGAGTGTCGGACAGTGGACTGTTGTTGACTGGAGTGTTGTAGAGTAGAGTGCCATGCCATATAGTGTAGTGGTGTGTCGTAGAGAGGAGTGGGGAGGCATGTCGTCAAGTGTCAGAGTGTAGTACAGTGGCGTAAGTGGAATGGTCATACAGTGGAGTAATGTGTCATACAGTGGCATAGAGTTAGCACAGTTTTGTTGAGTGTAGTTGCATACAGTGGCGTGGAATGTCGGACTGTGGAGTGGCTTGGAGCGGAGTATGGTATAGTGGCGTAGAGTGGGATAAAATGCCATACAGTGGAGTGGAATACAGTGGAGTCGGGTAGCATAGACTGAAGTAAAGTGTCATAATGTGGAGTGGTGTGTCCTAGAGAATAGTGGTGTGGAGAGCGGTAGAGTGGAGTGGCATAGCATATAGCCGAATGAAGTGTCATAAACTGGAGTACCGTGTCATAGAGTACAGTGCAGTGGTGTGTCGTAAAGTGCTGGAAAGTACTGTACGGTACAAAAGTATAAAGTGGAGTAGAGACTTGTAGAGTGGAATGGCGTACAGTTGAGTACAATGTTGTAGAGTGTGCTTGACTGGATTGGTATACAGTGTTATAGAGTAGAGGGGCATAGAGTCGAGTAGTGTACAGTACGGTGGAGTGGAGTGCTGGGCCACAGAGTAGGGTGGAGTAAAGTCAGGTTGAATGGCATACAAACAGTTGCGTACAGGGTTATATAGTAGAGTAAAGTATCGTAGAGTAGCGTAAACTGGAGTTGAGTGGCATACAGTGGAGTAGAGTGTTTTATAGTAGAGTGTAGGGGTATAGAGTGGAGTCAAGTGTCGGAGAGTGGAGTTGCACAGAGTACAGTAGGGTGTCTTTCAGTGGAGCTGCACAGACTGGATTATTGCACAGTGGCATTGAGAGAGTGGAAAAGATTCAGGAGTGAAGTAACGTAGTGTGGAGTAAAGTTTAATAGAATGTTTTGGTGTGTCGTACAGTAGAGTGGAGGAGTGCGGGTGGAAACTTTTATACATTGGAGTTGCGTCTCAAACAGTACAATGAAGTGCTGTGTCAGAGTGTTGGAAAGTCTTGTAGAGTGTTGTTCAAAGAAGTGTACAAGTTTAGAGTGGAGTACGGAGCTGAACAGTGGAGTGTGCGGGGATAGAGTGTAGTAGAGTTTTTGTGAAGTGGAGTTATACAGAGTGGAGGGGAGTGTCAGAGTCAAGCAGCATACAGTGGAGTGGCGTAGAGTGGAGAGTGGAGAGTAAAGTGGCATACAGTGGAATAGCAAAGTGCGGAGTAGTATACAGTGGTATAGCATAGAGTGGATTAGCGTAGAGTGGAGTGGCATACAGTGGAGTGGGGTAGAGTGGGATAGAATACAGTGAAGTGGCATTCAAAGGAACAGCTTAGAACAGAGTGGCTTAGAGTGGAGTAGGGTAGACTGGAGCTGTGTCGAGTGATTTGGCAAACACCCAAATAGAGAAGTGTGAAATTCTGTACAGTGTAGTGGCATAGAGTAGAATACCGAACAGTGGAGTTGCATACAGTGGTGTGACGCAGACTGGAGCGAGCTACAGTGGGGTGGGGTACAGTGCAATACCATACAAGGGAGTGTCAGAGTGTAGTTGCATACAGTGTAATAGCATACACTGAAGTGGCGTAGAGTGGAGTGGTGTAATTTAGAACAACATTTAGTGGAGTGGCATAAAGTGGAGTAAGGTAGACTGGAGGTGTGTAGAGCGGCATAGGGATGAAGGTGAAATTTGTCAGAATGTACAGTATGGTGTGCAAAGTAATGAGAATTGTGCTGTCTTACATCACTCCAGATTTAGCAAGCAACAAAGGGCCACGGATGGTGGCCTTGCATTGCTTCATAAATCGAAGTTAAATATTGTGTTGCCAATGTAATACCATGTGTGATGCAAGGGTAATGCAATACAATAATACAACCAGGCTTCAATTATATATTGGACCCAAATAACCCACAGTAACTCCACTGTATAACGTGCTACATGGTGATGACAAGGCAGTATATGATTGTCTAATGGCTGACTTAACATTAAAAAGCAGCCGGCTGTTGTCTGAGTTAGGGCCTTAGTGGTTTTTGTAGTTGTTCTCCTCCTATGAGCACTTTATTACAGTGGTACTAGGCAAGGAACTTACTGTATGCATTATCAAATGCACCTTTTGTTTTTTTACGTTATTTTTGTTTTTTGTTGCATGGTATTTATTAGGTATTTCCATGGTACTCCGTACACTTGTTTTACAGAATTAAATATGTAAATACACTGTACTACACTATATTTGTAAAATACAGTGTATTAGTGTTTATTCATTTTTTTTACACGTGTTTTAAGTACTGCTGTACTTCCTAGGTAGTACCATGGTACTTCGCAATTTTGAAAAAATATGTAGAAACTTATAAATAATTTTACCTACCTATTACCCCTTTACTAAATTGGTTTTAGGCAGAGAAAAAATATAAAATCTAATACCTACGTCTAAGCCTCTAACCAAGAACACAAACAAAATGTGATTAAAACAACATGGTTGCCTTTAAGACTGGAAAGGCAGTCACTAGCCAATCACATAATGGCTTTCCATCGCCATGCACTGTGGAAGTTTTGCAAAATTTCACAAAACTACAGTGACAACAGATATTACTAAGTTTAAATGTCATAAGTACTTAACTTACATACCTCTACCACTGAAAGGATTATCTGCACACCATACTCTATAATCCAGTCAAATTTCATCCAAATTTGTTCAGCTGTTTGGCTGCTACATGCAGCACACAAGTCTATGGACAATGCATTGGAATGAAAACAGATTTTGGGACCCTTTCTTTTTTCTTTGCAACTCCTTGACCAATAACTGCGAAACTTTGCATCCTCCCCCAGTGTTGCTAAAGCTACAGGTCTGCAAAGTTGAGCGGAGATTTCGCAAAAGGGCACCAAGATATTAATGGTCAAAAACTCAAGGAATTCAGAAGAATATATATATTAGCTTCTTCTCACTGTGTGAGGATTTTTAAAGGAAACAATCATTTTGTATTTTTAATCTGGGTTTGTATGGTTCACCTTTTTAGTTTTTTTTTTTTTAGTGAACTTTTGTGCCATTGGCACATGCAATGTATCATCCTGCTCAGTGTACCATCATGAATGTAAATGATTCATGGCAGAACTGTATTCAAATTATGTAAGAGAAACTATGTTAGGACAAGCCCCTTGGGGCAAGATGCTTTATTTCTTTTCCTTATGTCTCTTTTTACTTTGAGATTTCTTGTTTTCACAAGGCTTGTGAAATCAAGAATAGTTCTGGTTAAATATTTGAAGAATGGCACTACAAATATAAATTATTGGAAGTTATTACCCAGTAGGGAGCAATTGTGGAGTGAAGTCTAAAGTTCTAGAACTATGGCTATATATTGTGTTAAATAGCCTTGGGGGGGATTCATGAAGCACCGAAGGAGTACAACAGCATTAGCCTCGGGCCGGATTGGTTCCCACTCAAGAATGGTGGAAGATTAAATGGGTTGACAGCATATGCTTGTTTATTTTTTGGAAGTTTTCAAAAAATGTTTTTAAGGCACATCTATGGCTTCATGAAATATTGATGTGATTTCACAATGAACATTTCTGAAAATATTTCTTTAAAAAAAAATGTGTAAATTGCACCCCGAGAGTGAGTTGGTCTCTTATAAGGAGACCTATTGGCTTTGTCAAAAAGTCACCAATAACCATACTCAAATGTGTATTTCATAAATTCACACATTGTAATGTTGAAAAATAGGGATTATGATAAAATATTTTCAATACAGCCTTTTAAAAACATTAACATTTCTCAGAGTCTTTAAAAAAAAAAAAATTCTGGTCACAAAGTGCAACCATAGAACCACCTACTAAAGGTCCCTGAACTTCAGCTGAAGACATTCAGACTCTATAACCCTGGAGACTTACATTGTCTTTTTTTTAATGTTGCAGGTGTGCTGATGCACTACCTAAAGCTCCCATCAATATTTAAAAAAATTAAGAAAAAATGTAATTTAAAAATCCCTATGGTGATATGGGACTCTCCTTGCCAGAGTAGTGAATGATAAATGAGGGGCTCCTGCAACTCATTTATCATTCTTTTTAGGCTATTTTTCTTAATGTTTTTGGGTGCCCAGGTGCCCACCTGGGGCACCCACATTTTTTTTAATTGCTATATGCCTGCTGGTTTCCCACAAGCAACCCCTACTGCATGCTGGCAGAAGTCAGAATTTTTCTTTAAAAGTGGTGCCCGGTGGTCGATATCAATATGGGGGAAAACATGCACCCTGAATTTGAATCTGCATTCCCCATTCACCCACATATACATTGTTTTGGGACATCAAAAATTCTCATATGTCTTTGGCTCTGCTCATAATAAAATTTCAGGCCTTTGTCCCATCTACTGGACCAAGTTAATTACTCCGCTCCCCATTAGAAGAACATATGCACCCCCCCCCCCCCCACAAATAGAGCAATTATCAGTGAGTGACCCAGATTCTGGGAAAGGAAAAATGTGTGGAAAATCTTCATCGGATAAATTAGTTTGTCATACTGCACCTCGGCTGGGGCAGCCTAGACCCAGAACCAAAGAGGAGGGCCTAACCTCTGGAGCCAACACAGTAAAGGCTTGCTTTTGAATTTTTCATGGGAAGGGAGTGGAACAGTGATGTCGGCTTGGGACGGAGGTGAGACCTTGAGAGGAGCTCTTTCCAGTGAAACCTTGAAGTAGTCATGTTGAATTATCCCAGAATGCTGTGCAGGAGGATTGGGACAGGGTGAGGGGATGATGTGGCGTCCTAGGATTGACCAAGGGTGCCTGGCTTGTATAACTTTCCATTGCCACTTAAAAAAAAACAGCACTAGAGAGAGAGAGTGCAATAAATCCATGACCTGGGAGGCGAAGACTGGTGGAAAGGATTTCCAACTGTAAGTAGAAGCCACCTGATGCCCTGCAGCGATGGATGAATGACTTTGCAACCAGCTGACCCCCATGACTAGGATAGGTCTCTCTAGGGCCAGTGGCACTGGCCTTCCTTATGACCGCCCCGAGTACCAGTTAGGGAAAAGGCCTGGACTCCACTGCTGCCCCAAGGGTGCTCTGCAAGACAGCCAGAAGGCTTTGGGGCCTGCGCAGTGAGGCAGGACAGTGTTCTGCTAGATGGTAGTGAGCGGGGCCAGGTGCTGTGCAAGACACCCCACCAGCAATAGAGAAGCACCAGAAGCCAGACAGAGGAGAAGGCTAGCAAACTTTTAGCTCCCTTCTGAAAGTGCCCTCTTAGAGTCCCCGAGGCCTGTTGAAAATGCTTCCAATAGCTAAGCCTAGCCACAAGGAGCAAAGTGAGTCAGGAATAAAGAAATTGGACCAACGGGACAAGAGATCTTAAGTAATTTGCCATTTTAAACTGAAAGAAAACAAAGAGCACAGCGAATGGAACTGTGCCATGGCCCGAAGGTCAGTGCAGCTGTACTCAATTTACCCCCCAAGTGGTTGTGCCTTGGGGGAGGCCCTCTCCCCATGAGTGTTATTTGCTCCCCAGGGACCCCCATCTCCACAGAGGGAGGCAGAAAGAAAACCTTAAATGGTAGTGCCACAGCTCCAAGACTCCATGGACCCCATGGGTCCCCAATTCTAAAATTTCCAGGGACCAAGGCAAACATCACTGGCCGGCTGCTTTTCCAAACTCCTGTGGCTGGATGGAGGGTGGGTCACACCCGCCGTCTTCCACCCAGTCCATGCGTCTTGTGGGCAAGGAACTGGAGATTACTTCCCCTGCGAGCAGGACCCAAGAACAGGCTACACCTGCCCTTGGAAGCAGAAGAAACTGCTGGAAGCTTTTGCACCTGTCCTGAAAGGAAACCAGGAAGCAGTTTGGGATGCAGGGCCTGGGGGCCCCCAATGAAGGCCCCAACGATTTATGCAGCGCAAGGTGCCTTGGGGGTAAATATAGCATCCAATAAAATAACATAAAACAAAAATAAACCATACAGCGCCTGGTCACAAAGCAAGACAAAGATGGGAGCAAGTCTCTCATTTCTTACTCAAAAAGGCCAGCATGCAGCGTCCCATATTGTCCAGCGTGGGCTAATTTACATATTTTCTTTTGACCTGTGGTACATCAGTCTGAGTAGGGGCACCACTAACAATTTTCCAACGAGTTATGGAAGGTTGCAGGAAGTGCAGCAGACCCTACTTCTGTTACCTATGCCCGTGTAATTGTAGATTTCTTAAAGTGGCATATGAGCGTAAAACCCTGCATAGTTTATTCATCAATCCAGCCAAAGTCTTGTTCAGTACACAAGCAATCATAATCCTCCTCTTACACCTGATTTATGTAGTATTTCGATGCAAACTGTGCATTTTCGAATTCAAATGAAAATCAAATCTGATTACTTGAAATGAAATCGGAAGAACAGTTCTTGTATTAAGACAGCCTATTTCTCACTACATTTGCCAAACATACAGGCCCAAAACTACCTTCCAAGAAATGTACCTTAGATGACAGAAAGACATGCTCAAAATTCTTTCAATTATGGTTTGCATGAACCATATTCAGCTCTCTATTTACAGAAGAAAATTTATTAAGTAGCCACTTAAGAATTGCTGACAGAAGGGTGAACAAAGAGGGGTTCTCAGCAGGTTTCTTGTATTGAGCAATTAAAACTAAGACATATTTGTCACTGTACCTATTTCACAAATTACGTTGGATAAGGTAGCATATGCTACACCCCCACTGGATCGAATACATGCTTTTTGAGCAGCTGCATATATAACATATTTTCAGCTTTTCCTTATCACAGTTTCTGGTGGTGCCTGTCCTACACTGTCCTAGCACATAGATGCCTAAATCCAGATGACAGAAAACTAAGTCCCCAGTAGCCAAGATATTCTGTGTTCGGTAAAGATGGGGAGAGTGATAGCGGAGAGTGAAAACACAGAAGAATTAGATACAGGACAGCCGTTATTTGCCAACAAACTGGGTGATACTTCAAGTTCTGTACCCCGAGGGGGTAGCACATACAGAATATTCAAGCATGCTTCTAGGTCAATAAACTCTGCAGAGCAGCTGGCATGCGGGACCCGCAAGCTGTGTGGCGGAAAAGTTGCAGGCCAACACAATAAATATCATAATGTGCATGTGTGGCACTCAAGCACAGGGAACTACAATAATGGGAGAGTAATACAGTCTGTGTTACCTACAATGAGAGAGTAATACAGTATGTTTTACCTACAGTGAATCGTGAGTGTGCTGGACCTTGCCCTTTTTGTACGGTCATTCCTTTTTCCTCCTTCCTACTATTTTGTCTGACCTGACTTTGTTGGCTTTAGGACCCTGGGCACTGCTAACCAGTGACTAACTGCATACGTTCTCTATCTATATTGTACTGGTGATTGGTTTAACCATGGTTGGCATATTTGACTTACTAGTAAGTCCCTAGTAAGTGCACTAGAGGCACCCAGGGCCTGTAAGAAAATGAGTTACTGACCTGTAACTATAATTCTCCAGTACTGGAATCTTTCATAGATTCACATGCTTGAATCATTTCCAGTCGTTGAGATGGGAGTCCCCGGTACCTTTAATCAAGTAGTACTAACATAAGGTTAAACCGAAAGACTCTCGGCCTCTCAGTTTAGCATTCTAATAGAGTTGTTTTGAGAAAAAAGGACTAAATTTGAGAGTCCACCAATCAGGTCACATCACTCTATAGAATCTTCCTGGGAGAGGCTCCAGTCCCTCAGATTTTCTTCACACAAATGCATAATGGACATATCAGTAATAAGAGAGGTAATGGTGAGCTTCTCCAGATAGGTGAGTGGGTTGCATGTGAATCTATGAAAGATTCCAATACAGGAAAACTATAGTTACAGGTAAGTAACTCGTCTTCTTTTTCCAGTATTGGAACTTTCATAGATTCACATGCTTGAATCAGAGTAGCAAGCAGTAATGATGCACATTGTAGAATAACTATCACAGTTTCACATATATATGAATAAATTGTTCAAGTAAGCTTATGTACATCTTAAAGCTCTAAACATTAGACATTTACAATTGTTATCTGAAACCAAACTCTATGTAAGTTTCTTTTTGTTTTGTTTTGTTGGATAGACTTAAATAAACAATGTGCAGATCTGACCTTGGGATGGTTGGATAAAAGAGATAGGTCCACCTTCACTGGGAAAGATGTCTCAGGACCGCCTGCCCTACTGCTAATTCTCCTTGAGACACTGCATCTCGGCAGTAATGTCTGGTGAAAGTGTGGCAGCTTTTCAATGTTGCTACCCTACAAGAGACATGGAGTGGCACACCTTCAAACAGTGCTGTGGATGATGATACTGCCCGTGTAGATTCAGCACGAACAGAAGGCTGTGGCAGCTTGCCCGCTGCCTGATGGCAAATCGGATTAAGAGAAGAAATCCATCCTGCGATGCTCTGTTTGGACAGAGGTTGACCCTGTCTAGGCGCACTGTAAGCCACGAATAGCTGGGTAGTTTTGCAAAAGAATTCGGTCTTCTCCAGATAGAACTTTATGCATCTTTTTATATCTAAGCAGTGTAGAGCCTTTTCCACTACAGTTGTTGGATTTGGGAGGAATGTTTTCAAAACCAGCAGGTTGTTTATATGAAAGTCAGAGGGGAACCTTTGGTATGAATCGTGGGTTTGTGCGTAGGGTTACGTTATCCTGTCTAATCTGTAAAAAGGGTCTTGGATAGACTGTGCTTGAATCTCACTAAATGGCCTGGCTGACGTGAGAACAATCAGAAGGACTACCTTCCAGGAAAGAAACTTAATAAAAGCTCAACGGATTAGCTCAAATGGTTGCTTCATGTGATGTGCAAGAACAATGTTGAGATCCCAGGAGGGAGGAGGCAGTCTGAAAGGTGGAAAAACTCAGAATAGGCCCTTTAGAAATCGTTTAATTATTCTAGATGACCACAAAGAAAGTGAAGAGCTTGACCATCTCAAAGACAATATAGCCGCCAGGTGAACCATAATGGAGGAGTGAGAAAGGCCTGAGTGTGCTAGATGCAACAAATAAGGCAACATTTGTTTTGGTGATGAAGGTATAGGATGTATCTGTTGTTACTGGCACCATAGACAGAACCTCTTCCACTTACATAAATAGGTTTTATTGGTGCTAACCGCTCTGCTCCTGGGCAGTATATCCCTGCACTCCTGCTGGATGTCTAGATGTGCTAGGCACTTGAGAATATCCTGGGGGCTGATTTTAGGCCGAATGGAAGGACTCAAAATGGCAAATGGCTGCCAGCTATCATGAGTCATAGGTACTGTCTGTGGGCTGGATGAATTGGGATGTGGAAATATGCGTTCTTCAGGGCAGACGGATAGTCTCCATGGTTCAACCAGAGGAGGGCGCCCTGGAGAGTTATCAAATGGAAAGACTGCTTTTTCAGATAGGTGTTTAACTCTCTTAGATCAAGGATTGGTCTTCAGTCTTTCCATTTCTTCCAAATGAGGAAGAATCTGAAGTAGGATCCTTTCCCTCATTGCGACGATGGCATCTTTTTTATTGCACCCTTGAGAAGCATTTTGTTAAGCTCCAGTTTGAGTTGGCATAAATACTTTGGAGAAGACTTGTGAAGAGGATTGGGAGGAGGTATTTGGACAAACTCAAGCGTGTGTTCTAATTTCACCAGTTATAAGACCCACTGGTCTGATGTTATGGATTGCCATTGCTGGAGAAAAAAGGTGATTTTACCTCCTAGTTTGAAAGGCGCAATTTTGGGGGGTAGCCAGAGCCTTGCATGGATCATAGTCTGCGAAATGAGTCTTTTGCTTGACGAGCTGGTCGTCCTCTGGAGGTAGCTCTATTGTAAGCTGCTTGTGGAGGTTGTCTTTGGGAATATTGCTTGTGAAATTGTTGAAAGGTGGATGTGTATGATGGATATCTGTACTGCTGATAGCCTCTCCTGTACAAAGGCTTCCCACGTCCTCTCGTGCCACAAAAGGAAGACTTAGGAAACTATAGCGTCCCTAAAGATTTAGCCATCTCTGTGTCCGATTTTATTGACTGAAGTGCTTCATCAATATGCATTCCACAGACTGCTTGCTCATCAAACGGAAGGTCTAGTATCTTATTTTGTACCTCTGGGTGAAACGATGTGGCCTTCAGCCAACCTGGTCTCCTCAGAACAGCAGCCCCTGCAAGCTGAGGAAATGCAGTGGTGGCTATGTCCATCGCACAGTCAATAATTTCTGCCGATGTGTGTTCCCCTTCTTGCAATATCTTCTTAGCCTCTGGGTTAGTGTCCGACGACAAGTTATCCATCGTCGACGATAGGTTCGTCGCTGGGATCAACGAAGAAGCCATTGTCAACGGTGGAACAGACCTCGCCGCTACTGACTATGAGATTGTCATCGACAGTGGGGATCTTATAGATGTTCTGTCGACTGGAGGAGCAGAGGAGCGTTTCTTAAAGACTTGAGAAATCTTAATAGGAGAAGTAGGAGGCACAGATGATGACTTTCTAGCCCCTTCTGAGCTGCTAGTATGTCCTATTTCAACTTTATAAAAGTTTATGAGAAGGTGAAGAAGGGCTGTGGCCTTTTTTAAGACACTGGGATGGTCTTTTTGTAGGCCTTTCTTGGCTGCTTTGAGGAGCACCTTGAGTGAAGTGATCTCACTCTTTTCTGTGATATTCTGGAAGAGGTAGAAGAGTCGTCACTCTCAGAGTCAGAGACTGGATTATCCCTTGACTTAAGTTTTTGCAGCCATATCAATAATTTCCTTCCCTGTCCTTCAAGATTTTGGAGGAAAAGGTGCAACATACCTTACAATCCTTTGCCGAATGGTCCGGATAAAGGCAGTATACACAGTTCTGGTGAGGGTCTTCAGAATGCAACCTTTTCTTACCACAGGTTTTACAGGATCTAAATAAACCCTTTCTTTCCTTGTCAGACATGGTGAAAGCCTTGACAGTTAGAAGTAGAAATCAGTTGAGAAAAGTTAAATTTTTTGAATATCCAAAAAACAGTGAAATCAGAGCAGAGCTCTGTGGAGACTCCCTAGCACAACATGTGGTACAAAATCTGAGGGACTGGAACTTATCTCTGGAAAGTTCTAAAGGGTGGTGTTGCCTGATTGGTGGACTCTCAAGTTTAGACCTTTTTTTTCTCAAAATGACTCTAATAGAATGCTAAACCGAGAGGCTGAGGGCCTTTAAGTTTAACCCTATGTTAGTACTACTTGATTGAAGGTACCAAGGGCTCCAATCTTGATCTTGGGGAATGATTCAAGCATGTGAATCTATGAAAGTTCCAATACTGGAAGGTAGGCCCAAGGTAGCCCATGGGCAGGGTACAGTGTATTTAAGATGTAGAACATGCACTGGTGTGTTTTACATGCCCTGGCACTGACACACTGCCACATTTGGTCTTCACTATTGCAAGGCCTATCCCTCTCATAGGTTAACATGGGGAATGCCTTTAAATATCTTTTAAGTGCAGTTTCCCATTGCGAGCAGATAGAGGTATGGAGGCTGGGGTCTCTGAACTCACAATTTAAAAATACATCTCTTGGTAAGGTTGTTTTTTAGATTGTCAGTTCGAAAATGCCACTTTTAGAAAGTGGGTATTTTCTTGCTTAACCATTCTGTGCCTCTGTCTGCTTCTGGAATCCACGTCTGGGTTAGATTGACACTTGGGCTCTTTGTGAAATCCCTCTAGACAGTGACACAAAGGGGGCTGAGGTGTGTCCTGCATATCCTGATGAGCCCCCTGAGCTACAGTGGGAGGGAGGAACTGTCACCTGCACCTGAAAGGGCTATGCCTGTCCTCACACAATGCAGTCTCCAACCCCCCTGGTGTGTGTCTGGGGCAAAGACTGGGCAAGCAGGATCTTCTGAACAACAGAGGCTTTCCTTTTTAGTTTGCCTACTTCAAGGGCAGAAATGAGTATAAGTGGTGAACCCAAAACCCCAAACTTTTAGATTACTTCTGGATCAACAGGAACCACTGCCAAGGAGAAGAGCTTCATGCTTGAGGAGGACCTGACGCTCTGCCTGTTGCTTTGCTGTGCTGACCTGCTGCTACGGCTTCCGCCTTAAGAGGGAAAGGACTGGACTGAGCTTTCTGAAAACTGCTTGCAAAGTTTTTCCAAGGGCTTGGACTGAGCTTTCCTCCTGATAAACAGCCTCAAGGACAACAAAGACTTCACCTACCAGTGTCTGGGTTCACTTGCTATGGACCCTAGCTCGCCAGGCGGTGCCTACTCCAGTTTCTGGGTGCTTGGGAGAGAAAGCTGGTTTAAAAACAAGAACATCCAGGTGCACCAACTCTTGATGACGCCAGGACTGACGACGCTGCCTGACTCCACGATGCCACCTGCTCCCGAAGACATGGTCCCCGCTGGAGTGTAATGACCGAGACTGACTCCGCAGGCCTGACGCCGCCACAGACCCACTGATGTACCGTGACTTTGTGAGTCTCAATTGCCGTGTCACTGGCATTCGTTAACCCGACTCTGCTGTGGCACCTGCAGCCCTATGGTGTGACTGCGAACCCGAGAGGTCACCCACAGCGTCTTGACCTGCTGCATTCATGGACTCCGCTGGAGCTTAAGGAACTGACGCTTGGCACAGATGCCACATCAACTCCCCTGCTCTGCAGTAAAGAACCAACGCCGCACCGGATCCAGTGACGCCTCAGCTCCCTGACTCTGTGCATCGGCTTGTTTCTTCGTTACCAAAGGTACTCTACCTGGGTGTCCGTGCGACTCCGTGACTGGCACCATTGGCCTCAGATTGTTGGGATTATCGGGAACGATTCCGTCATGATGCCGTGATAACACCCAATTGAAGCTTTTGTGTTCCTAAGCGCTATATTGAAGTTTAATCTTGTATGTTGGATTTTTGTAGTTCTGGTCTTGTTTTACTCAGATCAATATTGGCTAATTTTTTTAACTGGTGTTGGGTGTTTTTGTGGTGTTTTCACTGTGTTACTGTGTATGGTTGTACAAATACTTTGCCTCTGAGATAAGCCAGACTGCTTGTGACAAACTACCAAAGGGGTGCGCCTGGTTATCCTAGGTGTGTATTTCTCTTACCCTGACTAGGGTGAGGGTCTCTGCTCGGACAGAGTGCAAACTGACTGCCAATCAGAGACCCCATTTCTATCAGAGTGTAATAATTATGCAAAAATTAAAGTTGCTTGCTTAATCCTAGTTCTCACCCCAGGGAAGCGTCAATTAAGTCATGCAACATAAAATGCCCGCCCCTGCATGGGTCTCAGAGCACATTTAACAATAGTGATGAAAAAACTCTTCTGACATTTTACATGTTTTTTGTATACGTACCTATGTATAAGTTAAATTAAATTAATTTTATGTGTTTCTTTTAAAATTAGGCCAATACAGACGAAATGCAGTCGGGAGCGGAGCCAAGGTGCTCATCCATCAAATACCAATATAAAGAAATTAAATAAACCATGGCAAACTGGGATAAATAGGAAACACCTTTATTAAGAAGAACATCACACTGCACCTTTATGGCATGGAGTACTTCCTATGACCTACAATGCCCTTCAATGGCAGCTGCTCTACAAGTTAATTTTTACCTTAACAGCTGGATCTCGAATTATATTCAATACAAAAACCCACCTGTCAGGAATGATGGCAGGTTGTTAATGGATTCACAAAGACCTCCATATTTAGGACTAGTATTACAACAGTTAATGTTTCTTTCTTCCTTGAATGATCTTCATTGATGTCTTGAACTCTGAATAGAATCGCGCGTCCACTCCAAGAATAATGACATGACATTGAGTAAAACATAATACAAAGAACCCAGATTATATTTGCCAAAAAAAAAATCATATAAAAGCCTGACCAACCAAGATATCTGATTAGCAATCTGAATCTAGACCCATGCTTCCAAAACTGAGAGAGCAGGTTTTTGGTGGATCAGTAAAGTCCAAACAACAAATACAGATGCCTTTAACTTCTGTGTTTAACTTATTGCATTTGCCAGGTTTGCTGCGGGGTTGGTTTTCTTTCTCTGAAAAGTGAGAGGAATTTCTAAAGTGAATTATGTGACACTCTTGCTGGAGTACTCAGAGGAAAGGCTGTCGTTTTTTGAGACACACAACACATTGTAAACACTTGCAAATGAAATATATGTTTTCAGCAGTTAGGAGAGCAAACATGAATTACATTTTTTGCAATTCTGAAGGTTGTTGGAAAAAGATTTTAATCCAATCAAAATAAATTTATAGACTTTATTTGGTAATGCTAAAATGAAAAAAATGTTTGAAAAAATCCAATTTCCACACATTATTATTTGTGTGTTACTTAGGATTATCAGTAAAGCAGTATGTCTGAGTAAAGTTAGTGGCCATTTCAATGGAAAATACTCTGCTGTAAATGCCAGTGCACTACCACACAATGCTTTAGTTACGTTTGTAAATCTCCTCTCCTCGCATCCATTAAAGATAGGTGGGTCTCAAATGTTTGTCAGTCTAAAGAGTGGTTATGGTTCTATAAAGTTTGGGAACCACTGATCTAGACAATATTGTGTAGTAAGATGTGGTTAGACATCCAAAGGGGTGTCTTCTGTAGGTTTGAACATGGAACACAGCTTTGCGCAGCCACAGTGGAAGCTTTTCTCTTTATGCAATGACAGTTGGGCTCCCAGGGAAGGCTCTGTGGCTTTCTGATACACAGTATGCACAAAAGAATCCACCTTGCCGTGGAATCAGTGAAAGAAGTGGGTTTTATAAAATGCAGCGATGTATGGTCAAGGTGACATGTATATTCCATTTGGATGCCACACAAACAAACATTCTGGAATGTTCCCACACCTTCAAAGGAAGTCATAACAGAAGACGGAGACGATGTTGGGGAATATGGTATTAGTAGGAAAGTACCCCCTTCTTGGCATGGTTACCCCCATTTACTGCCTGTTGTCAGTGTGTTTGACTGTGTTCACTGGGATCCTGCTAACCAGGACACCAGCGATTATGCTCTCCCCCTTCTAACTTGATAACTTGTACCTTTTTCACCCCACATTTGGCATAATGGTGCCGACATTTAGGCCCCTAGTATATGGTACCGAGGTACCCAGCGCATTAGGGTACCAGGGGATCCCTTTGGGCTGCAACATGTATTTGTGCACCCAGAGGGAGCCCATGCAAAGTGTTCTACACGCCTGCCATTGCAGCCTGTGTGAAAGGGTGCATGCACTCTTTCACTACCTGGCCACTATACCAGGTCACTGTAAGTCACTCCTATGGCAGACCCTCCTAGCCCATAGTGCAGGGAGCAAGTACCTGTGTGTTATGGCTCCCCTGCACTAGCAACGGTGCCCCCACGAGCTCCAGCTCCATTTTCCTAGACTTTGTGAGTGCTGGGACACCATTTTATGCGTGTACTGGTCACTACCTATGCCCAGCTACATAATGGTAACTCCGAACCTAAGCATGTTTGGTATCAAACATGTTGGAATCATACCCCAATACTGTTGCCAGTATTGGAAGTATGATTCCATGCACGCTGGGGGCTCCTTAGAGGACCCCTAGCATTGCTACCACCAGTCCTCAAGGGTTTTCCGGGCAGCCCAAGATGCTGCCACCCGTCAGACAGGTTTCTGCCCTCCTGCTGCTTGATCTGATTAAGCTCAGGAAGGCAGAACAAAGGATTTCCTTTGGGAGAGCGGATAACACCCTCTCCCTTTGGAAATAGATGTCACATGGCTTGGGAGGGGAAGCCTCCCCAAGCCACTGGTATGCTTTGAAGGGCATATTTGGTGCCCTCTGTGCACAAACCTGTCTACAATGGTTCAGGGACCCCCAGTTCCTGCTCTGGTGTGAAACTGGACAATGGAAATGGGAGTGACCACTCTCCTGTCCATCACCACTCCACGGGTGGTGCTCAGAGCTCCTCTAGAGGGTCTCTGGCTTCTGCCATCTTCAATCCAAGGTAGACAGGAACCTCTGGGAGCATCTGAGTGGCCAGGTCAGGCAGGTGACGTCAGAGTCCCTCCTGATAGGTGATCACCTGGCTAGGTGACCAATCCCCCTTTCAGGGCTATTTACGGTCTCTCTCTTGGGTGGGTCCTCAGATTCAGCTTGCAAGATTACAGCAGGACTCCTCTGCAACCTTACTTCAACTTCTAGACACTGGAACAACAACTGGACCCTCCAGGAACCGACAATCTGCATCCACAAGGAATACTCTTCAGCAACATTGTTTCCACGGCCTCTTCCAGCTTCTGCAACATTTCGCCGGCTGTGCATCCTCTGAGGATGACAAGTCTTGAGCCTGCATGAGAAGGAAGAAGGAATCTCCATTGGAATGTAGGAGTCACTCCCCTGTATCTGCAAGTACCTACAGCAACAACAACCAGCTGTGTGGATCTCCTCTCCTACTGAGCTGCGTGGATCCTGCATCATGGGTGGTGGTCTGGAGTAGTCCTCTTGGTCCTCTCTGCCAGCTGGCCACCTTTAGTGGAGGTAAACCCCTGCCTTCCCACGCATGACAGTACCCCCATGTACCGTGCCTCTTGCAGCTGCCAAGGCTTGTTTGCATCTTCTTCAAGGGATCTTCAGGCTTTGGGTAGTTCCAGCCCCTAGCACCCCTTCCTGTGATGCACAGCCCTCTGCGTGGTTATACTGCAGCGTGGGACCCTTCTCCAATAGTGCTGTGTGGGTTCCTCTGCAACTCCTGTGTCCCTGTCCTGCTGCACTCCTGTGGGTACTGCCTCTGCTCCTGTGGACTCTCTGCAACGCAGAGGGTCCCCTTTGACTCCCCCTCCTGGCTTGAGTCCTCCTGGGCCTTGCTGGTCAACAACAGCTCCACCTTCCACCAACTGTAACATTTGCCTTTGCCAACGCTTGTTGGTGGAATTCCTGCACCAACACCCGTCTGCAATCTTCCTTCCAGTGTGGGGCATCTTCTGCATCCTCCAGGAACTCTCCTCTGCGTCCAAGGCTGCAGTGCTAACCTCCTCTTCATCACCATCGACCAACTCCTGCAAGCATAGCTGGGTGGGTAGAAGCTCCTCCTCCTTCTGGACTCCACTGTGATTCTTGGACTTGGTCCCCTTTCTTCACAGGTCTTCCTCTCCAGTAATCCACCGATGGTTTCTTGCAGTCTTATCTGGGAGCTTTCATTACTTCATTTCCTTCCTTTTGGGTGGTTTGGGAAATTCCAGCGATTTGCTCCTGCTTTCCTGGTCACTTGTATTACTTACCCTGTTGGTTCCTAGCACTCCAAGCTCCCCTCTACACATTCCACTTACCTAGGTGTGGGTCCTGCATCTTCATTCAATTTTTTTAGTATATGGTTTGGGTTCCCTCTAGGGTCACTATTGTCTAATTGCTCTAGCACTGTTCTTCTACCCTTTTCTGTGCCTATTTCTGATTTCTACTGCACATATTTAGTGTGTTTACTTACCTCCTAAGGGAGTATTGCCTTTTTAGTAATTTTGGTATTGTGTCACTAAAATAAAGTACCTTTGTTTTTGTAACACTGTGTGGTTTCTTTCATGTGCGTAAGTGCTGTGTGACTGCAGTGGTATTGCATGAGCTTTGCATGTCTCCTAGATAAGCCTTGGCTGCTCCTCCACAGCTACCTCTAGAGAGTCTGGCTTTTAGACACTCACTACACTCTATTAATAGGGGAACCCTGGACCTCGTATAAGGTATAAGTACCATAGGTACCCACCACACACCAGGCCAGCTTCCTGCAGTATTTTATTCTTAATGACAAGCATGCCATTATGACAAACACTTAAATATTAATGGGAAATTATGTCCCTGTGATCATGCAGTTTTTTAGATGAACCCCTTGGCGAGTCCTTCAGCAGCTTGATTTTGCTGTGGCGGTAGCGAAATCATCCTTTGAAGCTTATTTTTTTCTTTCAGTAACTTGTGTTTTTTTTAAGCCCAATCTCTATCCTTAAGGGTTCATCTCAATAAACTCTGGTATATTTGGCATTCTTCATGTTTGTGTAAATGTAGGATGTCTGCCAAGAAGGGGCCAAAATAAAACTCTAATCACTGGCTAATGGTAAAACGGCTTCTTACCACCAACTCCTGACAATATTCCAACACATGAAAGCTCATCTGAAGAAAGAAAAGTTAAAGGGGTTACTGGAGAAAGAGGTATGAAGGACTCCTGATCAACACTGGCTCAGACGGACTGGAACTGCTTTCCAAGGGTCACCTGACTGGCCTCCTGTTCACTGCCTCAGGGTACCAGAATGCTCCTTCCTATGGAGAGAAACAACCTGTCCAGTTTGAAGTTGAATGCACTAAACTTTTTTGGAGCACTAGCTAGAAAACCATTTGTATACTGGAAGTCTGCTCTTGAGCACCTATAAGCTGTAGGAGAGACCAGGAGTGATTTCCCCATCATGAAGAAATATTGGGACTTTTTCAGACTTATAGATGACTGGAGCAATCAAGGTATGTTCTCCAAGAAAGGCATAACATTTAGCTACAGATTGCCAATATGTCCCGTTTGGAGCTTTTTCGCCTGGTGTTCAGTAGTAGTTTAGGACTGCCAAAAAAAGACGTGCAAGGTCCTGTGGATCCTTTGCAGGCTACAGCCTCCTGCATTTCCCTGCTGGAGAAATCTCTGAACCAAAGAAGGTCACTAAGTCCAAACATAAGACATGGAACCAAGGCAAGGCAAAGAACCCATCCCAGCGGAAAAACGACCTCAAAAGCAGCAAATTCTGACTTTGTCCACTCACATCTTTCTGGGCCAAAACTTAAGGCTTAAGCATGCACTGGACAACAATATATCTGACTTTGAGGGATCCCACTGGATTCAACATCCTGCCTTGCTGCACTGTAAACTCTGAAAAATAACAACTTCCAAGGTAAAAGTTTTTACCTGAAAGGTTAACCAACCCACCACTCTGTTGCAGCTAGCCTGAAATCGCACCCAAGCACTGGTCTACTACAAACACTGACTTGATTGACGCTTTGCATTTTCTTAAAACTTTTTGTCAAATTTTAAATCGATATCGGCAGTTCCCCTAATGTGTTTACAACTACCTTTGTGATTTTTTCAACTGATCTGGAAATTTTATTGAGTTGTGTTCACAAGTTTAAATACTGATTGATGCTGCTTCGATTTACCACATATTGCTCTTCAGAGCTGCCATACCAGACATTAAGCAGAGTTTCCCACTGAACTTTCCTGTGCCCTAACATAATGAAACTCTATTAAGTCAAGAGAGTCAGAAACTCCCAAATTATTAAACCACTCTCCGACATTAAAGGCATCTTCATCAACTGTGAAGGGAAATTAAGAAAGAAAGCACATAACAGTTAAAACACTGGTACTGTCACTCTAATTTAAATACTGTTGACTGAAATGAAAAAAATCTAAATGGAACAAGGGTTTCTAGCAACCAGAGTGCTTACAGGACCTCGGAAACCATCTGAGAGGCCAACTATTAATGCAGGGCTGCTTACCTTAATTATGTGTTGTTACATCTTGAGCTTAAAATGCTGCTGCCTGTCTGCCTCCATTTAACTTTGTGTGTTAAGTTTTCCTATTTTAGAGGGTCACTATTTGATAGATCAGGAATCTGTGGTTGAAAAGGTAATTTTTATAGACTACGATTCAGATGTATATTATTGGGCCTTGATCTACTGAAGGACAAAAATCATTTTGAACGTAGCTGTTGCTGGTCTCATAATGATTATCCACATGCAAAAGATCAAATATTCAAAAGAGGAAAGCCTGTAAAAAGGTGGCACTTTGGATGGGCCAATATTATCAACATCCTTCAAAAATTTGAAGTCTTTGTTTCTACAGGACTCAACAGCAAGTTATTTCATATATTACAGTGAATGGCCATTTCTTAAGATCTCAAAGTGATCAAAAATGTTTCATTGACTATCCCCTATATACAGATTAGATGGTTTCAGTCTGAGGTCTAACAATTGTTCTCAACATAGTTATTTTAGATCACACAGTGATTACCCTCTTCCCAAAATCAAAAACAGCCAAGAGATGCAAGAGTTCACAAATGGTTGACCACTTTGGTGCACTTTGTAAAGGCAAAACAAATATTTGAGAGACTGACTGTCACTGAAGGAAATTATGAATAGAGAGGGGCTTCTTGCCGTAAATATTCAGTGTTATATCTTTAGCTGATGTCTGTTTAGCCCCATTTACATTTTTTGTTTTCCTTTTAAAAAAGATCACTAATTGATAGACCAGATATGTGATTCCATTCCAAACACTTTTGCTTATTTGCAATTGGCTTCTTGTACCCCCTAGATAGACATATATAATTATTATTTAAAAATTGAGATTTTGGAAAAATAAATTTCTATCTCTTGTTACAAGAGTTCCAAGTGCCATAAACTAAGACTCTGCTTAGCTCTAACACATTTACTTTCACACCCAGGGATACCTGCACGTTTTCAATCCATCAGCGCTTGAATGTGAAAGAACATAATATTGTAGTTTCACAAAACCCAACTCAATACATAGTTGATGTGGTGTCTGTGCTTTCTGAGTTACTAACAGTGCCCAAAAAGGGATCAGGGATGTTTTGTAATTCAAATCAATTTAAGGTTTCACAATATCAGACCCAAGCAATGCACTAGGCAAAAGACACTTTATGCAAACAAATATTTTAGTTCAACAGTCTAATGCTGCTGCTTGGCACAAGGAAAATAACCACACAGAATATTATTAAAATGGCACAAACACATATGGCTAACAGTGAACATTTCTATCATACTGGAAATATCATCTGGCAACCTAACACCCTAAAGTCTACTTCTATGCACTACGCTATGAGAGCATGGAGTAGCTTAACTTGTATCTAGAGATTCTGAGGAGAAATCAGCTTGTTGCATAACTGTATACTGCAAGAAGCTGTAGTTATCAGTAGCCAGGAGAGAATGTTCCCTCGAAAGGAAAAGAAACCATCAGAATTCATCTACTTTCTTCCTGGACTTGACTTGGTATCTGCTCTTTGTGTAGGATGGGATGATACAGCAGTACTGCAGTCTGCAAATCTCTGTCACGGTCTTCTGGCAGCATCTTGTGCAATAAACTGGGTTGAGGGACCTCTCTAAGTGGCCACTTTAGGATCCTTTCATACTGTTGATCATTGATCTTATCTGATATGGGGAATTATTGAAGAATTTCCGACATAACCTGTGTGCATTAACATGCTAGTCTTATACACATTATAATGAACAAATATGGTCAATATATGTCATTTACGACTAGATTGTTTATGTTATTGTTGGTAGCTGACCCTGAAATACAGATAACAGGACACATGTTGCTTATACAGGTGTCTTATAGGTGTAACTGTCTGCATGACTTGACAACTTCATGGGTTCTTAGAAAGAAATGGACATATAGCATTCACAATACTGGTAGACATGCCAATGACCAGGCAGAAAATATAGTCTCAGGCTGCTCCAAATAGGGTCTGGCATTAGGATCTTCACTTCACGAGGGCACTGAACACGGACAGTAAAATTGCTTATGACTATGAATGAAGATGCCATAACAGAAAATTAAACCGCTTACGGAGTATTAGAAAACACACATTAAGACAACAGGATTTTGACAATGCACAGCAGTAGCGAATGCATAACATTAAATTAATGGCAAATCATAGTCCATTTGTACAAATCTTAAGTCAGGTCCCCGCATGAACAGGCATCAACTCCATAATTTCCAGGACAGGCCCTAGCCAATTACTGGCCATCCAAGAGGTCACTTAGGCAAGGACAGTTGTTAAGGAATAGAAGGCAGTTCCCGGACTGACACAAAAAAAGCCCAGATCTGGATGCTATAAGCATAATGATGGCACTGCAGACTATGCCTCTGAGTGATATCTCTCAGCAGCAGTAGGCAAGAAGTACCACCCATTGCTGGACCACTAAATTGATCAGCTAACTGTGCATGCATAGTAACCTGTCCGGTCCTGGATTCTCAAAGAAACAATTTTGGCCAGGCACATCATCAGTCCAGCACCATGCCTTAAACCAGTGGTTCCCAAACTGTGGTCCGGGGACCCCTAGGGGTCCGCGAAGACTACTCAGGGGGTCCGCGACTGCTTGGAAAATAAAAAAATATTAATAGATTAGGTCTCCAGCTTTCAGTAATAACTTAATGGGGTGTACCCGGATTCCAATAACGATTCAGTGGGGGTCCCCGGGTTCCAGTAATGATAAAATGGGGGTCCACCGAAGTCAAAAGGTTGGGAACCACTGCCTTAAACTATTGGTCGCAAAGTCAGAACTCCAGGTCTACCAGGTGCAAAAGTTTATTATTTCAAAAATCCAATAAAAGTGCATGAAGTATTAACTGCAAAGTGGTGAATGGCAACCACACACAAGCCAAAGTTTCTCCCAGGTCCATGGGCTTTATCATGTTTGTGCATTCTTAAAACAAGAGCAACAGTGCAAAAGGTCTTCCAGATCACAAATGTGCTGCGGTAATACTCTGTCATTACTGAAAGACATTGACTGATCCAGCATTAAAAGGAGCAACAGAAATTCCTCGGGCTTGCGGGCAAATCTTTTCAAAAGTGGCTAGTATTATTAGTACTGCACCTAGCATAGCTTGCTCAGCTGAGCTACCGAAAGAGTGTTCGGAAATCTAAGCGTGTTCATGCAAAATCAGAGAATTCCAAGACGACCCACATCATTTACATGAGGAATGGCAAATTCAAAATATTGCGACTTCTGTTCAATCTTTTTCAAAAGCCAAATCGAGCTGCTTTTATTTCACTGAAGAAAGAGCACAATTAAGAAAATTGCATTCTTGTAAAAGAAAAAACCCTGTGGATAAAGCAATCGCACAACCGAATACGAACAAAGCCTTTTTCCCCAACGGAGTTCACAAAGTGATGTACAACTAGATCCAGCAAAACTGCTTTGCATTCGAATTGAAAAAAGAGAAAGCTGCTGGAAACAGACAGCGCCTCGAAGTTACCTGGTAAAACTCAGGACATTTGTGTCTTTGGAAAGTCAGACAAAAGGGATGACGGTAACGCGCTGGAATATATTGGTTTTCCCTTGCAGGTTAATCCGTAGCGCACCACGGTACTGGAGAAACCTAAATTATTGATGCCGCAAAGGCTTTGATCAAGCAGCTTGGGCACAAAAAGTAGAATGTCTCTAGGCAGAGTGCTTCTAAAGGAAGACGTCAAGCCTTAGCATTGCCCTCTTATTTCAAAGACATTGAAAGTGGATGGGCAAACTTGGCAGGAAGAGAGTATGGAAATTCTTCATGGTCTTCCGCAGAATCCCTATAGATATTAAGTAAAGAAAGTTTTTCTTTGTTCTTTCATTCCAGTATTTAATATTGAAAAGCTGTGGTACAGTACTGCTTCGTATGTGCTTGGTTTAATACAGAACAGGCAGGACTGATCGTCAAAACAGGCTGGTCACAATTTTTGCACTGCACTTCTGTCTTTTCGTTTGTGGTAAGAGGGCTACTCAAAGGTCTAGAACCACAAGGGGATCCATTACAAAGAATCACAAATACTATTCCTCATGTATTTAAATGAGACAGGCAGTGGCGGGCGAGTCTTATGTTGTGAATGCTCTGACAGATGCCAGCATTAAAAATCACAGCATTAAAAACCACAGCATTAAAAATCACAAATTCCCACATTGTGACACTTGTCCTTCAAAGTCGCAGTGGTCACAGTGACACAACAAATGATATACTGGGACTCGGGCATCAGGGAGAGCATGCAGGGGTCAGCGGGATTGAGGTCTGCACCTCACAATGTTCTCAGCCCACAAAAGCAGAGTGTAAAGTGTCATATTTGATCAGCTTACACGTTAAGAATGCTTAGATGCAGCCTCAACAGGAGTTATCTCAGGTTTTTTGACAGCAGAGATGGTTACAAAGCATTTGCGGATACCTTGGCAAATCTTTGTGACTGCAAAAACTTAGAAAATCAGGCCACATGCATGAAAGACCAAGCCAGAGGCATTAAAGGGGAACTGTAGTGAACATCTAAAGGGTCAGTTAATAGGGGCTCACCTGCTAGGGAGCTACATTTTATAAGTCATCAAAGGGAGTTGTTGCAAACATTACTTTGGATGTGATGGCGATGAAATGACAAGAAGGCTGGTGGGGATAGGCCGGATCAAACACCCCAGGACCAGAGGGCCCTCAACCAAAAATTCCCAGAAAGTGAATATGTTTTTGATAGCATGAATTTTCTATTGAAATAAATTGGAAAAGATACTTTTTGTGTGCGAGATTTCACCATTCTAATTGAAAAGAATAAGCTCTAAGAATTTTGGGCCAGATGTTATAACTATTTTGCGGGTGCAAACCCTGCAACTCACAAAGTTTCAGGATTTGCCACTACAAAATGTTTTTTCACAATGTACTAAACCTCTTTTGGGATTCGGAAAAATCATTCCGAATTACATAAGGGGTTTTAGGATTCATTCTAAATTGAAATTATGAGTGGTCTGAATGGATCAACCTCTCCTATTTGTGAATCACACTGAGATGCACCAATGGTTTGTGTCAGCAATTGCGGTAGCAAACAAATGAAAACTTACCGACGTCTCAAAGGAAGTGAGGTAACTCAATTACAAATAGGAAACTGTCCCTCTTAGATATCTTCCTTTTTGGGAACCTGTGGGCAGCCTCCAGTGGAGTAAACAGTGGTACAGAGGGCTTCTGTCTTCTTCAGCCTATGTCTCGTTTGCTTTAGGCCATCTTTACAAATGTTTCCCATTTTGTAGTGCAAATGTAGGGATTGTCGTCAGCAGAAACTTGCATGCCACCATTGGGAGTCAATTGCAATGGGTCACCTGCCTAATATTGTTCATTATGTACGTCATCCTGCGACCACTTGTGACTAGGCAATGCGTTTCGCAATGTGATTTATTACATTGCAAAACTAAAGATGGTTCGCAAAATGTCGATGTGCTATTTGCACCCACTCTTTCAAACCTGTTTAGAAATACGCTGGCCCTTTGTGAAAACTTTGAGCCATACAAGAAGACTTTAATGAGTGATGACAAGTGGGAGAACATGAAATGCCAAGCATTGAAGAAAAAACGTTTTATCAGAGTTAGAAGAAACATTGTATAATTTAGTGAAAAATAGCAGCAACTTTAGGGATACTTTCACAAATCTAGGGAATTTACACAGGAAGTCGATGTAGTGCTGTAGCAAACAAGACCCTTACGTTTCACAACACACAGCCTAAACTAGTATCGCTCGACACCTAAGACGAGAAATACATTGCAATGGAAACTGGAGTGAATCTCAGGTATAGCCAGTATAGTATAGTAACCATAAATGAGATCTCTTGTTGAACAACACTCCAAAATACACGTTTAATAGGTAATCAATCGTGAACAGAACACAATCCGGCAGATTTACAGGATTTTTCTTGAGACCTCCTCAGAGAAGGTGAAAGGATTTTACATGACAATGTGGCAGCACCTGATTTCAAAACTACTACTAGCCCCAGCCCCTAAAGTGGGAAGCCCACCCGGGATTAAGTAGGAGGAGGGCACATGAACACACTATCATCCAGCAACACTGAAGGCCCTAGGACATCCCGGTGGGCCCCTTCTGTTCTTGATGTTTCAAGGCATCATTGTAAGTTAGTACTATACAACATAAGATAGTTATCAACAAAACATTTGGACAAAGCAGGGCCTAAGGTGCCGTGGAATCAGTATCAAATCCCTACCATCATCTTGATGAGAGGCAGCGTCATAAAGACTCCTATATTTGGTGAAATTTAGTCAACTGGTCATTAATTTTGTAAAGGGTTCATTCACATGCAGCAACTCTTCCCATTTTTGGCAGCGTCAGAATTGTGGCTTTCTCTAGTGGCAACTGTGCTGACTGTAGCAATCACTAACAAAAAAGCTATCCATCTCTTATGGTTTGACATGGCAATACGATCTGACATTTCATGCACTATGGTCAGACGTATTGAAAGGGTGAACACAATTTTGCTGATAGAGGACATGGTGCAGTCCAGTAAGGTACTACAGTAGTACAATGCCACAATAATTGAGCCATGTCGCAGTTAAACTGTTCACACCTCTTGCGTTCCAAGTGATGTAGAAATTCCACCCTGTGTAATATGAAGTGGGTCAAATACCAGTTATGGAATGTCTTAGAGTAGGAAACTAATTCTGGCCTCCTTAAGCTGTTTGTCATGGGAGGTAAACAAAGTTCTCTGAAGTCATGCCACAATATTGAGCTTCAGAAAGGCGGTGTAGCTGTCTTGACTCCATACAGTTCTGAGACTGCACCCCAGTATTGTCTTTGACTATCGGAATAGTTCCGTATGGGCAAAACAGAGTTGACAATAAATTAGTTACTTACTTGTAACACCAAATCTCCAATGTTAATATTTTTTAGATATTCACATGCTTGAATCGTTCCCCGTCGTCCTACTGGGAATCCCTGATGCTCTAAAATAGCAGCAGGAAAGAAGTGGGAAACTGCAGGCCTATTTTAAAATATTTGTAGGCTATTTTCCAGTAGACAAGTAGAGCCCTTAAAATTGGATTATCAGCCATGGCTAGAAGCATGGTCGAGCCTTAAGGTATCGCAGCAGGTTATTCTTCATTTCAACCAAAGGCTGTGGGTACATATCACTCTGGGACAATATACAGGCAGTTGGGACACCTGGTGGACCAGATTGTAGACCTTATATGTGAAGACTTGAACCACCAGCAGCAGTACTGGCATGCAAGTAACTAGGTTTCAGTCTAAGCTTTGTTCCTTCCCAGATAAGGGTCTTCAATTCAATTTGATTGGCCCAGTCTTGTTTGCTCAATCAGCAATGGAAGCAATCCATAGAAGTAGTTGAATCTGGGAGTTATCTCTGCCTTAATCACCTATACTCTCTTCCAAGAGTAAGAGACAGAGGCAGCTACTGCAAATCAAGTGTGGTGGGGTGGGGGTGGTGGGGCAGGATATATAAAAATAATAATAATAATAATTTATAAAAATAAAATACTTGCCACTGCTGCTCCATCCCGCTGCTGCTCCCAGTCCCGCTGCCGGCCGCTCCCTCTCTTCCCGGCAGTCACTACAGCCTCCCAATCAAGAAGCTGGTCTCATGATAAAGCAAGCATGAGAGCAGCACCAGGATTAGCCTGAGCAGGCTGTTTTGACACTCACTCAGGCACAGGGAGCCTGTGTCATTTCTCCAACCTTGCTATGTAACACAGCTGGGTTGGAGAAATGTAAGTGCGCATGTCGGTTTGGCCGGACTAAAACGGCCGGCCAAACCAACATGCACACTTTACAGTGCCCACCACTCCTCATACATATGGCCGGTCCGCTCTGCCCTACATTCCAAGCTGTCAGAGAGACAGTGACAAATAA
Organism: Pleurodeles waltl; assembly: GCF_031143425.1. NCBI lineage: Eukaryota > Metazoa > Chordata > Amphibia > Caudata > Salamandridae > Pleurodeles > Pleurodeles waltl. The sequence goes on along the minus strand of NC_090445.1, from coordinate 1,509,415,177 downwards.
ATGACAATAACATTATTTTATCATAATTTTATTTGTCACTGCCTGGCTGACTGAGCAGGGGGACGACGCTCTTCTGCTATTACGGAGGAGCCGACCCAGGTGGGAGGCATAAGTCTGACCATCTTGCAAAGTAGTCACCTGTCTTGTTTAGAAAGCGTTGTAGATTACTGTCAACCTTGACTGTTCAGGAATATCTCTAAGACTTCACTGTTTCACAAACAAATCGTGCATTACACGCTTTTCATGTGCATAGGACAAGGGCATTGGCTCAAATTCCTCCAATTAACTTGGTACCCACAGAATCAAGAAAAGGAACCTAGTTGGAAAATCAATGCAGATAGGCAAAATTCAAAAGATGTAATGGCCATAAGAATGTCAAAAGATTTTACAGAACTAACGGAGGTAGGAATCCCCAGGTTCTGTTCTGTTCTCGCTACTGTTTCTTGTGAAATTCAAGATTTAAGAATGAGGTTCTAATATGCAGGGGTAGATTGTTCAGGCTTTAGGAGCAAAGTAGGTGAAGGCATGACCAATGCATCTGGTTCTGGGTATGCGGGGGGGCCCAGTGGGATTCCGGCTGGGCTGACGTGCCTGATTGGTTAGCTGAAGATTATGCAGATGCTGAATTACCGGTGGCCATGAGCTAATCGCTGCAACCTAGTGGCCAGGATTTTGGAAATAACATAGATAATGGAAATAGGCCTATAAATACCATATTCCAGTGGGTCTTTCCTGTCTTTGGGGATAGGAGTTATGATGAACAAGTTACTTACCTTCGGTAACACATTATCTGGTAGAGACTCCATCTAGCTGCAGATTCCTTACTTTTGAATTCCATGGCGTCAGCTTCAAATCCAGAATTTTCTGCTGAGGAATACCCTGCGTGCACCATCGGGTGGCGTCATTCGTATCTGTGTGGCGTTGTCAGCGTCGTTGGAGCTGCCTGTGATGTCATGGTTTCCTATAAAGGCCTGACTCCAGCACGCGTACATCAGTTCTTTTACCCACAAACTTCCACACCAGAAGCGCCGAGTCATGGATAGAACCAGCATTTTGTCTGTGTACAAAACTAGGGCCCTGAAAGGGATAAACCCTAACCCTACTAGACATATCTGAAGAGTGGGGAAGCATAGGAGGTTGTAAGGAATCTGCAGCTAGAGAGAGTCCCTACCAGATAATGTGTTACCGAAGGTAAGTAACTTGTTCATCTGATAGAGACTTCTAGCTGCAGATTGCTTGCCTTTGAATAGATATCCAAGCAATAACATCCTGGCAGTGGGTTGGATACCTCTACTACACTAAAAAGTCCTGTAGCACTGAATGCGCAAAATGTCAGTCTCAGTAATGTTTCGCAAACGTGAGCAAAGATGCTCACATTGCCACCTGACAAATCTCCAGGACTGGAACACCCCAAGCTAGAACAGTGGTCGCAGCTCTGTCCCTGGTAGAATGAGCCCTCAAGCCCTCAGGAGGCTGCTTCCTGGCCAAAGCACAGCAGATCTTGATTCAGAGAACGACCCAGCACTAAATGGTTTCCTTCTGTACTGCCCGGCCCTTCTTTGCTCCAACATACCCTACAAAGAGTTGGTCTTCCGCCCGGAACTCTTTTGTGCGGCCAAGGTAGAACGACAACGCTCTCTTTGGGTACAGTCAGTGGAGTTGCTCCTGTTTCTTATAGGGATGTGGTGGAGCAAAGAAGGTGGGGGGTGATGTTCTGACCCAGATGAAATGGGGTCACCACCTTGAGGAGGAAACAGGCACGAGTTCTGAGTACCACCTTGTCGGAATACACAGTGTAATATGTTGGTTTGATGACAGAGCTTGCATCTCACTCACCCGTCTAGCAGATGTTTTTGCTACTAAGAAGGCTGTCTTGATGGTGAGCAACCTTGAGGGGACAGTTGTGTAAAGGATCGAAGGGAGTACACATCAGAAATGTGATGGCCAGATTCAAGGGCCACTGGGACATAACAAAGGGTGTAGGGGGAATCATATGTTGGAGTATATATGTACAATGGGGAATTTAAACAGTGAAATCTGATAAAGCAGCCTAAGGAATGCCGATAAGGCAGAAAGATAGCCCTTGAGAGTACCCAAGGCAGAACCTTGCTGGGCAAGGGGAAGTATAAAGACAAGGATATCAGAAATAGAAGCAGAAAGAGGATCAACAGACCTTTCTGTACAATAATATACAAAGCGTTTCCAACAGCAGGCGTATACCATTTTAGTGGAGCCTGGCTGCCAAAGTAAGTTTACAGACTTCAGGAGGAAGGTCAAAAGCCATCAACCGCTGCCACTCAATCTCCACGCATGAAGGCACATAGTTGACAGATTCGGGTAGAGAACCCTCCACTGCTGCTGCCACAGAAGATCCTCCCGAAGGGGTAGCCTGATCGGAGGACTGATGCTCATTTTGAGAAGCTTGGAATACCAGACTCTCTGTGTCCCATCCAGAGCCACTAGGGTGACTTGGGTCCGGTCGTTCTTGATCTTCTTGAGAACTCTGGGCAGAAGTGGTATGGGTGGTAAAGCATACAGGAGGCCTGAACTCCACTTGCAAGGTAAATCGTCACCGAGCAATAGCCTCCTTAGAAACTCCCACGCGCAATACTGCTGGCATTGCGCGTTCTCTGCAGAGGGGAACAGATCTAACCAAGGCTCTCCCCACTGCTGAGAGTCCTTGCTCCACCTCTGGATGGAGATACCATTCGTGATCCACTAGTCATCGACGGCTGAGTTTGTCTGCCCTGGCGTTCAGAGAACCTGCCAAGTATTAAACCACCAGGGTTATGCACTGCTGTTCCAGCCGTGTCCAGAGACAGAGCCTCTTGACAAAGGGTCCATGATCCCACAAGGTCCTGCTTGTTGCAGTACCACATTGCGGTGGTGTTGTCCGTGAACACCTGCACTATCTTCCCTTTCACAACAGGTAGAAATGCTTTCAATGCCAGTCGGATCGCCCAGAGCTCCAGCAAGTTGATATGGGGTTCAGATCCCGCCGAAGACCGGGGGCCTCCGATCTCTGCCTCTCCCAGGTGGCTGCTCTATTCCAGAAGTGACACGTCTGTCACTATTGTAAGATGTGGCTGGGGAAAGGAGAGGAGTCTGCCTCTGACCCAATCGCAGTTCACTAACCACACTGCAGGTCTTTTGCAGTTCCCTCCGAGATCTGAACTGTGTCAGCAAGATTTCCCTGATGCTGCACCCATTGGAACTTCAGGTCCCACTGCAGAGCCCTTAAATGCCATTCAGCATGTTTGACTAACAGGATGCAGGAAGCCATGAGTCCCAACAGCTTCAGAGGCTGTCTCACCAAAATCCAGGATAGAGGCCGAAACATCGGTATCATAACCTGAATATCCTGGATTCGCTGCTCGGGTGGATAAACCCAAAACTGCAATGTGTCCAGAACAGCTCCAATGAAAGGGAGCTTTTGAGAGGGAGTCAGATGTGACTTCGGCATGTTTATAGTGAACCCCAGTGGATGCAAGAGGTTTGCTGTCATCTGAAGGTGGCTGACGAGAGCCTGGGGCGTAGGAGCCTTCAACAGCCAATCGTCGAGATAGGGGAAGACTGAAATCCCTAACCTGCGCAGATCAGCTGCTACCACCGACATCACCCGAGGGCCACTGGTAAGACCGAAAGGGAGCACGGTAAACTGAAAATGCTCATGGTCCACCTTGAACCACAAGTAGCACCTGTGGGCAGGCAGGGTGGGGATGTGAAGATACACATCCTGCTAGCCCAACTCTACCATCCAGTCTCCTTGGTTCAGGGCAGACAAGACCTGAACAAGAGTGAGCATCTTGAATTTCTCCTTTCTGAGGAAGAAACTGACACCCCTTAAATCCAAAATAGGGCGAAGAACCTCGTACTTTTTAGGAATCTGAAAGTAGCAGGAATAACAACCACTGCCTACTGCTGAAACGGGGCCAAGAGAGACGTAACTTCCTCGCATAGCAAAATTAAATGATCCACAATTAGCCGTTCTCTTAATGGAGGGATAAATGGGGGAAAAGACTGAGGGGGGAATAGCTCTTCTGTATGATCTGCAAGACCCATTTGTCCGATGTAATTGACCGCCAGTGAGGGAAATGAAATTGAATCATCCCTCCAACTGGTCGAACATGGTCTTGCAGAACCATACTAGAAGGTCTTGGGCGCTGCGGAAGAGGGGGGCTGGGTGGGGCTGACCTCTGCTTAGACCCTCTGGGTCTGATGGTACCATGACCTCGTCCTTGCACTGGATGCTGTGATGATGGAGGATGGTAGCTGGTCTGTGGATGGCATGGTACCACGCCACTTCCAAAGCCTTGAAAGAGGCAAAAGGAAGACTGCTGGTCAGCAGGCGCCGAGAGGCCCAAGGATCTGGCCGTAGCTCGAGAGTCCTTGAACCGCTCAAGCACCAAGTCTGCCTTTTCTCCAAAAAGGCATAAGCTATCGAAAGGCATGACCATCAGGTATGCCTGGACAGCCCCCAAAAAGCCAGTCGTATGAAGCCAGGCATGGCGACGAAGGGTCACTGTCGATGAAATCGCCCAGCCCAGCAAGTCGGTTGTGTCCTAACCACACCGAATCATAAATCTGGCTGCATCTCTCCCATCCTTGACAGCCTGAGTGAGTGTCCCGTAAGCCCTTCGGGACCTGGGGCAGCACCTTTGCCACTGTATCCCATAAAGTAGGGGAAATAGGCCCAATAGGCATGTGGTTTTTACAGAACTCAATGCCAGTGTCACGTAGGCTCTCATTATTCTAATGAGACTACTACTGGATTTTGAGCCCGCGGTGTGGGGAGACTGAGCCTGACCCACTGCAGGTGACACCTGTCGCTCCAATCTGGGTTTTGCAACAGCCAATTAGCAGTGCCTCATCTCTACCCGAGGGCAGGGATGACTGGACAGCCGAGCGCATGACATAATTGGTTTCTCAGGGAAGCTGTGGTCACTCAGGTCTCATCCGTTTCTCTTAATTACATTAATCACATCCATACAATGAGAAACAGAGGCAGTATATGTTTCAGTAATGGTTTTAAAGAAGCAACTGCATCTTAGATAGCAAAGCGTGAGCTGCAATAACCAGGACAACACAACATGACAGTAGTAAAATTGTGACAAGGAGAGTGAAGCATAAGAATAACGTTATCATATTGTCACTACAGTCGGAAGACTAATTTCTACATAAGCTATAACAGAGCACAGCTTGTTAAGCTCTAATTCTGCCCTTCAGGTTCCCCTGGGATGACATCCCCCATACCTGAGCAAAGGCCTGCGGTCTGCAAAACAGCCGCAGCGAAGCATTCGACAATCAACATACAGTTGTGGTTCTCTGGCTGGAATCTCCCTCTAACCTGTAAGGGACAGGGAAGTGTTTTTATAATAACACAGCTGATATTCTGAGAAAATGTCCCTTCGTCAGGATGTGTGTTTTCTATGAATGTCGGAGACTAAACTTACACCACGTTCACCGGCAATGTATCTGGAAGAAGCACAGAGTGAGCAAGAACGTCTTGTTTGAGAACAGAGTGCTGGCCTAGGCAAAAACAGTTAGATAAATAGAAAATACAACAAGACCTTAAAAGTGGCTATTGCAACAATAATAAAATAAAGTAGAATAAAATATATCTAGGTTAGAGTGCACAGCGGCTTGGCCTAGTGTGTTAAAATAACCTGCATGGAGCTATAGCTAAAATGGCTACACAACACCAGGCTTGAGGAATAAAACATCTTCTTCCCAAATTGGTTTCCCTATCCAGGGGAGCAAAAGGGAAGGCACCATGGGAAGTGGAGGCTTGGACCACCAAGCTCTCCGGGGTGGGGTGTTGGGTGAGGAAACTAGGGTTGGTAGGAGCTGGTCAATGGCGGAGGCCAATTGCCCTATTTACAGGATGCCCTGTGCTGGGTTTGGACCACGTCCCCAGCAGCACATCAGTAAGGGCTTCATTGAAGGGTAACATCGGTTCCAATGTAGCAACCCCAGCAAAAGCACCTCTGTCAACCGTCACCGTAGGCAACTCTAGGTCCAAGACTTCAGCTGCTCTACGCACCACCATGGCATACAACGCTCTTTTCTCTGTAGCCACAGAAGGAGGTGAGAGCATACCGGCATCTGGAGAAGTTTCCAGTCCACTGGCTTCCCCTAGATCCTCATACCAGTTCTTCTCCTCTAATCCACACTCTAAAGGGTCCTCAGACCGCACCCATAGCTCACCTGTATCTGGCTATTCAAAATAAGCCTCAGGAATTGATCTGGGCCATGTCGGCGCTGTCGAAGTCGGAATTGGCATCGTACACCGTCGTTCCAGCTCCTGATCATCTGGAATGAGAATGAGACTCACACCACCGGTGTGCGTCTGCAGTGGGGGGGAGCGTCGACGTCAGGATGGGTGCCGGAGGAGGCCGACTGTGTGGAACCTGCACCGGACCGGATCTGATATCGGATCCTGGAGCCCTCAACGGCGCTGAGGCCAAAGCCGCCAGCATCTAACCCGATGGGGCCCCTGCTGTCCCCCCGGGGCTGAAGACCCATCCACAAGGGCAGCACGCTCAAATGAGAGGCACATGGCTTTGTAAAAGTCTTTCAATTGAGCAGGGGTCGCTTCGGCTTCCGGATACAGGGGGGGTGGGGGGATGCAAAGTTGGCTCTGGCATCGGCTCCACGGAACTGTGCTTGGAACGTTGACGTTCTTTTGATGCTCATCGTCTGACAGGCATGGCAAAGTCGAAGTCCGTTTAGACTTCTTCTTCTTGTGCCTCTTCCCCAAGTGTAAAGAAGAGGACTTGGGGCTTTTGGAGCGGTCCCGCAACCTCCTCCTCGAGCGGGACCATGACCTCCTAGGAGTTGCGCCAACTGACATCGACTGCCGGCCCACCATGAGCTTCAGGGACCACTCTCTCAAAGCTTTCGGGCCATGGCAGTTGGAGCACGACTTTGCGTAGTGGTCTCTGTCGAGGCAACAGAGACATACCTGGTGGGGGTCCAACACCAACAAAAAGGTCAAAAAAAGGCCTGCGAAAAAAGGCAGATGGTAGCTCAATCCCGGACCGGCGCTTAACCGGCACGGAAGGAAAAGAACTGACATACGTGTGCCAGGGTGATGCCTTTATAGGTGACCGTGATGTCACAGACAGCTCCAATGACGCTGACGATGGCACACGGAGCCGAAGGACGCACGTGGATCCGACCGACAACACCCGACGGCGCGCTCAGGGTATTGCTCAGCATAAAAAAATGGATTTGAAGCTGACGCCAGGGAATTCAAAGGTAAGGCCATCTGCAGCTAGAAGTCTCTATCAGATAGCTTCATTCAAAAGTGGACCCAGAGAGCCAGTCTGCTATCAATGTCTTATACAATATTGGAACTACCTGAAATTTGTATGTCTTATAAAAAAAAAAAAACTCTGTGGAATATCCTGTCCAGGGGATATACTGGTTGACCAATTAGAAACAACCCACCCAAAAGGGGTCTGTCTTTGAAATTCAACAAGGGCACGGACAATGGAATAAAGAAGCTCTCTTCGTCTCCCATCCCATCAGTTTGGTCCTAGTCATAGCATGTATCATAAATTGAGACAAGGGCATCAGCAGTTTACTCGGGGTGTGTCAGAATATGCTCCATATATCCACACATGGCAGGTATGTCTGGCTGGTCTTCTTTCTGCTGCAGCTAACAAGCAAGCCACCTCCCTGCTTCCTTGTGGTCGTCACAGTGTGTCCACTTAAACCTAACTAGAGAATTAAGGGCAATCTTCTCTGCCTCAAATCTGCACTGGCAGTTCGGTATTAGTGTCTATAAACTCCGGCTGTGCACCTGACATACCATTCATGTGGGTGGGGGGAATTACCCGAGTAAGGAAAGGGTTGAGCATGCAGTGTCCAAGAATAATATGCAGTCATATCAACAGCTAAGACACCATCTAAGGTGAGATTTCCTAAATATAAGAACCAGAGAAAAGCTCCTGTGCCCATAAGTGGTTAGTTCCCTAACGCTGCACAAAGGGACCCTGTAGGGTAATTGATCTAGCCATGTTAATGGACATCAGTATGCCAAGAGAGCAGAAAAATGTATACATTTCAGAGCAGAGAACCAACACAGATAGAATTAAACAGCACATAAACATATAATTCAGCATCAGGCCGGAGCAGCCACAATGTACAAATAACAAACAAATGGAAAAAGAAGGTAAACAAAAACAATTGGCAAAGTAAACTATTGGCTCAACGGTCCTGCACTGAAGTGAACCTGCTTTTAGGCTGATGTGCAAACATGGGCAAGAATCATGCATTCTCCGACAGTGGGATAGAGCCACTGCCCTATACTGTGTGGGTGCAAGGAAAATATGAATGGCGGCTATAGAGACTAATGGAGGGAGAGGGCTGGCCCAAATTCCCTCTGTGTTTCTATTTATATGTGTATATTTTATTTATGATATATTTAGATTACATAAGGCTGAACTTGTAATTAGCCAAACCAAAAAATAATACCTTTTCCCTCTACCAAAAGTGACATATCCCATTGTCCAACTTCCCTAAACATTGCTGGGGGCCTGGGCCACTATGAAAGACCAAATAGAACCCTAGACATGGATGCAGATATCAGACATAAAAAAATACTTTCCTAGAATGAAGTTCTAAGTTGTAAATTGTAAATTGTAATTGTAAATTGTAAGTAGGAAGAGTTATTAGGAAGGAATGCACCCGAGAGCAGAAATTTATCTCCCCAAGGGCTACCAATCCTTTGATATGCTGCAGAGATGTTTTCAGAGCAGTTAGTTATCTAACAGCGCAGTTCTGGGGTCAAATTGTCACAAACACCAATTAGATATGAATGTGATGGCTTACCTGGCATGATTTATCAGGCAGATATTGTGCGTGTAATAAACTGGCCTAAAGGCAACTGACCATTATTAACTATGGGAGTCAATCCTTTGTTCTTCTCTTCTTTGAAGTCTGGATTAAAGATTTGTCGATGCCAACCCCATTCGTTTGCCCACTTTGGTTGAGATTTTCTACATTGTTCATGTTTTGTTATTTTGTATTTCTAATGAACCAATGTGGAAGACTTGCTTTCAGACCAGAGATTACAGTGTACATGAAATCAGTGGTTTATGCACTGCTAAAAGTGCAAGGACTTTTAGCAATGGTCATCCCACGGCTTAACATGCTCTTTACTTAAAGCCTGTACACTACCTGGATTTATATTCTAAAACAATTAGTGGATTAGAAAAATCAGATATCCTAAGCGAGCCAAAAGTATCATTACACAGCTGGAAGTGAAATGATCTTAGTATCACTTAATCAATGATACATTTTTACAACTTTGGAACCTTTCTGTCTCTTGGCTGCTTGACTGGCTCACTAATACCCCATATGTCCAACTTCCAATCGCTTTGCCCTTTCAGTCTTGCATTTTGGAAAACTTCAATATACAGATCAAGATGTCACTGATACATGGCCTTATCCAACCCTCTATGGTTTCATACACTAGCAATATGAACCAGAAGGGAGTTTCTAAACACCTCCTAGTACAAGGAGAGACTGGTTATTCAGCTACATGCAAAATAAGACTGGTCAGCAATGATAGAAAGAGGGATAACAACGACAGTCTAAGGTCTTGCGGCATGGCATGACATGATATTCAGATTAAAAGCTCCTCACTACAGATCAGGTCTTCGGATAGGGACGAAAAATAAGATTCACCCTCAATGATATTGCTTCTACATCACTGATGTGACTAAAACAATAGACAGAAGCGACCCTGGGGGGAGACATTACATGATGCAGTGAAGTATGCACCAGAAATTTAACTCAGAGAGACAAGTACCTAAATCTGAATAAAGTGTAATAGATTGAGTAACTCAGCTCTTCTGATACAGAAGAGCAGAGATGACACCGGCACATAGGTACCTTTCTAAAGAAACAACTAGAAACAAGGCTAAGAGTTTTGTTTGTTTGTTTGGTAATAGTTGTGTGAACTGTGAGTATGTTGCTCACACTTGCCCTAGAAGTAAAATTCCATATTGTAGTAACATCTTGGGCTACAGCAGCATGAACGCTGGGAATAATGCATCTATGTTGAAAAGACTGTACTAGTAATGGTGTGCCCACAAAGAAGGGTTTTATGAAAAGGAGTCAGAAGATGAAGTTTGCATTATAAATGGTAAACCTAAAAGCCATACAGAGCAAAATATTAAATAGTAGATACTTCTAACAAAAGGCCAATATTTTTCTTCAACATTTGGGATAGCTTATGTACTCAAACATCTTACGGACTAACACATATTACTTTGTGAACAAAAACAATGTATATCCAACAATACGTTATTATGATAACAAAATAAAGTAAATGATAGTGTAAGGGTAATTAGTGAAAAAACACTTTGCCTTTTTGACAGGCTAAAGTATCCAACTAGTGCACACTTATTAAACAAAAAGCCTAACAGAGCAAAATAAAAATTTGCTGTATCAGCAAAATAAATTCATCAAAGAACAAGCACTGGCTCTCACGTACAAGCTACATATCATGCCACAGCCACACTCTAACAAAATAACTATTTAATGCCATATTCTCAAAATGATTATGATCATAAATAGGGACAATTTAACCATCCACAAAAATACAACATTAATGGACAACCCTTCAAAACAATGCACACCAGAAAGAGGATAGTTAATACAGTGTAAGGTCAAAAACAGGTACAGACTAAGCGCCTCATTGCTTGTTTCACAGTAATTCACATGGAGCCTTGATGAGATGAACCAACACCATCTCGATTTCGAGATCAGCAGGCACTCACTGGCATTTCCAGAGTAGGGCCAGATGGGGACATGAACCCAGCTCTACTTGTCCAGGACCCTGTTTCGGCCCCAACACCACTGATGCTGAATGTACCAGGAGGCGGCACAGAGCTGCACGTTGCCACTCTCATAAATTCATCCAACTACATTTCACCGCAATGTACTGTAGTTTTGCTCGCCAGCCACCACCGTAGCAGGAGCCAGTCATTGTGTTTTAAAAATGTGTAAGTGGGTGCCGAGTCCCACCGGATCATCCACAATGGAGGCATCTTGGGGGCTGCATGGGAGTCCATTGTGGTGCTTATGCGAGCACCATTGTCCTTCGCTCCCATACCTGCGGGGGCAGCTAATTTCTCTGCTCCACACCCAGGTCAGAGTAAAGGTGGATTTTCCGCGTGGGAGAGTGTGGGCAGGGTATACCTCTCCGGGGCTCCCCAGGGGCTGGGATCCCTAGAACAATGCTTACACCTGACTCCGGGGGTTGGCTCCCCAGCCACCACCGTAGCAGGAGCCAGCCATTGTGTTTTTTAAATTTGTAAGTGGGTGCCCCAGTGCCCACCGGTTCACCCACAATGGAGGCGTCTTGAGGGCTGCAGAGGAATTCAATCTAGGCTTGGGGAGGAGGACCCAGCGCCATGTCCCCTAAAAAATATTAATAGTCCTAGGAATGGGGTCCCCAGGGCCTCTTAAGAGGATCAGGGAGAGTGGTCCACATGTCCTTTCTCCCCTTTTAAAATTATGGCAGGCCTTGGAGGATGGGGTCCTTGGGCCTGTAATCGCGGCAGGGGTGGTGGAGGTTTGGGGGGGCGCACACCACCCTCCACTTCAAAATATGCCAAAACTCTAGTGGCTGGGGTACCCAGGGCCAAAATCAGCTAGGAGCCATTTTGTTTATTTTTACTGGGATCCCATGGGAGAACTACATGTTCCTAGCAAGAAAATAAACATTTTCTTTTTTTTTTTTTTACTTTTGGTTCAAGAGACCCACCCACCAGGGCTCAGGGCGGCAGGGTATAGCCTGCCTCTTACATTGTTTTTAAATAACTTATATCCTGCCACTTATATTGTTTTTTAAAAACCTTTTTCAGGCTAAGCCTCAAGTCCTGTAATGGGCACCACAATGTTTCTTTTCATGTTGCAGCTAGCCAATCGGAGAGCTCACTCTGAGGCCCTCTCAGTCAGTCAATCAGTAGACTTATATTTTGAATTTCAGCCCTATGGTCCAGATGTACACACTTTTTAAACATTAATTTCTCAGAAACTACTAAACAAAATCGCACAAAATCACAAAAGCAGGCTTTCTGGACAAAGATATAGTTTTCTGTCAAATGCAGTGTCATTTTATTCAGCTTGCACCTGAAATTGCAAGGGAAACTCCGTTTTGGGACCCTCTCTTTCTTGGCCCCCGCTTGATGGATCACCCCGAAACTTTCCAGAAAGGAGCTGAGGTAAAAATATCACTCTTTTAGAAAGTGTTGTCAAACGGCACCAAAGTTATTAACAAACCAAAAAAAGCTTTTCTAACAGTAACTAGGTCCTAACTATAACTACCTATAGGCGCCTTGTGCACTAAAGTAACTGCAAATCGCACCCCTGCCACGCACAGTGTTGAGATCAAATATGTCATTGCAAATGTTACAGTGGTCTTATAAATGATGTCATAGAACATGTCATGAGTGATGTAATATGTGAAGTAGTTAGCAGTGCATGGCGAGGGCGGTGACTTGTAGTTACTTTAGGGCACAAATTATATTCACTTGAGATAACTATAACTGGTGAATTTCACTGGTTTTCTTTGTTCAAAACTTTATTTTTAACTGACATTTTCACCTAAATATAACGTTTCTTTAACTTTTGTTTTTTTCAGTGAACAACTATGTATTTTTTTATGTAAAGTAGGATGTTGGTTGCTGTGCGTGGTGTGGGAAGGAGTGGCAGAGTACCAAACCCTGGCTGACCACACCTCCGCCATGCATGGCATTTGCCATACGTTATACACAGTGTGCAGTTCGGTGCCCAAACCCCCACTGCCACACACAGCTGACTATGCCAGGTAACAATATAAAAAAGTCACTTTAAATAAGGCAGACCTATACGCTTTATCAAAGGGGTAAAACACCAAAATATAAAAAGCAACGGGCCTGTTGGCTTTTTCAAAGGGTCAGCATATCAACAAGTACAAAACATGCCAGCAGACATTGTCAAAAAGTCACCAATAGCAATGATCAAATGTATATTTTACAAATTCACACATCGCAATGTTTAATAATAGCGAATGCCACAAAATATTTTCAATAAACAGGTTTTGAAAAATGCATTGAACACGCCTTTGGGTCTCTTTTTAACATTTTTCAGGCCACAAAGTGAAGTCACAGAACCAATGAAAAGAGATCGCCACACTCCAGCTGATGAGCATACACTTCCAGCTTGGAATGCTTTGAAAAAACAAGGTAAGCTCTCCTTGGGTCATGGCTTGAATGACCCAGGAGAATTAATGTGTTTTTATTTGTGGCTGGGGGGTCACTGAGTTTTCTGCAGCCCTTCAAAACATTAAAAAAATGGTTGGTGGTGCCACTGCCCCTTTTAGGACACCACCAGGAACAAAAAATATAACTTAAATGGCATCTAAGGGCATGATGGGGCACATTGTCCGTGGGGCAGTAAATCATAAATGAATCGCTTCATTGGCCCGGGGCTCAGGCACCCCTACCCTGCCCCCTTGTATATTATTTGTTTAAGAAATTTAGTACATTGGGAGTGAGTCTGGAAGTCCTGACATGGTGGCGCAACATTTCTGCTGCAGCTAGCCAATCAGATTGCATGGTCCCGTTGCACCGCCGGTACCAATACGTAAAAAAAAAGCCCTCTTGGCCAGTTAGAGTGATTTAGTTTTTGAATTTACAGTACCATGGGAGTAGCCAAGTGCCAACCGCACAGATATAACTATATTTTTAATCTTAATATCTCAAAAACGGCTGAATGCAAATACAGCAAATCGCAAACAGCATGTTTTTTGAGTAAAGATTTCGCTTTCTGCTAAATGTGGTGTAATTCAGTTTTTTTCTATATCAATTCTCGTAATTTCAATGAGAAACATAATGGGAAAAACATGTTTTGGGATCCTGTCATTTTCCTCAGCCCCCTACTAGAGGAATCACCCCAAAACGTTCCAGTAACGAGAAAATGTGGATGAACTTTTCATTTGGAAAGTTTTATGAAGATCTGTCAAACGGTGCCAATGTTGTTAGCAAAATTAAACCTGTTCTTTCTATGAGAACTCTGAAATAACTATAACAACACATATATACACATGTATATATATGTGTGTGTGTGTGTATATATATATATATATATATATATATATATATATATATATATATATATATATCCTTCATCTCGTTTAACAGGAATAATACTTGTACCACAATCTTTGGTGATTTGTTAATGGTGTACCACTTAATTTTCAACATGCACAACCACAGTTGCCTCCAGGGTTTACACTATTTCCATGGTGTGGACCCTAAACCTGTCAACTCAGAAATTATGTTATTTAACACATCATGAGACATGAGAGACGTAATATATGGGGTCATAAGGACAGCGTTATAATTACTTCCATAAACTATAATGGATGAATTTCAGTGCTTTTAGTTTCAAATTATTATATTTATTATAACTGATATTTGTACCGAACTGTAACGCCACTTTAACATTTGTTTTATGAGTCAATTTCTGCGTTTTTATTTTTTTTACGTAAATTATAACGTTACTATCATACCTAACTATAACGTCACTTTTGTTTTTTTCAGTGAATTGCTAGGCTTTTGTAAAGCAAATTATGACCTTACTACCATACTTAACTATAACATCATTGGTCCTAGGCAGATAGTCCATGCACCAAAAGCAAAGAAGGGTTTCGGACACCTTGTGTATGGTCAGCCAATGAGGGTGCGCATCACAACAGAAATGGGTGTCATTTGAAATAAGGAAGGTCAATTGGCTTTTCTCAAGTGGGTCACCACGTCAATATATAAAAGGCAGATTTATTGGAGTTGTCAATCGGTGACCATGAAAATATACAGGGCACATCTATTGGCTTGTCAAGGCGTCACTACATAATTATATCAAGGCAAAGCCTATTGACAAGGGGTGACCATATCAATATATAGCACAGGCCTATTGCTTTGGCAAGGAGTCACCACATCAATATCTGAAGGCAAGCCTATTGGTTTTTTTTAAGAGGTGATCACATCAATATACAGTACAAGCCAATTGGCTTTGTCAAGTGGTCACTATCTTAATTAAAGATAGCAGTCGAGCTATGATTACACATTAAAACAAATAGAATGTAAAACCATATTCAATAACATTCATTATTAATAACAAACATTACAATGTTGGTCAATAAGCCTTTAGATAAAGTATATGTATTTAAAGCATCATTGATCAATGTAAGAGTCTTGTTTTACACTTCTCAGACCACATAATGAAGCCCTAAGACTAAATACAAGGGGGCCCTACAAACCTCGTCTGAAAAACAATAGCCTGTATGTCCTTGAACTCCTCGGGGGACAGGGTGTGGGAGGAGACATTGCTCCCAGCAATAGATCCATCAGGGGACACCCTCTCTGTGGGATCCCCTTTCTCCTCTGGAGCCTCTGCAAAGTCATTTTCCCCTCCTCTGCTTCCTCCTTAGGGTAGCCCTCTTGGGGTTCTGGTTTGGGATCCTCCAGGAGGTTACAAGGCTTACATCCTTTACACTTCCAGAGGGGTCCCCCCCCCTCCGAGTCATTCCCAGAATCATCTGATAGTGTTGCTTCCTAGCATGTTTCTTCATAACAATACAGGGCTGTCTCAAGATCCCACCTTGTGGATCTCTACTTCACAGCCAGCCCCTTCTCGTTACCGAAATCTCTCAGCTCCTTTGTAATATATAGGTTTATCAGCCAGAAGTTAATTTCCATTCTATCAAGGCCTCACATGTGCAGTCACCACACTGAGTTCTAAGTTGATCAAGATGAAGCAGTAATACATTTTGGAAAAAAAACAATTTAGAGAAGAAGGAGAAACAGCATATTGGTACCTAATAGTCTGCGATATGGAAGTATTGTACAACAATCACTTTATGTAAAGTACAAATACAAGTCCTATCTACACCGCTGATCACCAGTGATGGAAAAGAGGTCTTTAGTTTGCAGTGGTTCGCATCCTGTCCACGTAGGGAACCTCACTCTAGTCAGGGTAAGGGGGGCACACAGCTCAAATAACTCTTGCTAGTTTGGCTCAAGCAGTTAGGCTTATCTCAGAGGCAACGGGTAAAGTATTTGTGTATACACACACACACACACACACACAGTAACACAGTGAAAACACTTCAAAAGTACTGCACATCAGTTTTTAAAAATAGCGAATATTTATCTGAGCAAAACAAGATCAAAATAACAAAAATTAAACTTACACAAGTCAAGATATCACTTTGTAAAAGCTTAAGCAAGTCTTAATCCATCAGAATCAATGGATGTATTTCTTTAGCACAAAGTACTTGGATGCATAAAAAACAAAGAGGATGCATGCTGCAGGGAAGGTGAAACACTGAAAAGCAAAGCAATGCTTCTGTTCCTTACTGCACAGAGGAGGCAATGTGTTGATTCTTTCCTTGCAGGGGAGGTGATATGTAAGTTCCTTACTGGCAGGGGAGGTGATGTGTCAATTCTTTTCTTGCAGGAAACACGATACGTTGATTTCCGGACATGCATCCTAGGTTCCTTACTGCGGTGTGGGGGTCAATGAGAAGCTGACACCCCAGGGACCATGCATGGAAAATCTAGACAAGTTATGTTGATGGAGCAGTGGTGAAACAGGCGCTGCATTGATTCTGCAGCCGTGAGACAGGGGTTGCATCGATTCTCTAGCTGTGAGACAGGCGCTGCGTTGATTTTTTAGCCGCAGCACATCAGTGCGCGGATTTTCTCCTTAAGGTCACCTGCTCACACTTCCAAGGGCCCAGGGACAGAAATTGGCATCACTTGTCAAGTCAGGACACAGCGCAAGAGTCTAGAAACTGGTAGATTAAGTCTTTGATGTCCCTGAGACTTCTTAACAGGAGGCAAACTCTGTTCAATCCCTTAGAGAACCTTGGAAAGCAGGATATAGAAAGCCAAGTCCAGTCCTTTCACTCCCAGGACAGAAGCAGCAAGCACAGGCCAGCACAGCAAAGCAACAGGCAGAGTGACAGTCCCTCCTGCAGTATCCAGCTCTTCTTCATGGAAGAAGGTCCTCAATTTAGAAGTGGTGTCAGAGGTCCAGTACTTACACCCCTTTCTGTCTTTGAAGTAGGAAAACTTCAAAGAGGAGTCCTTGTAGTGCACAAGACCCTGCATTTTCCAGCCCTGGCCCAAGGGACACTTCAAAGGGTTGGAGACTGTTTTGTGTGAGGAAAGGCACATCCCTGTTCAGGTGCAAGTGTCAGCTCCTCCCACAACTCTAGCCCAGGAAGACCCATCAGTAAATGCAGGGCACACCTCTGCTCCCTTTGTGTGACTGCCTAGAGCGAATTCATGAACAGCCCAACTGTCACCCTGACCCAGACATATATTCCACAGCCATGCAGAGGCACAGAATGGTTAATCAAGAAAATGGCCACTTTCTAAAAGTGGCATTTTCAAACCTACAATTCAAAAACCAAGTTCAACAAAAGATGTATTTTGCGAGTTCAGAGACCCCAAACTCTAGACCTCTATCTGCTCCCAATGGGAAATTACACCCAAAAGATATTTCAAGGCAATCCTCATGTTAACCTAAGAGAGAGAGATAGGCCCGGCAATACTGAAAATTGAATTTAGCAGTATTTCACTATCAGGACATATAAAACACACCAGTATATGTCCTACCTTTTAAATACACAGCACCCTGCCCTGGGGCTGCCTTGGGCCTAATTTAGGTATGACTTACATGTAGTGAAATGGCAGGTTTGGGCCTGGCAAGTAGGTGCACATGCCAGGCCATTTAAAACTGCTCACACAGACACTGCAATGGCTGGTCTGAGATATGCTCAGATGGCTACTCATGTGGGTGGCACAATCGGCGCTGGAGGCCCACTAGTAGCATTTGATATACAGGCCCTGGGCACACGTAGAGCACCTTACTAGGGACTTAATAGTAAATCAAATATGCCAATCACGAATAACCCAATCACCAACACAATTTAGTCAGGGAGCACTTGCACTTTAGCACTTGTCAGCAGTGATAAAGTGCCCACAGTCCTAAAGTCAACAAAAACAGGTCGTAAACTATAGGAGGAAGAAGGCAAAATGTTTGGGGATAACTCTGCCAAAAGGGCCGGGTCCAAAAGCTCCTTACTGGCAGAAGCAAACCTTTCTTTCTACTCCGTCTAGGAGGCAGCAGTGTCCCCTTTCCGCAAGAGTGAACGCACAGGAAAAAAGCAGAAACATCTACTTTCATCTGTGATGCCATTAAACATGTCATGAGTGATATATTATGTGAGATTATCAGGAGTATATGGTAGTGGCACAAGTTATAGTTAGCTTAGTAAACTATAACTGGTGAATTTCAGTGTTTCTTATTTCAAAACATAGCTTTTATATTATTAAACTCCCTAACTATAACATCACTTTAACTATTGCTGCTTCAGTTAATTTCTAGGGTTTTGTTTAAATGTAAAGTCAGATATTATTATCATAACTAACTATAATGTCACTTTAAGCTTTGTTTTTTTCATAGAATGTCTGTTTTGTAACGTAAACTAAGATCTTACTACCATAGGTAAGTCTGTGATTGAGCACAGGTTTTGAATGAGCACAGAAAGGCACTGAATGCAGGGCCTGGCCTGTGTCCCGGCCTTGCACTCAACACCCGAAGGACTGCCAACCCGCCACTGTGCATGGCCTTTGGCTGGGTGCGGTTTGGAGTTGGCTGCAGAGACACCCAACAGGCTGCCAATGCCACATTGCTGACACCCTATGGCTGAGTGACCTCCCACAGACACTTACCCCTGATTTATTTTATGTCATTTTATGTCTATGGTCCCACAGTAGCACTGTGGGACTACATGCAAGAGTCCTGTGGCCTCCAGTTTGGTACTGGTGGCACAAATTATATATTTTAGGGGATTTGGCCCCAGGAGGGGTCCCTCTGGGATACTCCAACAAACACCAGTGGGCGGGGTACCCCTATCCTGCCCCCATATACTTTATGTCTTTTGATTTTCAGGACACGAGGCTGGGGACTGTCAAGTAGTTGGGCACAGGCTATGCACAGCAGGGGTTGACCAAAGGCTGTCCACAAGTGGGTGGGTCAGTGCAGGTGGAGTATGGAATTTGCAAAACCCCAAGATCTTAACTTATAAAAATACCAAAGTTATATACACAACTCATAGAATAAGACACAGCCACATAACCAAGAATATAACCAGATTATCGTAACATATCATCACAAATTGTGGGAAGTTGCAAGACTGCTGAAAATGCTCCAAGGTGTTAGTAATTTTTCGAAAGACAACTATTCAAAGGCAAGTAGCATTCCATATCAAAACATCTAGGAGGAGGGCAGAAAGGGACAGGAGGCACAAAATATACAAAATAAAACACACACCTTGTATGGCTTATGTTCTTGATCCCAGAGGCCAGGGAATTCGGGCTGAGCCAGTACCTCGCCTTTCTCTTCCTCACTGTTTTCGCTGACCAAGCGTTGTAGAGATTCTGCAACAAGCTCATCTTCATCTGTGTCATCGTCAGCCAGAGAGGATAGGGAACGCCACTCCCTCTGAAGCAACAGAAATGGCAGCATTCCGTTGATATATTATTGAGAGTATAAGAGGCATCAGAATCAACTGCAGTGAGCAACACTTACAAAGTGCAGTATAAAGGACCAGACCTTCTTAGTGAGAAGAGAAAGGTGAAAGGCACACATGTTGTGCTGCCAATGTTTCAAAGATTTCAAAAGGCAAGTATATTTTACAGCAAATTGGTAGGTTTTGCGTTCTATAATAGAGGGCTTTGAAGCTCCCTTACTTGCAGTGTCACGCTTAAAACATGGGGCCTTTACATGTCCCTCATGAAGAGAGCGTCTTCTAGGGTAAAGAGCAATCTTTTTGCAAAGTTAAAGGGACCTTTACCTTCAATGGAGTTATGTGTAAGATATGCCCAGGTAACACTTGCTCTTTTTGAAATGTAATCTACATAGATGAGACATGATGTGGTCATGTTTCCAGAGCCTTATGTCAATATTATTTCTGCACCAAGCATATTACAATAATCATACCTGCAGTTAGGTGTCTTTCTTACCAACATTTTTGGTACTAGGTCAAATCTATAAAAAAAGATTTTGAAATGACGTGTAACACATGTACTGTTTGAAAATCATGAGCAATGTAACCAACTAATCCTAACCAACCAATAATGTATTAAAATTAGAGCAAAGTGTTTTTAGATTATTTTTGTAACTTGTGTTGGAGAACATGGAGGAAACAGATTCTGATTCAAAGGTAGTCCCACCTATCTTATTTGAAAAAGTGGAGACAATTTCTAAGTCCAGCAAAATGATTAAAATTAATTGTCCAGTGCAAAGTCTCTCTACCGTGGCAGGAGAACTGGCTGGTTTGAAACCACCTTTAGTTTCACCTACACATACTTCAATGAGATAGTTCTTAAATAAAAGACTTAAACATTTAGGCCCTCATTGTGACAGTGGCGATAAAAACTGCCTACCGCCACGGTGACCACCACCAAAAGACCGTTGCCGTGGCTACAAGCCGCCCGCCATATTATGACCGTAGCCAGAATTCCACCAGGAGGTTGGCAGAATTCCAGCTACGGTCATGGCGGTGGATGGCAGTAAGGTGGCACTGCTGCCAGCAGCAGCGCCACGCCAGTAGACCACCGCAGACCATATCATGACACATGATACGGCCTGGTTGTGTTCTGCTGGCTGCAGCGCCCCATCCCGTCTCCTGCCGGCGGACCCCCTGAAATCAGGTAAATCGGGTGCTCCAACAGGACAGGGTGGTGTTGTGTGTTGTGTGTGTGTGTTTGTGTGTTCCTGAATGTGGGTGTGCATTGCATGTGGTATGTGTGTGCATGTGTGAGTGTGTGTATTGTGTGAATACGTGTGTGCTTGTATGTATGTCAGTGTTTGTGTGGATGTGTGTGTGAGAATAGATGTATGCATTCGAGGGTGAATGTGGGAATGAGTGTGTGTATGCGTGTGTCTGATGGTGCGTGACTGTGCGTGTATGTCAGGGGGTCGGGAGGAGGAGGGGAGAGGGTTCTTAGGAGGGGGTGGAGGGTCTTGAAGATCTCTATCAGTGCCAGGGAAGGGATTCCCTGTCACTGATTGTGCCTACCACCATGGTTTTCGTGGCAGTAAGGAAGCCACGAATACCATGGCAGTAGGCGGGGTCATAATCCCACGGGTGGGACAGTGACGTCTGCCTGGCTGGAGACTGTAGTCTCCAGCCCGGCGGCTGTTACCGCCCTGGCGGACGGAGTGGTACATTGGCAGTTTGGCTTGAGCCAAACCGCCAATGTCATATTTTGGGGAAAGGTACCGCCAGCCTGTTGGCAGTACTTTTCTCCTAAATAGCGCCGTCCGCCAGGGTCATGATGAGGGCCTTAGTTTCAAACTGAGGTGATTTAGCGAATAAATGTAAATCTAAGGGCCAATTGATCAACAATCAGCTTACAGTATAATTTGGAGCATGATTGTTCAGTAAAACAGTCCTAAAGAGAATTTGGGTCCACCAGTCAAATATGATTGCTCAAGAACTGATTGTAAAGTGTGTTTGCTCAGGTTCTGTGTACACATTTAAAATCTGCTTTTTACTTTTGGTCCAAGTGAGTGGTAAATGTAAAATATTATATAACAAAAATTGGTGCAAATACTGCTGTGTTCCCCATTCATGCCCTAATGTTTAAATCGAGCATAAAGACACATTCCATACTCAGCTTTTTTATGCTGAGGTCTAAATGAGGATCTCAATGCTGTTAATATGTTGTTATGCATGGAAATATTCCTTTTTAATAGGCACAAATATGTTTAAGATATACTGCAACATCTATCATTGGCATTGACAGAGTGTTTTTTCAGTACTTGCCGGTTCTGGTGCTGCCACATTGTGCTCCCCACACATCTTTTCCATGTGGGCCAGAGCTTTTGCTCTCAGCTTCGAATGTCCGTGGCTCTTATCCCCAGACTTCCAAAGCACTTTGGAAGGAAGCTGCTGCTTTTTCTTCTTCTCCAGCCAAGCTTCCTCTTGCAAAATTTTACTCAGGATCTCAATCTTTCTTGCCTTTTGTTGGTCTTCAAATTCTCTGATAAAAATAAAAACATGCACACGTGGGTTGTCACTAAAGTCAATGCGCTGCTACACAGAGTGCAGGCAGTCTAGGAGGAGCAACAAGGAGAAATTTGTAAATGTGCAAAAATAAAAGCAAATTTGTCAGTTTCTAACAGGCAAATATCTCAGGAGGATTTAGAAGTACCAGGTTTAGATAAGGAACATTTATTTATTTATTATGACAGTTGTCCGTCATGTAATCTTCACTGAAGTCATAAATCCCAAAGGTCTTTCACAACAACAAACATTTCCCTTAAAAGTACAAGTTACGTAAATTCAGTCAAACTCTTTCAGGTAGCTATTCTATCTAACTGCATATCCTTACCTTTTGATTTTCCTCAGGCGCCAGAATGGATCTTGAAACTTTTTAGCAATTGCTCCTCCGATACAGAGTCCATTGGAGCAGTAGTAATGGCACAGAGCCCTATATAGGAGCCAACCATGCGAGCTGATGTCAGTTTAGAGTAACGCATTCTCCATCGTTGAACATGGATCATCACATACAGAATCATGACACTCCAAAGAATGTAACATAACATGGAACCTTGTTAATAACAAGAAGTCCACTCCACAGAATAGGAAGGAAGGCATGTAGAGAGGATTCTGAGATCAGAGTATCCACCAGAAAGAGGGTTACCCAGCGTGAGTAACTTGTTCTTCTGAGTAATGCTTCCAGCAACAGATTCCTCACATTCTGCATTGTTACGAAAGCAGTACCTTCCCAAAAGAGAAGAGTTGGGGAGTGAACTTGTGACAGGCAGTGCTGTAGGCACAAGCAGGCAAAATGGCTCTTCCTGCAGAGCCAAAGCAGCAATCCTTGATGAAGGTGGGCAGATGCCCATATAGCATCTTGGCAGATGCCTAGCACTAAAACACCTCAGGTCAATGCCGTAGGTTCAGAGTTAGTTCTGGTCAAATAAGCCAAAAGACCATTTGGAGGCTCCTTGTTTACCAAGGCATAGCATATTATGTAGAGAAAGATAAATCTGGATATGTAATGTTTATGGTCTGCCTTTCCCTTCTAGCACCAGTGAACTTCACTGAAAATGGTCCTTAGTCCAGTTATTATGAAAGCTAAGGTGTCTCTTGAAATTCAACCGGCACAGTCTCTCATCATACTTCGAGGGTTGTGGCCACAAGAAAAAACAGGGAGTGTGCCAGACTGTCACACATGGAAAGGCAAGAAGACCTTTGGTAGAAATGTTGGCCGAGTTCAAAATACCAGCTTGTCCATGAAGAAGGGGGTATGAGGTGGTTGGGCCTGTCAGCGGCTGCACTTCAATGACATGGCATGAGAAAGTAATTGTATACAGGAGAACAGTTTCTAGGGTCAACTGGCTCAAGGAACAACTGTGCATAGGCTCAAAAGGTGTGTACATCAAAAAGGTTAGGGCTAACCTAAGACCCACTGCAGCATAATAAAAGAAGCAAGAGTAAACATGTATGTAGGTCCTTTCAAAAACATATCGCAACCAGTGACCTAAACATAAAAAGGCTGAAGGGACCAAAAATTTGAGACAAGACCAACAGACGTACATCAGAGAGTTCAGACTGCAGCTGATTGATTCAGTGAATCTGGCGCCAAGCCACAAATTTTGCCCATTGTGTGAAATAGATTGACTTTGTGGACAGTTACTAAGATGGTAGATGACATCCTTCCTCCCCTGAGGAAGATAAAACCAGCTCAACTGATCCTGCTCAATCTCCATTCATGGAGGTGCAGGTTGTGTAAGTTTGGATGTAGCACCAAGTTTGGATGGTTGGAACAGCAGGTTCTTCCAGAGAGGAAGATAAAGCAGGAGACAAATGCTCACACTTAGCAGATCGGAAAACCAGACCCTCTGAGCCCTGTTTGGGGCTATCTGGATGAGCTGAGCCTAGTCCTGCCTGGTCTTCTTCAGAAACCAGAGAAGCAGTGGCAAGAACGCATAGAGGAGACCAGAAACCCACTGAACGGTGGAACAGCATCTCTCATGAAGCTCATGGCAGAAACTCTGTAATGCAAAAAAGCTCAAGAATGAGTGTTGTTGGTGGTAGCCAAAATATGTGTCCAATACATGCCCACTGGGCAAAGAAGCCTTGAACTACGTCAGAGTGCAGATGCCACTCATGGTCAGCTAGATGTCTGCTGCTTGTCCACCCTGGTGTGCAGGGACCCTGACTGGTCATTAAAAGTTAAGAAAATTCCCTGAAGTTCCAGCCACAGCTGCATTTTCAGGACACCATGGCACAGGACATGTCACCCCAGACCACCCTGTTTGATGCAGTGCCACATGGCAGTTGTGAGGGCTATCAAAACTTGCATAGGACTACCTTTGATGGAAGGTAGAAATGCCTTGAGAGCTGGCCAGGTGAAACAGATACTGGAGAATGTTGCGATGCCTCAGCTTCAATGGGAACCAAAGGCTATTTATTTCGCTCACCCTTGTCATGGCAGCCTCTCCAGCCCAAGCCAGATGGACCCTCAACCACTATACACGCTGGATAGGATAGGTAGAGTGGCCTACCGCAAGCCAGATTGGAATCTCTCTTCCACCACTGAATGTCCCATGTGGCCTCATCTGACACACATTTGTCCAAAGGCAACCTCAGTGCTAAGCTCAATAAAGGTAAAAGTTTCACTGCAGAGCCTGCATGTTCCAATGAGCATGGGACACCAGGAGGATACATATATAAGGCCAGGAGACCAAGGAGCCTCAAATTCCTTCAGGCCAGAAAACAGCATCAATCCTGAAACATCAGGATCATATCATGAACATCCCAGACTCACTGTGTGGTTTGAAAACCTCTAAACATCACCGCATCCAGAACAGCCCTTCAAAGTGAGTTCTCAGTACTGGCTGAAGGTGGGATTTATGCTTGCTGATGGAGAATCTTAGAGAAGATTGGAGGGTGATGGCATTCACAGTTGGTCCACCACTGACTGTGGCAAGTCTGTCTTCAACAACTAATTGTCAGGGTATGGCACTACATGCACTCCAAACCTGCAAATATGTGCAGGAACTACCACCATCAGTTTCTCAAACACCCGGGAGTAAAGGTGAAGCCAAAGAACAGTGAATTGAAAGTGTTCTTCCCCACAACAAGTGGTGCTAAGCATAGCTTAGCTCACACTGCCGTCAAATTCAAATTCAAATTCAAATCAATCTTTATTGGGATATTACTCCATAAAAGATATACAGTCCCTTTAGAAAAATATTATACAATAAAGTGCTTCAAAACATTAATAATAAATGAATAAAATCCTGCATTACATTTAATTGGACCATTATTCATTCTCATAACAGAGGGTTTCTAAATGCATCAGTTTTTTCCTCTTTTCTATAGCATGCAAAATTAATTTTATCACTGCATTACATTTCTCCTTAGTGTCCAGTTTACATATATAGTTAAAAGCTTCTCTAGAATAAAATAAATTATTAGTGACAAATAAAGGTTTTAAGAAATATTTCCTAATATCATAATAAAATCTACAAGATATCATAAAGTGCATCGTAGATTGTGGAAAACGTCCCTCACAGGGACACTTTGGTAAACGTTTACTCTGTGTCCTCATCTTTGGGAAAGCTACTAAAAGATGCAGTGTCCTAAAACGCATCCAGGTTAGGTAAAATCTGTCTTGGATGTTTACAACTGTCAATAAATAGTTTTGGATTGTATCATTGGCTTCAGTCATATAAAGTGCTACTGTCAATTTCCTACATTCTCTATTTACTCTATCACTGTCCCTCCATTCCATTAATTGTTTTTTCAATTCTTTTTTACTAAATTGGCGAATAATACCCAGATTGTCTGAGTGTGAATCCAGGTTTATGCTTTTCAACAGATCTTTTAAATGCACAAACCATGGGATTTTATCCCAATGTTCTAATGTAAGGCAGTCTTTGATGATCTTTTTCGTTAATCGAGTCTCTTCTACGGACCAAACGCCATGCCAAGACAATAGGGCACTGGTATATATTAAATCTTCCACATAGAAGCAGTCTAATTCCCTATGTACCATATAAATTGAGGTAGTATTTGGTGGTACTAATAATCTACAGAGGAATTTAGGGCCAGATGCTATCTTCCTATCTCTCTATCTATTTCCCTATCTATCGATTTCCCTATCTATCTATTTTCTCTATCTATTTCCCTATCTCTCCCCCCTCCCTCACCCTCTCTATTACCTATCTTCCTATCCTCTCACTCTACCTCTCACCCTCACCCACCTCTACAACTCTCCCTCCCCTATCTTCTCAACCCTACTCCTATCTTTTTCCCCTATCTCCTAAACCTCCTAACACTCACCCCCCTCCGCCCTTAAACCCCCCTCCCCCAGCTCTTCTCACTCTACCTGTCCCCCCCTCCCTCGCGCTTTCCCGCCTCGACCTCCTGCACGCCCCGCCCCCCAGCTCCCATTCGCCCCCACCTGACCCCTCCCCCCCTCCTACCTCATATGGCGGCCGCTGCGCGACAGTGGTAGCGACCCTTGACCCAAGGGTAGGTCGCTCCCCCTGCCGCTGCAGCCCCTCCAGGTTCCTGAGTTCCTGCGTTCCTGAGACCCACCTAACAGTAAGTACACCCCCCCTCCCAACCCCTCGCTCTGCCCCGCGCTACTCACCCTCTCTCCTGCTCCTGCTTCTTTTCTTCTTTTCTTCTTCTCTGTTCTTCTGTTCTTCCTCCTCACTCCGCATCTGTAATCTTCTTCTGTACTCTTCTTTCCCCCGTCTTCACTCTTCTTCTCTTCTTCCTCATCTTCTTCTGTGGTCTTCTGCCCTCTGCTCTCCGTTTTCTGGATCTTCTTCTGTGTTCTTCTGTGTTCTTCTGTGTTCCGCTGCGTTCTTCTGTGTTCTTCCAGTCTTCCATTCTTTTCTCCTTCCGGTCTTCTGATCTTCCTTTCTTCTCTCCTTCCGGTCTTCTGTTCTTCTTGTCTTCTGTTCTTCTGTTCTTCTTGTCTTCTGTTCTTCTTGTCTTCTTGTCTTCTGCCTTTGGCTCTTCTGCCTCCTCCGTCCTCTTCTCCCCGCGCCTGCCCTCCTGCTCCTGCCTCATCCCCCTCCCCCACTCGCATCCCCCTCTCTATCTCCCCTATCTATCCCATTCACTATCTACCTCCCTCACTCCTCCTATCTACCTATCTCTCTATCTCTCTATCCCAACTATCTAACTCCCTCACTCTCCACCTCCTCCTATCTTCCTATCTCTCTATCTATTTCCCTATCTATCGATTTCCCTATCTATCTATTTTCTCTATCTATTTCCCTATCTCTCCCCCCTCCCTCACCCCCTCTATTACCTATCTTCCTATACTCTCACTCTACCTCTCACCCTCACCCACCTCTACAACCCCCCCTCCCCTATCTTCTCAACCCTACTCCTATCTTTTTCCCCTATCTCCTAAACCTCCTAACACTCACCTCCCTCTGCCCTTAAACCCCCCTCCCCCAGCTCTTCTCACTCTACCTGTTCCCCCCCTCCCTCGCGCTTTCCCGCCTCGACCTCCTGCACGCCCCCGCCCCCCAGCTCCCATTCGCCCCCACCTGACCCCTCCCCCCCCTCCTACCTCATATGGCGGCCGCTGCGCGAGTGCGCAGTGGGCGCGCCAGAGGCAAGCCCGTCTGCGCCCGTCCGCGCCTGTCCCGCGCCCAGAGCCATGACCCCTGGTCCCCAGCTCTCCCAAGCCCCGCTGACCCGCTACGACCCCACCACCCTCCACGCCCTCAACCCAGGACGCTCCAAAACTTGCTTCCAAGCTCACCCCAAACGCACCCATGGACCCTTCGCCTGCAACTCCTGCAAACGCACCTTCCACCACGCAACAACCACGACCACAAGCCCATGCGCCATCAACCACCTCAAGTGCATCCTAGTCAACGCCCGCTCCGTCCACAAACACGCCGTTGAACTCTGGGACCTCCTGGACTCCATAGCACCGGACGTCGCCTTCATCACGGAGACCTGGATGAACGCCTCCTCGGCCCCCGACATCGCAACTGCCATCCCCGAAGGCTACAAGATCTCCAGAAAAGACCGCACCAACCAGGTAGGAGGAGGGATCGCCATCGTCTTCAAAGACTCCATCAGCGTCACCACCTCCACCGAAGACACCCCTCTCGCCGCTGAACACCTGCACTTTCAGATTCGCACCGATCCGAGGACCACCCTCAGAGGATCCCTCGTCTACCGTCCTCCCGGGCCACGCGCCCCCTTCAGCGACGCCATCGCCGACTTCATCTCCCCGCACGCCCTCGCCTCACCGGACTACATCCTCTTAGGTGACCTCAACTTCCATCTGGAACAAAACAACGACCCCAACACCACCACCCTGCTCGACAACCTCGCCAACCTCGGCCTCAAACAACTGGTGAACACCGCCACCCACATCGCCGGACACACGCTTGACCCCATCTTCTCCGCCAGCAAACACGTCTTCTTCAGCCACGCCTCCGCCCTACACTGGACCGACCACAGCTGCGTCCACTTCACATTCCGACGCGAGACTCGCCACCTCCGCACCCAACCCATTCCTCGTCGACAGTGGAACAAGATCCCCGAAGAGCAACTCTTCTCCGCACTCGCCGCCAACCAACCCACCCTCACCACCGACCCCAACGACGCAGCCCTCAACCTCACAAACTGGATCTCCAACTGTGCAGACATCCTTGCCCCCCCAAACGCACGCATCGACAGACCAACACCAAAAAACCTCTCTGGTTCTCTGACACCCTCAAAGAATCAAAGAAATCTTGTCGCGCCCTTGAGAAAGCCTGGCGCAAGGACCGCACCGCTGACAACATGACCGCCCTCAAGAACGCTACCCGCGAACACCACCACCTGATCCGCGCCGCCAAAAGAAACTTTTTCACCGACAGACTGGACAAAAACAGACACAACAGCAGAGAACTCTTCAGCATCGTGAAGGAGTTCTCCAACCCCAGCGCCGTCACGCCCTCACAGGATCTGTGCGAATCCCTTGCCACTTTCTTCCATCGCAAGATTAGCGACCTCCACGACAGCTTCGGACACCAGACCCAACCAAACACCACCGAACCGGCATCCACGGCCATCACCCTCATCAACTGGTCATTCATCAACACGGAAGAAACCAAATCCATCATGAACTCTATCCACTCCGGCGCCCCTTCGGACCCCTGCCCGCACTTCATCTTTAACAAAGCCAACGACATCATCGCCCCGCACCTCCAGACCGTTATCAACTCCTCTTTTTCTTCTGCTACCTACCCCGAATGCTGGAAACACGCCGAAGTCAACGCTCTACTAAAGAAACCTACGGCTGACCCGAGCGACCTGAAAAACTTCCGCCCCATCTCTCTTCTGCCTTTCCCAGCCAAAGTAATAGAGAAGACCGTCAACAAACAGCTGACCAACTTCCTGGAAGACAACAACCTGCTCGACCCCTCACAAACCGGATTCCGAACCAACCACAGCACTGAAACCGCCCTCATCTCAGTCACTGACGACATCAGAACCCTGATGGACAACGGTGAAACAGTCGCCCTCATTCTGCTCGACCTCTCGGCTGCCTTTGACACCGTCTGTCACCGCACCCTAATCACCCGCCTCCGCTCCACCGGAATCCAAGGCCAGGCCCTGGACTGGATCGCCTCCTTCCTCTCTAACCGTTCCCAAAGAGTTTACCTCCCTCCGTTTCGCTCTGAACCCACCGAGATCATCTGCGGCGTACCCCAAGGCTCATCACTCAGCCCGACACTCTTCAATGTCTACATGAGCCCCCTCGCCAACATCGTACGCAAGCACGACATCATCATCACCTCCTACGCCGACGACACCCAACTTATACTCTCCCTCACCAAGGACCCCGCCAGCGCCAAGACCAACCTACAAGAGGGTATGAAGGACGTCGCAGATTGGATGAGGCTCAGCCACCTAAAGCTGAACTCGGAAAAAACGGAAGTCCTCATCCTCGGCAACACCCCGTCTGCCTGGGACGACTCCTGGTGGCCCACTGCCCTCGGCACCGCACCGACCCCCACAGACCACGCCCGCAACCTCGGCTTCATCTTGGACCCTCTTCTCACCATGACCAAGCAAGTCAACGCCGTGTCCTCCGCCTGCTTCCTCACCCTCCGCATGCTCCGCAAGATCTTCCGCTGGATCCCCGCCGACACCAGAAAAACCGTGACCCACGCCCTCGTCACGAGCCGCCTGGACTACGGCAACACCCTCTACGCCGGGACCACAGCCAAACTCCAAAACCGCCTGCAACGCATTCAAAACGCCTCGGCCCGCCTCATCCTCGACATTCCCCGCAGCAGCCACATCTCCGCACACCTGAGACACCTGCATTGGCTCCCAGTCAGCAAAAGGATCACCTTCCGACTTCTCACCCACGCACACAAAGCCCTCCACGACAAGGGACCGGAATACCTCAAAAGACGCCTCAGCTTCTACGTCCCCACCCGCCTCCTCCGCTCCTCTGGCCTCGCACTCGCTGCTGTCCCTCGCATCCGCCGCTCCACGGCGGGTGGGAGATCTTTCTCCTTCCTGGCGGCCAAGACCTGGAACTCCCTTCCCACCAGCCTCAGGACCACCCAGGACCACTCCGCTTTCTGGAGACTCCTAAAGACCTGGCTGTTCGAGCAGCGATAAACCCCCTTTTTTCCCCTAGCGCCTTGAGACCCGCACGGGTGAGTAGCGCGCTTTATAAATGTTAATGATTTGATTTGATTTGATGTATCAAAGGGTTTTTCCCATTCTGTGTCAATGGGAAAATGTGTTCGTACATATGGCCCTTATTCTCTAAGGCTTGTAATGACTGAATCTCGGGCATTAAACCCCAAAGGGCACAACCATATGTAATGTTATTGGTTGTGTTACTTTTATAAATTTGTAGCATTTCCTTAAGGGGTTTATTACTGATCTTTTTTGTGAGAATCTAAAAATGGCCTCTGTTGCCCTAATATACTTCATATTAGTTATTTCTAGGTTTTGTTTCTAGTGGCCCATATTAGAATACTGTACACCCAGATATGTAAATATATTTACCTCTTCACATTTGCGGCTCTTAATAAAATAAGTTTTATTTCTGGCCTTTCCCCGGCCACAAGTCATTACGACTGTTTTGTTCAGATTCAGGCAAACATCTCTAGCCTCCATAAACTCTACAAAACCCTCAATCAGCCACTGCAGCCCATTTGCGGTTTGTGACAACAGTACCGCATGGTCTGCATATAAGAGGACTGGAATTGGACATTCCCCTATTTTGGGTGTATCGATTATCATGTGTATTAAATGGGCATCTACACCAGTGACATAGAGGGAAAATAGAAGGGGAGCTAAAACACAGCCTTGACGTATGCCTCTCCCAATCCTAAGGCCTGGGGTACATTCATGATTTCTTTCATATCTCACTTGTGCTGTTAAAAGGTTGTACAAGTGTGCCAAAAAACTAATTACCTCTAGAGGCGCACCCAGGTCTATTAAAACTTTCCACAACTTTGCATGGTTCACTAAATCAAAAAATGGTTCACTAAATCAAAAACACTGCTAAGATCTGGGAAGCAGAGAAACACATGACCCTTTTTTGCTATTGGGTATTTACTTATTATTAAATTAAGATTTACACCCTGTTCCAAGGTACCAACCTCAGGTCTAAATCCCAAATGGACCTCCGTGAGTATATGATTATCAGTTGCCCAAGTCTCTAATCTTTCTAATAGTTTGACTCAAGAATCTAAAAGGAAAATAGGTCGGTAGCATTTGGGGTCACCTCTATTTCCCTTTTAAAAAATGGGAACAATTATACTTTCAGTCCATGATGTTAAAATATATCCACCTTACCACACTCAGAAAAACCTGGGTCAAAATAGGGCACCATAGATCCAAATATGTCAAGTAAGCATCTATTGACACCCCATCGGGGCCCGTGCCTTTTCTTTCGAACATCTTCTCATGGCAGATCTCACTTCCTCTAAACTAATCACTTTAAAAAAGGGTGGCTTAATCTCAATTATCCCAGTATTCAAAGAATTCATAATCAGGTGATCTGGATTGAATATTATGCCTAAATGGGAGAGCCAATCCACTGATGAAACCTGTACAGTAATTTCAAGTGTCATTTCAAGTGCATCTCTATTTTTTAGGAATGGTTGGTTGATGGTTTTCCAAACTAAGGTACTATCTCTCAGTGCCGCTGCTTGCTCAAGATTATCCCATGCCCTAACTCTCAGCTGTGCCAGCTGGAGCATTTATTAATTACTTCTCCCCTGTTTCTTGGATGGGCCTGCGGGGCTAGTTTAAGTTCCTGTCTTGGTAATGAGCAATTATGATCAAACCATCCCAATTTTACTCTCTTTTCATTCCCAGGTGTTGCTTTTAGGCTCTCTGATACAGCATTACTAAGTTGTTTAAAAGACACTAAAATATCAAGTGGGCTTTGATTAAATTCTGTACATATTAAAATTTCTTGTCTATATCGGGTCACAATCTTTGTCATCAAGTCTGTTTCATTTATCCTAGTTCATTTTATAGCAATTCCATTTTCCCTTTTTATCCCTATATTTCCTGCTAATCGTTCTCCTATGTTGTAGGGTTTAGCTAATTTCATAGTAAGTAACAAAGGGTGGTGGTCACTATATATGGTTGGTTTAATCTTTAAATATTCAATCATAACTACATTATTCCTAGAGATTAATATGTGATCGATAGTTGAAAAATGTTGTGTTCCTATAAATGTTGGGTGCTTTACTCCCTTGGCCCCCTCTTGTTCCGCCAGTTCTAGATCGTATCTAGATATCATTTCATTCAATACAGTTCCATAGTTATTATGTAAGAAGTGAGATTGGGCATTTCCCCCATCATCAATAAATCCACATATTTATTCTGTAGTAGTCTGGCACGCCCCGATGTTAAAATCTCCAGCCCATCCTAATATATATGTAGATGTTATATCATTTAGAAATAGCTGTAAGTCGTACTGGAGGGTCGATGCCACTACATTTTTTTGGTGTCATCAAATGTATTATTATTATTATAATAATTGATTAATACAATTCCTATGATGCCATTTATCCGGAAGTATAGAAACTGATAATAAGGGGAGTCAAGGAAGGATTTCACCGATATGAATGGTACTAGTGTTGGGGGCGTGGCCACAGAGCCGAGCATGGCGCACGCTTAACGGATCGGCTCCGGAGGGGCCGACTTTAAATCGGTGCCTGGACGCGCTGAGGCTGGCGGTCCTGTGTCCAGAGCGGAGTGGGACGACTGCTGTGGACGGGGGGACCGCGGAGGTGCGGTCTTGCCCCCCTGGAGCGGACCCCCGGGTGACTGGGGCTGTTCGGGGCTGCGAGGAGGCCGCGGCCCGGCGGGCGGGGCCGCGGCGCGCTGTGCCGGGGGGCTTCCCGTGTTGGTGCATTGCTGGTGAGCGGCCAACGCGACCGGAGCGGCTTGAGTGCGGCTGCGGCCCCGGGGGCGGCCTCCGGCGGACTCGTGCGCCCCGGTGCGGGCCTGGACCCACGTGGTTCGCCGCCGGGTTGCGGCCGCGGCCCCGGATTGAGCGGTGCGCAGCTCCCGGCGCTGGCCTTGAATGCGGGCCCACCCTGGGGGGGGGGGGGGGGTGCAGGCTGGAGCGTCTGCTGGGGGCACTTGCCGGCGGTGGATCGGGCTTCTGCTCGGGAGGCGGAGCCTGATGCCCCCTGACTGAGGGACTACGCACAACGGAGAGACGCAGAGACGGGGGGCCCCCCGGAGCTGCCCGGTGAGGAGTCCACTTTGGGTGCGCCCCCCTGGAGAACGCATGACCGGAGCCCTGGTGTCTGCTGCCCGGGAGCCCCCGGATGCCGACGACGGGACTTACTACGCTCAGGGCGCCCCAGGATGAGTACTGATTGTCCTTTGTGGGGCGAGACAACGGGGAATCGCCTTGCACCATCTGCTGTCATCTACCAGTGTTGGGGGCCGGGTGCCCTTGTTCCCGGGTGCGGAGCCCCCTTTTGGTTGACCGGACCAATCCCGACCGGAAGGCCTTGCTGAACCAATCACTTATACGCACAACAACGCAAATCTACAAAAGCATGCCAGCCCCGGTTTAGCCCAAAACTGGTTTCTTGCCTATGGAGTAGATGTGGCGCGACCGGGGGACTGAGCACGGCGCACTCACGGTCGTTCGGTCCGCGGGGGGCCGCTGGTGGATCTGGGCCTAAGCGCACTGGGCGCTAGCCCCATTGAGTCGCCCCTACCTGCCTGGCCAATGCCCCCCAAGGGCAAACATAAGAGCAAAACCATGGACCCTCCAGCACATGCACCACTGGGGGAAAATGAACCGACCACGCAAAGCCAGTCGCAAAGCAAAATGCAAGACACTCTTGACAAAATACTGGGTGCCATTGAGGACACCAAATCCACATTACAGCGCGACATCAATCAGGTGGCGATAGAGGTGGGCCTCCTGAGAGCTGATCATCACAAATTGGCTGACAGAGTAAAAGAAGCAGAGACAACGCTAGCGGAAGTAGTCCCAAAACAAGATGATGTATCGGCGGAGGTGACCTCCTTGGTTGGCAGAGTGGCGAAGCTTGAACAGCGTGCTGACGACGCAGAAGGCAGAAATAGGAGGAATAACATTCGCGTGGTGGGCCTCCCTGAAGGGGCCGAGGGGCCGAATATGGTGGAGTTTCTGGAGAAATGGCTAAGCACAGTTGTCGCACCAGGATGTCTGACCCCCTTCTACTCACTGGAGCGAGCACACCGTGTACCGGCTAGACCGCTGGCTCCTGGCAGGCCACCGCGAGCAGTAATTGCTAGACTCCTGCACTACAGGGACAGAGACATCCTCTTGCAGAAAGCCAGGGAAACGGCCCGTTTAAAGTAGCCAATGGCGAAGCGACATTATTCCCTGACTTCACCTTGGAGGTCCAAAACAAGCGCACCTCCTTCCTAGCCGTTAAAAGAACCTTGCGAGAAGAGGGGATACAGTACTCGCTGCTCTACCCAGCAAGACTACGAGTGATTGCGGAGGGGAAGGCCATGTTTTTCCAAACTCCAGAGGAGGCATGGGAATGGCCCGAAAGATCGGGGACACGGCCGACGCGACCAGTACCGGAGAACCACGGGGCGAGCGGACCCGGCGGGGCGAGCGGACCCGGCGGGGCGAGCGGACCCGGCGGGCCTCGAAAGGAAAAAGACTCAGAGACCGCCAGAGACTAGCACCAACGCGGACACAGAGGGAAACGGGCAAGAGGGAGGCCCTGGAGGCAGCGGCCAAGGTGGGTGGAGAGTCGTCACCCCGGGAGATCTCTGAAGAAGAATCGGATGATACGGTTGTGTCCTCGCCCGACGGCTCTGGGGACTCGACCTACGCGCCAAGAGTGACCCCGCAGATCGCTGACGAACTTGCATAGATCGTGCCCGCACCGGCGCTGAAAGGCGAGACAAGATAAGAAGCGAAATGGCCCCTCCGGACCTGGCCGCTCCCCCGGACCTGACTCTTGCCTGTCAGTCCTGACTGGCGAGTATTGCGGTGATGTGTTTGAATAATTTGCAGTGTTGCAGAACTTATTGGGCAGCCTACAGTTCCGGAGGTGCCCTGGGGATGGGGAGTTGGGGTTTGCAGTTACTAGTTATATCGGCTACACGTGCGAAATGGTACGAGCATGAGGAAGGTACAAACTTGTGGGGGAATCGATTGGGGCCTTGGGCGTGCCGACCCTGCATACAACAGGCCTTGAGAATAGGATGGTGAACTACAATATCATAACTTGGAATGTCAGGGGGATGGGTACTCCTGCTAAGAGACATAGAATCCTTTCCTTTCTAAAAAGGAGAGGGGTGCAGATAGCTATGCTACAGGAAACCCACCTCGCACTCGGAGAGGGAGAGAAACTAATGGAGGGGACAGGTGTTTGCCACAGAATATTCAGCTTACGCAAGGGGAGTCCTGATTTGGATTAGGGTGGGGGTCCCCTTCACGATTGATTCCTCCAACATTGACAATGAGGGAAGGTTTGTCATATTAGAAGGGAGATTACAGGGGCTCCAGTTGACCCTGAGTTGTATATACGCCCCCAACCAGGACCAAACAACATTTATGACGAACCTGTCTAGGCACCTTACTCGTCAACACACGGGGGAAGTACTAATAGGTGGAGACTTCAACGCAGTGCTCGACACTGACCTAGATAGGTCTACCCCCCCACTACAGGGAGCAACATCAACCAAAACAGCAAAAAAATTAGTTGGGTGGCTAGACGCCTGGGGGCTGGTAGATGCTTGGCGGTTACAACACCCAGCGACCAGGGACTATTTGTTTTATTCGGGTCTTCACCAGGTACACACCAGAATCGATAGGATAGTTTGCACTGCGGGACTGGCTCGTAGAGTGACCCATGCTGAATACCTTGCCCGCACAATATCAGATCACAACCCTCTATTACTGACATTGAGAGTATCACAGGACAGACCCCCCCATACCGTCATGGAGAATGCTCCCGACAGCGCTTGAAGATCAGGCATACAGGGAGGAATTAAGATGCTACCTAACAGAACATATAGAAACTAACCAGGGATCCACTTCCTCCAGAGGCATAGAGTGGGAGACACTCAAAGTGGGGACGCGGGGTCACTGTCTTGGACAGTCAGTGGGGATAAAACGTACGCTTGAGAGAGAATTAAACGCGCTGGAGAGGGTCATACATGAGGGGGAGCTGAGACAGGGCTCTGCAGGGCAAGTGGATGAAGAGTACGATCGTGCACGTAGAGAGCACTCCCAGGCTGAAGAGCGACTTAGATGCCATAGTATGCAAAGATACTTGGCATCCATACAGTCAGAGGAGGGAAGATCTGGTAGACTATTGTCATGGTTGGTGCGCCCGAACAGAGATAGTGACCCTATTGCAAGTGTATTAGACAGGGGAGGAACACCAGACTTAGCCCAGAATCCATTAACGACGCATTTAGAGATTACTATACACACCTATATAGGAGGCCCACAGACATGGAGAGGGGGACCCTCGACAATTTCCTAACTCAGATACCTTTACCGGTATTGAGCCCAAAGGGCAGGGTCGGCTTGGGGGGCCCAGTGACTGCGGATGAGACGGTTGAGGCAATTGCACAGTTGGCCCCTGGGAAGACCCCTGGTACAGATGGTCTTCCTATGGACTTTTATAAAAAGTATAAAACTTTACTAGTCCCCAGACTGATAGAAATGTATACGGAATCGGCAAAGAACGGAGAACTCCCACGCACATTGCGTGAGGCATTGGTAGTGACACTTCCTAAAACAAATAGCAAGGAGGCATCAGTGACAGACTATCACCCACTATCAATGCTAAATAGCGACTTTAAGATCCTCAGTAAGATCCTAACCAACCGGCTGTTGCCCCTTATGCCCACCCTGATACATCCTGACCAGAACGGTTTCATACCTGGTTGCAGCAACACCCTAAACCTTAGGCGTATTTTCTCTATCATACATATGCCCAGTGAATCGAAGCCGCCAACCGGGACCCTGCTAGCAGTGGACTTTGAAAAGGCCTTCGACTCAATTAGGTGGGACTACCTGAGGGCGACAATGTTAAAGATGGGTCTGGGTGAGGGCTGGGTCGAATGGGTGGACCTGTTATACTCATCCCCGCTGGCAAGGGTCAAGACAGGTAGGACAATCTCTGGTGCCTACCCAGTGCACCGAGGAACCAGACAGGGATGCCCCCTATCCCCATTGTTGTTCGCTCTGGCGATGGAGCCCCTGGCGGCCTGGGTACGAGGGGAAGGAGCTGACAGAGGGATTCAGTGGGGACCAACTGATCACATTATATCGCTATATGCGGATGACATCTTGATCTATCTTAGAGATGGGGCGAGTGGTCTCCCCTGGGCCCTGAACGCCCTGGAGGAGTTTGGAGAAGTGTCAGGATTACGACTTAACCGTAATAAAACATATGTGTTCCCCCTGGTGCCTGGATATAGTTGTCCTGCAACATGCCCAACAGACCTGAAATGGGCCCCACGGACATTTAGATACCTGGGGATCCAGATCTATCATGACGTGGGAGACTTAAGAGAGGGCAACCTTGGTAATGCGCTCCGATCCCCGAGACCCTCGGTAGAATTTTGGCGCTCTCTGAAGCTGTCGGTGATGGCCAGGGTGGCGCTCTCCAAGATGATCATGCTCCCCCGACTTCTCTACTACTTTGCCAACTTGCCACTGCTAATACCCCGAACATGGTTCCGCGACCTGAACGCAATACTCAGAGAACTAATATGGACAATGGGCGCAGGCGAACTACACTTACAACTATCTGCAGACCACCCAACGCGGGTGGCCTGGGAGCCCCCGACTTTGAGGCATACTATTTGGCTTCCCAATTACAGTGGATACCCGGCTGGCTTGCGGGCCAGGGCCAACTGGATTTATATACAGCCCAAGGAGCAATAGACACGGCGTGGATTGCGACATGCATGACAAACAGAAAGATAACCCCCCCTGGGAACAATATAATGATAAAAGTGGCGCTGGCATGCTGGAAAAGATGCATGAAGAGGGCGGGAGTGGGCCCCCCGTATTCCCCAGCTTTGCCACTGGCGGTGCTTGCCATAGAACCCAGGGGTAGAGGGCCGGGAAACACCAGACTTGGCCCCTGGTTGTCAACTGGAATAGAAGTAGTGGGAGGACTCTTCAAGGAGGGAGTGCTGAGGGGATTTGCTGAATTAACGGAAGAGGCGGTTCCCGGGGGGCAGTTCCTGCTTTATGGGAGGCTAATACATACTCTTAAGACCCAATGGGGCACAGTGAACGCGGAGCCTACCATACACGAGGTCCTGCACTCGCTGTTGACATTAGGGGAGGAATCACATCTGATCACTAAAATATATCGGGCCCAAGTTGAGGCAGCCTTGGACCCATTACGGTCGCTGAGAGGAAGGTGAGAGGGCACAATTGGGCAGGAACCAACTGACTCAGAATGGAGGAGAACACTGGCCTACCCCCGGAAAATATCACGTAATACACGGCTAAGATACATTCAGTATAATTATTTGCACAGAACCTACCTCACGCCTCACAGACTGTTCCGTATATATGGAGGGGCTCTGGGGAATTGCCCGAGATGTGGAGGAGGAGGGGCAGATTTTGACCACATGGTTTGGACTTGCCCAACGATCCAGACGGGCTGGAGGGAAATATTGCCCACCCTGTCTGAATTGTTTGAAACTGAGTTGAGACCCACCCCTGAACTGTGCCTGCTGGGCCTCAGACCAGCTGCGCTCTGCGGAAAAGTGGAGGGGCGCTTTTTGGACCTTTCCTTGGCCCTTTATAAGAGACTAATCTCGAGGGGCTGGAAGGCCACGGATCACCCTCCACTGTCTGACTGGAAAAGGGATATATCAACATGGTCTAGAGCTGAACTGCAGGTCCTAAAAGCAGAAGAAGCCAGAAATATTCGCCAGGTTCCTATAGCCCCGGGGTGGGAGAATTTAATGACGAACTGGGAGAGTATAAATAGGAGGCTGGCAAGCCCAGTAGGAGAAACCAGTGCAACTCAATCCACACCAAGGATGGAACCAAATGGTGGAAGCAGATAGACAGGCACCCAAAATCAGACCCAAACCACACATAGATCGCACCAAGAGTAAAGGTGGGAGGATAGTTGGATCCCTGACCCCTGAACCACTGACAATAATAGTAAGCAACGTGAGTGACCCGCCACCTCCACGGTGCGCCGGTGCGCCCTGGATTGCCATCTTCCCTCACCCAAAAATGAGCACATTACAGTACCTTCAAGCTAGCAACCACAAAAGCCATTCGCACGAAGCCGTAAAGTTGACCGTTTGTGGTCCTTTGATTTTCTTTTTTCTCCCCTTCTTCCTTTCCCTACCTCCAACTAGCTCAATACGAGTGTCAACGGAAATTGTACATCGCACACCTCGGGTTTCCCTCCCCCTCACCTTCCGCTTCTCCTCCCACCACCCTTACCTTCCTGTATCTAGCCCCGAGCACCACCCTCCCAAGGTACAAGGAAGAAGGGGTCCAAGTTTGTTGGTTGATTGTTGAATACGCAGCACAGCGAATTACAGAAAGGAAATATACATTAACAAAGTAAATGTGCACAATTTATGGAATAAAAATCATTAAGACCAACGATAATAAAGAGTGCAAACAATGAGCACAAAAAAAGAATATAACAATATAAGCAAAAAATGCATGTAAAATGAACAAATATGAAACCGTGTAAAAACAAAATGTTAATAAAAATATATTAAAAAAAAAAAAAAAGAATGGTACTAGTGTTGAAATCAATATCGCTAACCCTCCCTTGCCCCCCCCCACTAGATGGGATGGAAGCTGGTGAAATGTAATGAATGCGGAGTATCCTTCAATATAGAAGGATCCCATATGTCATGTCTCTTGTAGGCAGATAATATGTGACAAACTTATTATAATAGTCTGCCATTCCTTATCAGCCAGTTTAGATCTTACCCCGGCTATATACCATGACATGAGAATAATTGAGTCCCTTATTAAGGACCTCCCATCAGACTCAGCATTACCGTTACAGCTCAGAATTTGGGGTTTTGTCTCTATTGTGGTGATTGGTATTTCATCAAGAGTGGGTATCCCAATTCTATTCATATCCTCCTCCATATTCCTCAAGGGGATAAATTGATTGAGACACTCTAAGTTATCATGCCCATCCGTATTACTAGGTACTTTTCCTTGTATCCTCTGTGCATCTTGCACCTAGAATATTCAGCGTTCTATAGCAGTACCCTAAAGTGACAGCCATAATCTTCCTTCTCATACTTTTGCAGGTTCAATGTATTTTTTCAAAATCTAGTAGTAGATTACCCACAACAAATTAACCACTAGACAATCTCCCTCTTCTTCATCCAAGTATCCCACCCACTGGACTCACCTTGCATATAAAATTTCACGAAATAATATATATGTTCCCCAGATATTCATCGACATCCAATGTACTACTTTAGTACGTATTTCTGGCCAGGCCTCAACGATATTTGGTCCCAATTTGGGAACATTTTTAAGAATGATTGTATATGGAGTTGCATCTGGGGGTAGTTGTAAATCCTCTTTCACAGATCTATTTGTATTCGCACTCTGCCGTTTATGGTTTACATTTAATAGCCTTGCTTGGTTAGTAATAGGTGTCTTAAGTTGAGATGATTCCCTCTGTGCGGGTAACAGCATTCTGTGCCTCTTCTATTAGAGTCCACATTCCCTGTCATTGTGTTATTCCTTGTACCTATATCCACTTGATTCTCATTTGAAGTAATGTCGTAACCAGGGGCCAAGTTTTTAGCATTAATCACGGAGTTAAAGCTTACTTCTATCTTGCTAATGCGATCTTTTATTTCCTTAATTTCTGACAATACTTTGGACTCTATATTGTCTAATTTACTGTGTAATTTCTTAAACAAGGTTTCCATACTTTTTTATAGAAAACCATCAAGGCCTGATGATGCAGCTAATGGGTAACTTCTATGCATTTCAGTGGTTATTTTACCGCCCTTAGAAGGCCGTGGTGGTGGAACGAGATTAGATTTAGTTATCTGTCTACTTCTCTTCTTCTTCGGTGGCGGAGAGGTTGGGTCATCTGTGCTATTCAAAGG
This sequence comes from Pleurodeles waltl, assembly GCF_031143425.1. Lineage (NCBI taxonomy): Eukaryota > Metazoa > Chordata > Amphibia > Caudata > Salamandridae > Pleurodeles > Pleurodeles waltl. The sequence continues at coordinate 1,509,373,443 of NC_090445.1, read as the reverse complement.
TTCAATTTCTACTATTGTGTCTTTGAGTGTTAATGGGCCTAAAGAAGCCCTAGAGACCATCCCAAAAAGTCTTTCCTTTGGAGATTCTAGTGCAATAATTGAGTCTACAGCCTCAGTACTCTCTTCTATAATGGTCTCATGTGGAACATTTTTGGTTGCCACTTATCGTGCTTCAGCATTATTAATCTCTTCATTAAGTTTCCCCATTGCATCTGTAAGATAATTAGTGATCATATTAGTAGTACTAGAGGTTTTGGTACTAATACGGTTCCCCGCTTGGTTTTGCTTCCATTTCTCCATTGTAAATTTAAAATGTACTTGTTGTATTATGTAATCTTTTCTAATCTAGATAGGATTTATACAAATTCTCAGACCAAAAAACCAACAAGATATGCCCAGCCCATCCTCCTCCGTGCTCTGACGGACCCGCTTTTGGCCTGGTCTTCGCCCGGGCACGCGCCTGGGTGCGTCCCGCGGAGCGGGTTTGCAGTGCCCTTTTCACCCCACCTCTGGGTCCAAAATGGCAGCCGGCGGCTCTAGTGCCGCTAAGGAGTCTGGGGCTTGTAGTTCAGGCTCCCCCAAAGCAAGGAGAAAGTTTGTCCTGCGGAGTGGGTTTGCAGCATCCTTTTCACTGCACCTACGGGTGCAAAATGGCAGCCGGCAGCTCTAGTGCCGCTAAGGAATCTAGGGCTTGTAGTTCAGGCTCCCCCCAAGCAAGGAGAAAGTTTGTCATATTGTCTGCAAGGCTTCACTGAGGGTAGTAAATTCTCTGAAGTTGCTGAGCCCAGCGGCAAAATGTCAGTAAGCATATTAGCATTTACCTACTGCGGAGTTGAGAGCTCCAGAAATGGAATAGGATCAGAACTGCACAACTGCCCTGGAGTCAGACCTTTAGAGTGACAACTATGTGATCACTCCCTGGAGCAGAACCTACAGGGAGAGGACTTCTATCTGGAGATCTTGTGTTTGCAAACAGATTTGTCCATGGACTATGTTTTAGACTTACCACAAGACGGAGCGCTCGAGCAAGACCGGTACTTGGAGCAGAACCGCTCCTCTGACTTGGAGTGCCACCGTTACTTGTGCTTAGCAAGGAACTAGACCTCAGGGCCTGCAATAGACTTCAGGTGGTTCCATCAGAGAGTATTTGTCACCTGACTTAAAATCATGCTTGGATCTAAGCCATGAAAGATAGAAGTCATTTGGCTCAGTAACCGACACTGCCTTCGTGCAGGTGCAGCACAACTTGAAGGCTGTAGTTTTAGGGGAGAAATTCCTATCACACAATCAAAGAACATGTCATTTTGGGAATCAAAAATGCATGGACCAAGTTCAGGAGCAGAGCTCCCGATCCACATTAAAGTACATGGAAAAAAACAGACATCAGCGTGTAGGGGTGGTGTTGAAATGCTTCCTCACTGCCGGAGGTTGAACGAAGTGTGATGGCACCACCTAAAGGTATGATATGAGCTACTGGTAAACAGTTTCCAAATCCAGACTAACACCTGGAGTACATCTGCAATTGGAAGTATCCACCAGAAATATATGTTTTAAATATTTACCTTTTTCAGATAACATTAACTCAATTGATTTATTTAACTTTTAATAGCCATTCAGAATTTGCAAATTACCTAAAAGCAGGCATATCTCATCGTTTTCTAACCGATTTTGAAAATAAAATTCTGCAAGTAAATGGCACTAGGTAAGCAGCGGATTCACAGAGATGATGAGGAATAACGCTTAACGGAGCCAGAATGCACACTTATGGCAGATGAAGCACACTTGTCACTTCAAGAGAGCAGCAAGAGCAGTGGAGTTCCCTTCCTACCAAGACTATAGCCCCCCCTGCCCAATTTACATTGTAGCAGATCATAGGTTGATGAAGACGGATATTACTCTGTCTCTGCCATGGTCAAACTCCTCCATCGAAGTAAGGACTGTTGGAGGTTTGGCTATTGGTCTAATTTAGGTACTGATTTATTATTTGGTGTAGAGCCCGTCGTAAGATGACGGAGTAAATTACTCTGTCCCCCTGATAGAGGTACCGCCCACCACATTATGAGATGTCTGCGGGCCCAGTGGACATCTGAAGCAAGCCAAGGCAGTTAATGTCAAAGCATTGTAACGTTGACGAACGGCTCCGTCAAACATGAGCCATGCATTAATGTCATAAACTTTTTATTTTCAAAAAGAAAATCCCAAAGGAGGATTTTCTTTTTGAAAATAAAAAACAATGGCTCCTCACCAAGGGAGTTTTCTCCCATTGGGAGGGGGGCATTGGGCATTTTTCAGTACCCCTTACCTCCAGGTTTCACTGGTAGTGACAAGCACTGAAAAACGGCTCTATGTCCACCGATCAAAATTAGGCAGGTAGATATATAGCAAAACCTCTAATGGCCCTTACTCCCTCTGGCCGTAGGAGGAATTTGAAGATGGCAGAAAAGTAGTAGTCTCCGCAGTTGTCAAACTATGGTCCTCCCAATTTTAAATCGGAGGCAGACCACAATCTTGGGGTCGAGGGAACTTTTACTGTTGAGACTCATTTTCTTCTGTCAGAGTACTCAATGCCCCCCTTGCCATGGGAGGAAACTCCTCTGGCAAGGACAATATTGTTTTTTCATTTTCAGAAACCAAAATCCCACTTTAGGATTTTCTTTTTGAAAATTACAAAATGTGAAACTTTGATGCACTGCTCCATCATGTTTTAACCGAGCCATCCGGCAAAGTAACAATGTACTGTCAGGAACCACTGTGACGTTGTTTCCTGATAATGCAGAAATGTCTGCTGGGCCAGCAGACAATGCGTAATATGGCAGGCAGTATCTCCATCAGGGCAATGGAGTAATTTACACTGCCGCCCCAGCTGACAAAGAGCTGTCCACCAAATTATAAATCAGGTTCTCTGTTACCAAATTATTGAGATCATCAGCCTTCATTACTATTAACAAAAATGAAGTAAGATCATCCCACAAGAAAAGTAGAGTGCATATTCATAATGACAAATAATCATAGGAGAAATTAACCAAAGACGTGCACATACAGGCTTGACAAACTTAGGTGTCAGAATAAAGAAAATCTTATCTGGTAAACATATGCTTTGATCTACAGGTGGCTGCTGTCCAGTTTTCAGTGATGGGAACATTTCCTAATACACAACGAATGAGTCCTTGGTATCCAAGGAAGGTGCTTGTTAGCTAACTTTCTAAAAAAACACCGAATAATAAGACTCCCTTTCACAGTAGACTGTTTAAATACTAAAACAGTATTATGGATTTATTAATAGCTAACAATAAGTAGTTCTGAATTTGCTTATGTAAGAGTTAAAAGCTAAGAATTTTTATTTCAAGATCAAGTAGGAATCTCTCTGCAAGAGAAAACATTTTATAAAGGCAAAATAGATGTATCCTTAAACTACTTTTATTTCATGTAACACCGTGTATGGTCCCTGTAGAGTGTCCAAAGGAGACATCCGTCGGTTCTTACATGAACATAATACATTTTTCATTGAAGAAGAGGTCTCCTAAATGGGGTAAAACCTTCTATGAAATCTCTAATCATGTGAACACTGAAAGTGAGCTCTGAGAGAAACTGTCTCTTTAAGCTACATAAGCCAGCAAGTGTACCTTAACTGAAAATAAACTCAAGCCCATCTTGCAGACACTACAGCACTACCTCTTCTTGACAAGTTGTAAGGTTCATGGTTTTCCCTAGGACCTAAATGTAAATCCCTTCTGCACAAAGACATCCTATGCCCTGGAGGATGGATGTTGCACATTGCAGTCCTGTGGAAGATTCATATGCCCATACTGGAGGAGTTCAGAAACAGAGCCACCAAGTTAGTTGATGGAATGTTGTGGAAAAAAACGTTTTAAGAGAGGATCACCCTGTGTGAAACTTCATGTGGGTTCTTTGACATATCGTCCGTATCTCTGGAAATCACAATGTCACTGTGACTCTGCTATGATGATGTCCATTCCTGTTTGTCAACTGTTTCAGCTTAACGATGAATATCACAACCAGTGATACAGAAGAAAAGTACAGAAAAACTTAAATGATCAAAGATTTATATATTATCACCAATATGTATATGAAATGAAAAATACATACACAATTTACAAATACAACTCTTTTTAGTATATACAGACAAGCAATGGGAAGGCAGGGGGATCAGTGAGGAAATCAACATGTAGATACTGTATCCACCATAAAAAGCATTACCAAAGGTAAGTAACTTGCTTTTCTGATGGATATATCTACCTGTGGATTTCTCATCTTTTGAATAGAATCTTCAATCAGTCCCACACTCTGAGGTGGATCCTGTCTGCTTCTACCGAACAATCTTGCAAAACAGAACAGGCAAAATGACCGTCCCACCTCACTTTGGAGTCTAAGTAACAGAGTTTTGCCAAAGTGTGGAGGAAGGCCCAAGCTGCGGCTTTACATATGTCAAGTACTGGGACACCTCTGGCCAAAGTGGATGTAGAAGACTTAGCTCTAGTAGAATGAGCTCAAATACCTTCAGGTGGGTCTTTGTGAGCCATGACGTAGCAGATCCTAATGCACAGGATTATCCACCCTTTCGTTTAATTTTGCCCACTTAACAGTTGATCGTCCAGCCAAAGATCACTCGTCCTGTCTGTATAAAAGCTCACAGCCGCTTTAAAAGATAATTTAAAAAGTAAGTAGTCTTAAAGGACAACTCTGTAAGAGTTAAAAAGGAGTACCCATAAGGAAAGTTAAAACCAAATAAGTATCAAAGGCATGATAAACGGAATGGGAAGATACCCAATAGAAAGTACCTTAATAAACCTTAACACTATAGGGGAGGTACCCAGGAAAGGTGGTCAGGCAAACAAGGGAATGCCTAAATGGCAGACAAATAACCCTTAACTGTTCCAATTGCACAGCCTTGTTGTGTCAGGGAAAGCGCAAAACATAAAATATCAGACTAATGGGCTTTTATACGGTCAATAGAACACCACTTTACAAATCTAGTCCATCTGCCAGTACACATGGATTTGGTGGAGTGTAGCCTGGCCAATAAAATAACATTGACCACTTCAGGGGGAAAGAAGAAGAACTTAGGTTGCCCCGTCCAATCTTCATGTATGTAGGTAGGTGCAGGGTATGGAAGTGGGGGTATAGAACTTTCTCCACGACTGCAAGAGGAAGTCCTCCCTGTGAAGGAGATGGAGTGGACGGCACAATGAGAGATGAAGTAGGTCTGTGTACCAAACCCTTCTCGGCCAATCCGGATCTATTAATATGATTTAGTGCCGGTCTTGGCAAATCTTCTTCAGAACTTGAGAAAACAAAGGTATGAGGGAAAAGCATAAAGCAGCTGGGAGCTCCAATCCTATTGAAATGCATCCCCTCCAATGCCCCCTGCATTGGATACTAGAGGCTGCAGAACAACAGGCAGTCTGTGTTCTCGTGAATTACAAAAAGGTCTATCTGGGGGGTCCACTATAGCCAGCAGATGTGAATCACCACTTCCAGATTTAGACGCCACACGATTGGCTGAAAAATGCTGATTGAGCCTGTCCACATGTACATTCAGAACCTCGGACAACTGATTTGCAATGATGCAAATTCAATGGTCCCGATTACAGAATCAGTCATTGAGCTTCTCTGAAAAAAAGATAAGACCCCACAACTCTGTTTGTTGACCTACCATAATGCAGTACTATTGTCTTTCAATTGAGAGCCAGACATATCACCCTCAATTCCAACCAACTGATGTGCAACAACTGTTACTCTGGAGACCACAGTACTATGATCTCCGGATCCCCAAGGTGTGCTTCCCACCCTACAGCGGAAGCATCCGTTATCACGGTGGACATGAGAGGTGGACGACACAACAGCTTTACTTGAGATAGATTGGCGTCGACACTCCACCATCGACGATCCGCTGCAGTGTCTCTGGAGATTTTGACCAACTCTCTGAGATCACCGATCGTTGAAACCACTGCCTGCGGTGGCACCACGGAAGGGCCCTCATATGCCAGCGTACATGGGTGACCAACAGACTGCAGGAAACTATCAGGCCTAGCATGCGTAAGACCTTCAGGACTAGGACCATTGTTCCATTCTAAAACATCGGAATCATAGCCTGAATGTCCTGAATTCTATGAGGAGGAGGGTAGGCACAATTCACTTTAGTATCCAGTACTGGCCCTATGAGCAGGATGCACTGAGATGGCCCTAGGTGAAAATTGGGCACATGGATGGAAAAGCCCAGGTTGTACAACAACTGAGTTGTCAACTTTAAGTGACACAACACCATCTCTGGAGACTTGGCACTGATCAGCCAATCGTCCAGGTAAAGGAATACCAGTACTCCCTACCTTCTGAGATGTGCCAAAACCACCATCACCTTCGTTAAGACTCAAGGTGCGGAAGTAGGACCAAACAGAAGGACTGCAAACTGGTAATGTTGTAATCCTAGCATAAAGCTAAGATAATTCCTGTGCAACTGCAGAATAGGGATGTGAAAATACACACTGTGAAAATCAAATGAAACCATCCAATCTTCCATGACCAGCGCAAGAAGCACCTGTGTCAGCATTTTGAACTTCTCCTGCTTGAAGAACCAATTCAAAAGCCTCAGGTATAGGATCAGCTGCAAATGACCATCCTTTTTTTGGAATCAGGAAGTACTATAAGTAACATCCCTGACACTGTTCCTGCTCCTGAACCAACTATAATGCATCCTTTTGAAGTAGGGATTCTACCTCCTGTTGGAGGATCAGAATATGTTCTTCTGAACAAAAATCTTGCTGGGGAGGGATAGGTGGGGGAAATTCCTGGAAGGGTAGAGCGTACCGATTTTCTACTATACTCAAAACCCACAGGTCCAATGTTATGAACCTCCACTGTGGTAGAAAATGGGACAATCCTCCCCTCACTGGCAAAGCATGCTCTAAGAAGGTGAAACTAGGGCGGCTCAAACTGCTGCCTGCCACAAAAAGAATAGTTTTGGCCAAACAGCCAGAACTTGGGAAACAGCCTGTAGTCCTTAGACTGAGATTGAAGGCCTAAAAACCTTTCTGTTGCTTTGCTGTCCTTGAATCTCTCCAAGGGAGAATCAGCTTTGGCGCCAAACAGTCTTACACGATCTGAAGGTAAGTCCATTAGAGTTGCTTGTACAGCAGTCAAAACTACAAACACTCTTAACCAGACATATCTTCGCCATAGTGACTCAGGTTCCCATTGATCTAGCCACCAAATCAGACGTATCCAGGCCCAACTGGATAACTTGTTTCGTTGCCACCTGACTGTCATTCAAGAGTTCTGCAAAGTGTCCCTGAACATCTTCCGGCAGCTTTGTAACCACAGCCTTGGCAGAATCCATCAAGGCATACACAGTCAAAAAGATACATAGGGTTGGCAGATTTCACAGCCATACTCCCCAAAGAAAAAAGCTTCTTAGCAGATTTCTCCATCGTCTTAGACTCCCTGTCTGCTGGAGAGGTTGGGAAAGACCCTGGAGTCAACTTCGAATAACAAGAGCCTGAGCCACTAAACTTTTGGGTGAAGGATGACTACTCAAAAACACAGGATCCCATGGAACAGTCTTGTACCTTCTGACAATGGGTCGAGACACTGTCGGAATTGACAAAGGTTTCTGCCAAATTTCCAAGACAGGTTCAGTCAAGGCCTCATTAAAAGTCAATAGCGGTTCTGACACTGAGACAGCTGAATAAAGTACTTCTGTCAACAGATTAGAATTAGGTTCTGCTGCGGGAAGGGTCAACTCCAACATGTCCGCAGCCTTTCACTCTGCCTTCTCACTGCATGGTATGAAGTGACTGCAGGCGGCGGCATAACCTTTGGTGACAACAATTCTCATTCTGGGGAAGCATCCAAGCCACTTGCAACATCCAGTCCCTCAAATCAGGAACATGAGCAACCTTCTTCCAAGTCAGGATCCTGCTGGGTGCACAAATATTGCTCCTTCTCTAAAAGGCATTGAACTTCCCTGCCGGATCTATTCCTCAATTCAAGTAGCAGCTGTGGTTCCTGAATCGGCGCCAGAGATGCTGGTAGGGGCGCTGAAGACTTTAACACCTGAACTACTGAATAAAAAGGAACTGGATTTGAATGCTGCCACGTTGGCATGGAGCCTTTTGGCGTCAGTGAGGTCGCAATTGGTGCCGCTGACATGCCAAGTTTTAACTGGCAAAGGAACCACCTTCCTTGGTGCCAGCGTAGGCCAAGGTACCTGGATCACTGGCAAAAATAGAAGGAATGGAATCTGCTGATACTACGCAGGGAAGCCTCCCAGAAAATATGACATCAGACCCATGGGACCACAGGCACACCAGATTGAGTCAAGATTCTGCTAAAAATACAGTGCATAGCATTTAGGAAGCTGGAAGAATCTGTTCCAGGCGCAGGGAAAGTTGGGTACTCTTGCTCCTGTCGAGGATGTGGAGGAATGCCCTTCTGACACTGGATCAGGACACACTGGTGAAGTTGGAGATCTTACTGAACTTGAAGGTGATGCCGGACAAGGTACTGGAGATAGAGCTAGAGAGCCTTCAGTCGACTTCGAACACAGAGCCATTGATGTTGGAGATACATCTCTCAAAAATCAACGTCGGGAGCTGTGATGCTGCTTCTTTGTGTGCTTCTTCTTGGATGAAGTCGAAGAGTGAGGAGAAGATGACTCCGAAGGAGGTCGAGACTTCCGATAACTTCTTTTCTGCTTCTTTGGCCTAGCCATGAAGAGCTTCACCTCTCTTTCTTTCAGGGCCTTTCGGTTAATCTCCTTGCCTCGAAAACAGTTGTCAACATTGTGTTCCGAGCTGAGACACCAGAGACACTCATCATGAGGGTCAGTGATCGACATCTGAGCCTCATACTCCCAGCAGGGCTTGAATCCAGACTCTCTCAGTGGACACACTGCAGCAGAAAAACAGATTCTTCTGATTTTCTAACTGGAAACACTGTCGCCAACAGAAACCTAAGGGAGGGCTGAAAAACACTGTTACGCGTTGAAGGCGTGGAAAAAAGGGAATTTATTTCAGCACGCCAATGATGGTTTCTTATGGCTCTGATGATGTCACACGGAGTCGCCTGTGGAGCCGCGGAATTATGACATCTTTGTCAAGGTGGAGAGCTATGAAGAAATGTTTCAGCAGAATGCTGGCGCATTGGGTATTTTCAAAAGGTGAGGAATCCACAGGTAGATGTATCCATCAGAAGCTGAAAGGTTACAGCTTTTTGTCTTACTGTTCGGATCGCCATCTACTAGCCACGACTTTCTGAATGACTACACTTCCTAGTGCAGAATGCAAATTTAAGTTCTGCTTAGCATATAGAGTCTGTAGGAATGCTCAAACCTCTACAAAGAAAATCCAAACTCAGCTGAGGGGGTAGTGATCATAGCAGCATTCAAGTACGTTTTAGCATAAAGAGAAAGGAAAATTAACTTGTCCAGAAAGCACAAACCAAGCAGTGGAAGTGGATGGGCCCCACTTATTAAAGTAGCCAAGAGCCCGGAAGGCCCAGAAAGGAAGAAGCAGCGTGAGAAAGGAAGGTACTTTCAGGAAAAATATTATAGAGCGTTTATAAAACACACACCAAAAATGTGGGGCTTGCAAAAACATGTGTTTCTTATGCCCAGCCCAATGCACCTCATGGTATCACTCTCACAAGAATAAAAGCATGAGTTAGCCTTGCCGGAATTAGAACATGTGACCTGCAAGCTGTACACCCACCAACAGCAGTCACTAAATCTGTGGACTGCATGCTCAGCACCTACCAAAACACAAGATGATAGGATGTCTGACTTAAGTGAAAGTCAAAGGAACTCCATAACCTTTAAATGTACCACTCATTCTGAGAAAAACTGTTCTTTTTACCCAAGCCTCCATCTCTAACATCACTAACAGGCATTCAGAATCTTGCACCCCCACCATACATAGTTTCCTCATCAATAATGCTATTACAAATGTTGCAGTGATATTATCAATTATGTCACAGAAGATGACATGATGGATGTAATATGTGAGGTAATGAGCAGTGCGTGGTGAGGGTACAAGTTATAGTTACCTTAGGGCACGAGTTATGGTTTCTTGAGATATGCAGAACTATAACTGCTGAATTTCTATGGTTTTGTGTGTGTAAAATCTGAACCTAACTATAACGCCTCTGTAACCTTTAGTTTCCCAGTGTGTGTGTACGCACGCGGACACACAAATTTACCAAAAAGGTACATGTTTAATAAACAAATATCACAAAGTTCAGGGAGCAACTATGTGAAACTTTGGCCTCTGCTTCTGCAGTGAAACAGTGAGTGGAGAAGTATTAACTTTTCACAGTCGCAAAGGAGGTCTATGGGGGTCATTCTGACCCTGGCGGTCATCGACCGCCAGGGTCGACGACCACGGAAGCACCGCCAACAGGCTGGCGGTGCTTCCTTTGCTATTCCGACCATGGCTGTAAAGCCGCGGTCGCCCAGCCGGGTCCGGCGGTTTCCCGCCGGATTTCCCCCGGCTGGGAGAATCCTCCATGCGGCGCTGCTTGCAGCGCCGCCATGGGGATTCCGACCCCCTTCCCGCCAGCCTGTTTCTGGCGGTTTTCACCGCCAGAAACAGGATGGCGGGAATGGGTGTTGTGGGGCCCCCTAACAGGGCCCCAGCAGGATGTCTGCTTTGCAGACAGTGAAAATCGTGACGGGTGCAACTGCACCCGTCGCACCCCTGCAACACTGCCGGCTCCATTCGGAGCCGGCTTCAATGTTGCAGGGCCTTTCCCGCTGGGCCGGCGGGCGCTCTTTTGGCGGTCGCCCGCCGGCCCAGCGGGAAAGTCGAAATGACCCCCGCGGTCTTTTGACGGGGAAGTTTGGCGGGCGGCGGAATGACCCCCTATGCGTCTTGGCAGGTGTTGCTGCCAAGACTTTCAGATTCCTCTCAAGGACAAATAAGCAGTCACCTAGTAGTCTTGATTTCAGTCACTACCAACTTTTTTGGGACTGCAAGTGTTCTTGCCTGTAACAGTGATTGTCCACAACAAGCTTCTTCCATAGAGTCTTGTGCTGTATTGAGAAGTTCTGCACAACATACAGGGAGTGCAGAATTATTAGGCAAGTTATATTTTTGAGGATTAATTTTATTATTGAACAACAACCATGTTCTCAATGAACCCAAAAAACTCATTAATATCAAAACTGAATATTTTTGGAAGTAGTTTTTAGTTTGTTTTTAGTTTTAGCTATGTTAGGGGGATATCTGTGTGTGCAGGTGACTATCACTGTGCATAATTATTAGGCAACTTAACAAAAAAAAATATATACCCATTTCAATTATTTATCATTACCAGTGAAACCAATATAACATCTCAACATTCACAAATATACATTTCTGACATTCAAAAACAAAACAAAAACAAATCAGTGACCAATATAGCCACCTTTCTTTGCAAGGACACTCAAAAGCCTGCCATCCATGGATTCTGTCAGTGTTTTGATCTGTTCACCATCAACATTGCGTGCAGCAGCAACCACAGCCTCCCAGACACTGTTCAGAGAGGTGTACTGTTTTCCCTCCTTGTAAATCTCACATTTGATGATGGACCACAGGTTCTCAATGGGGTTCAGATCAGGTGAACAAGGAGGCCATGTCATTAGATTTCCTTCTTTTATACCCTTTCTTGCCAGCCACGCTGTGGAGTACTTGGACGCGTGTGATGGAGCATTGTCCTGCATGAAAATCATGTTTTTCTTGAAGGATGCAGACTTCTTCCTGTACCACTGCTTGAAGAAGGTGTCTTCCAGGAACTGGCAGTAGGACTGGGAGTTGAGCTTGACTCCATCCTCAACCCGAAAAGGCCCCACAAGCTCATCTTTGATGATACCAGCCCAAACCAGTACTCCACCTCCACCTTGCTGGCGTCTGAGTCGGACTGGAGCTCTCTGCCCTTTACCAATCCAGCCACGGGCCCATCCATCTGGCCCATCAAGACTCACTCTCATTTCATCAGTCCATAAAACCTTAGAAGAATCAGTCTTGAGATATTTCTTGGCCCAGTCTTGACGTTTCAGCTTGTGTGTCTTGTTCAGTGGTGGTCGTCTTTCAGCCTTTCTTACCTTGGCCATGTCTCTGAGTATTGCACACCTTGTGCTTTTGGGCACTCCAGTGATGTTGCAGCTCTGAAATATGGCCAAACTGGTGGCAAGTGGCATTGTGGCAGCTGCACGCTTGACTTTTCTCAGTTCATGGGCAGTTATTTTGCACCTTGGTTTTTCCACACGCTTCTTGCGACCCTGTTGACTATTTTGAATGAAACGCTTGATTGTTCGATGATCACGCTTCAGAAGCTTTGCAATTTTAAGAGTGCTGCATCCCTCTGCAAGATATCTCACTATTTTTGACTTTTCTGAGCCTGTCAAGTCCTTCTTTTGACCCATTTTGCCAAAGGAAAGGAAGTTGCCTAATAATTATGCACACCTGATATAGGGTGTTGATGTCATTAGACCACACCCCTTCTCATTACAGAGATGCACATCACCTAATATGCTTAATTGGTAGTAGGCTTTCGAGCCTATACAGCTTGGAGTCAGACAACATGCATAAAGAGGATGATGTGGTCAAAATACTCATTTGCCTAATAATTCTGCACTCCCTGTATTGACATACAGAAAATCTGTAATTCATGAAGAAAAAACTATTTACTTGTAACAATAAATGTTCATACACACACATATACATATATATATATATATATATACATACACACAATATGTATACACACACACACACACACACACACACACACACACACAAATGGGTAATTCAATGGGCCATTTTCCACTGGAAGATTCAGTTCTAAAGAAGAAAATTGGTTACTTACCTGTACCTGTAGTTCTCCAGTATTGGTATCTTTCATAGATCCACATGCTTGAATCATCCCCGTCGTCGAGGTCGGAGTCCCACCGTACCCTCAGATATACATAGCAGTAAGTGCATTACACTAGGCCTCAATGGCCTACACATGCACTGTTATAGCCTAACAATGTTCTTTTATAAAAAATAACCAAATCTGAATTATAACCAATCAGGCAACAGCACACTCTAGAGCACTCCCAACAGAGGCTGTTTCCCTCAGATTTTCCCATACAAGTGTGAAATACATAGCGTTTAGAAATAAGGGGAGCCTCTGAGGGGAGGCAGTTGGTAGGTCACATGTGAATATATGAAAGATACCAATACTGGAGAACTATAGTTACAGGTAAGTAACATATTTTCTTCTCCATTTTTGGATCTCTCATAGATTCACATGCTTGAATTAGAGTAGCAAGTAGTTATATCATTTATTCTAGCCATAACATCGTTAACAATAGGAATGATGCTACATTCAGCCAATATCAGAAAGCAATATACATATGTATTGAGAATGATAAGAACAATAGTAACAATAATAGTTATATATAATAATAATAATAGCAATATTAACAACAATAACATTAAACAAATACCTTTCAAGTGGAAGGTGGGATAACCAGAGAGGCTCACCTTAATGGAATAGATGTCTTAGCACTGCTTGCCCAACGGCCGTATCCGTTTTGTTAGTCTCTTCTAAGAAGTAGTGCTTGGTAAATGTATGCTGGCTGGGCCATGTTGCTGCCCCGCAAATGTGCTGCAGGGGTACTCCCGCGAAGAGCCCTGCTGATGTGGCTACCGCCCTGGTAGAGTGGGCTTTAACCTTAATGTGCAGTGATTTCCTGCCTGGGCATGACAAAATTGTATAGCTAATCCGATCTACCTGGCAATGGTCTGCTTAGATATCGCAGAGCCTTTTCTTGTATCTCCATATGCTATAAACAGCTGGTCCGATTTCCGAATGCTCTGTGTTTTTTTAAGATAAAACTTTAAACATCTCCTTATTAATAGAGAATGCACCACTTTCTCCGGAACCGTCTGTGGGTTAGGAAAAAAACCATTCTTAAGACCACTGGCTCATTTAGATGGAAGTTTGGTAGTACTTTTGGTATATACTTAGGGTTTGTTCGAAATATAAGACCATTTGGAGTGAACTGAAGAAAAGGTTCTTTGATGGTGAAGGCTTGTATGTCACTCACTCTTTTTGTTGATGTGAGAGCCAGTATAAGCGATGTCTTTTAAGAGATGACTTTTAACTCTGACCTGTGGATTGGTTCGAAAGGAGGCTTCATGAGTTGTCCTAACACTATGTTTAAAGGCCATAATGGTGGAGGATGAAATACTCTAAAAAGGCCCTTGAGGAATTATTTTACAATCCAGGAAGAATAATAGTGAGGAGGTGTGCTGAGAGCGTCAGAATCTTGAAATTGCCGCCACATGTACCCGTATTGAGGAGTAAGAAAGCCCAGATTTTGCTAAATGTAATAAATAAGGAAGTATTTGTTCCAGGGGTGACGACATAGGATGGACTCCTTCCGTAGCACACCACAAACTGAAATGCTTCCATTTAAGTTTATATGTTTTATTGGTGGTGTCGGCTCTGGCTTTGGCCAATATGTCCCTACATTCCGATAAAAAGATCAAGGTGGAGTATTCATGGAATTCAGGAACCAGGCCGATAAGTGTAGAGATGAAGGATCCGAAAGCATGACTTGGTCCTGGTGCATGGTCATGGTATCTGTCATTTTGTTGATCACTCTGGGGATGCGAAGAATCGGGGGAAAAGCCTAGGCATAGATTCCTGACTATCTCATCAAACACGCATTTCCCCACTACCCTTTTTGGGGATGCTAGCTTGCGTAATATGGGCATTTCTTGTTCTCGTATGTGGCAAAAAAATCCAGATTTGGCTTGCCCCACTTTTGGAAGTGTTGGTCGAGAACTTGTTGGTCGAGTTTCCACTCGTGATACAGGATAAATGTGCTGCTCAAAGCGTCTGCTAGGAGGTTGGTTTGTCCTGACAGGTGTTCTACTTTCAGAGAAATTTGATTTTCTATGGCCCATTCCCATATGCTCTGAGCTGGACGTGAAAGCTCCAAGGACTTTGTTCCGCCCTGTTTGTTCAGGTAAGACATACTTGTGGTATTGTCCGTTCTGATGAGAATTTTTGAGTTTCATATTTTTGGTAAGAAATTCTTCAGTGCCAGATCTATTGCTTTCTCCTCCAGTTGGTTAATGTGAAGCTGTTTGTCCTTTTGTGTCCAGTGGGCCCTTATCCGCAGCTCTTGAACGTGGGCACCCCAACCTTCGAGTGACACAACTGTCGTTATTATATATTGCGGCACCAGTTGAAGAAAAGAAAGGACCTTGGATAAGTTTGTTTATTTTTCCCACCAAGATATGGCAGTTTTCATTTCCGGTGTGATGAGAATTCGATCGTCGAAGGAGCAATTCACTTGGAGCCACTGAGTGTCTAGTTGCTTCTGCAGAGGTCGCATTTGCAGTCGGCAATTTTCGATCAGTGGAGTACATGAAGAAATCACTCCTATGAATGACTTGTAACTCTGAACTGAAACAAACATTTTTGTTGATCGCTTTTGAGCCATTTTGGAACTCTTTTGCTGTCTCTCTTGAGATGGAAATTCTTTGCTTTGGATAGTATCCAGTATCGCTCCTAGGAAATTCTGCTTCTTTGTGGGATGGAAGTATGATAGTTGATGGTACGACCTAGAGTTTTGAACAACTGGAGGCAAGTGGATGTGTGGTTTACTACCTGAGTTCTTGTGGATGCCTTTATGAGCCAGTCGTCCAAATATGGAAAGACTTGTATCCCCAGCTGGCATTGGGGAGCCGGTACTGAGGCTAGCAAATTGGTAAAAATCCTGGGGCCGATTTTAATCCAAATGGAAGGACTCGAAACTGTAGATGTATACCAGCAACCTTGAACCTGAGAAATTTTCAATGTTTTCAATGTATTGGAATATGGAAATAAGCATCCCAGAGGTCTAGAGATCTCATGTGATCTCCTGTGTTCAAGAGGCATAGAATGTCCTGAAGCGTTACCATACGAAAAGTTTGTATTTCAGGACCTCAAATCGAGTATGGGACGCAAATCCCCAAAAGCTTTTTTACTAGAAAAAGACAGGAATAGAATCTCTGGTTCCTGTGTAGAATTGGAACAACTTCTATTGCCCCTTTGTGCAACATTGAATATACTCATTTGAGGAGCTGTTTTAACTGTGGAGGTGGTGGTCCTGATGGAGAGGTATTTGGAGGCTTCTTAATGAATTCTAGTGTATGTCCCAAGGATATTATATCTAGTACCCACTTGTCTGATGTTATCCTTGACCACTGAAGGATGTGGTAAGCGATGCAGCCTCCAATCTTTGAAACACAGGTGGGGCTGGTAGCTGGTATGAATACATGGTCATTGTTTTCTGCCCGTGTCTCTGCTACGGGCAGTGGTTCTTCCCCTCATGGGGTGTCTATAGGCAGCTGTAGGTGGTAATCCGTACTGCTCTGGTGTTGTCTGTACTGCTGTTGAAAACCTGTTTGAGCAGTTTGGTATTGTTGTCTATATGTTTGGAAACCACCACGAAAGGAGTAACTTCCCTGCTTCTAGCCACTCGAAATGGCCGTCTTTTGTACTGTAACGTACCTAGGGATTTGGCCGTGTCTGTACCTGCCTTTATGGATTGTAACATATCATCCATATGCTTGTCGAAGAGGATTTTCCCATCATATGCCATGTCAAGTATTTTGCTTTGAACCTCTGGCCTAAAAGAAGTAGATTTCAGCCCTGCCCCCGCCAGGTGTCTAAATCCAGTTAGTGAGATATCAATCGCGCAATCAATCACTTCGGCTGCAGTTCGCTCTCCCTCCTGCAACACTTTCTTTGCCTCTAGTTTAGCCTCAGGCAAGAGGTCAATGGCAGAGGACATGTCTGCCCACATTTGTCAATCATATCTGCCTAGAATGGCTACAAGTTGGCAGCTTTGACTGTTATTGCTGCTACTGAGGAGAACCTTTTTTTTATGTTGTTCATATGGCGTCCTTCTCTATCTAGCGGGGAAGTTATTGGTGTTGAAGGGTTTTTCAAGCGGCGTTGCGCCGCCTGAGAAACCACGGAATCCGGCTTCCATTACGCAATTAAACAAGCTGGAGAATCTTCCGGGGCTTTATACTTTTTTCTCCAAACCTGGGATCTGGGAAGGTATTGTAGCTGGGTTTTTATTGCTTTCAATCCTTCCTGCCATATAAAGTCAACGATAGGTATGGCTCTAACTGACTTTTTTGATGGTCCCTTAAAGCCATACAGGAATCAGTTTCTCAAAAGAGAATGGGCGGTTCGAAACATTTAGCCGCTTTTTCCATTAAATTATGGAGTCCTCCCTCCTATGTGCTCTGGGGGCAAATCCACTGGTCCTGCAAATGGTGGTGATGGCGTAGGACTCAGGTATTCGTCCCACTCACTAGGAGTGGTTTCAGCGATTTCTCCCTCTTCCCTTTCTTCATCTGTGGATTGAGGGTCATCCTGAGGTGGCTGTATGAAAGGGATGTTCGTATCCGGCCTCAGCGCTGTCCCTGGATTGCTAGGGAGAGGGGCTCGCAGTCACGCTTGCAGGTCATACTGCTGCATGGTCGGAGTTGCTGGTACTGAGGGTGGAAATTTTCTGTAGTAGTCCCACAACATGTTTTGAAGATCTGTCACTAAAGACCTTGGCATAGGGACTGAGGTGTCTGCATCCCCATTTGCGGAAAACGACGGATCTGGATGGATTAGCTGTCCTGATATTGATCATCCCCATCGTCATCTGGGTCCTGACATTTGATGTTAAGTTGTGACAGACTGTTGGCCACTTCAAACATTCCGTCATCTTGAGAAGATCCGTTGTCGTCGTCGTCATCTTACTGGGGAGGTATGCATTGGTAGAATTGGAGATGCTTTCTTTCCTACAGTTATCAATGAGAGAGGGATGAAAAATGACATTCCTGAAGTGGTCGTCGTCTGATCGGTTGTAGACGTTTCTCTCATCGATGTGTCCGTCGTCAGCGGTTGTGTTGTCAACAAGCTTGTCACCAACGGTTAAGTCGTGGATGGTTGCATCGTCAACAGGTCCCTCGTCGACAGGTCTCTCATCGACAGGTCCGTCTTCAACAGCGTCTTTGATTTGTGTCTCATCGAAGGGTCTGACGTCGATGGGGTCTTAGGTGGTTTGTCTCTCGTCAACGATTTCCTCATCGGCACGTGCGTAGCTGATGGCTGAATAGTCATTGACGGTGCCCTTTTGTAGATTTTAACTGTTATGATTGTCCTCAACAATAGTGGCGAGGACGTGACTTTCATAGAGGACACTGCTGTGGTGAACGTCAACGCTATCGTCGTCATCGTTACTGTAGACGTGGTCGTCAACAGTATTGTCGTAGACGAGCCTTTTTTGCCAGTCTGATGAGTATTTTTCCATTTTTTTCCTTGGTGACAAAGACAGAGAAGAAACTTTTTTTGGAGGTGCTTCTTCCCCAAGGGTGTTTTAGGTTCTGAGTGAACCTTTTTTAAGGCTTTTAACTGGGTTTCTGATGAAGAAGAGGTATAGCTTTCTTGGCATTTTTGTTTCTCTAAAGAAAGGTGTTTAGAGAAAATCTTTCTTTACTTTTAGGCCTTTTTAGGGACTGAGAAGTCTGTGAGGAGGCTTCACTCTCATCAGAAGAAGGGTATTCCATAACTTTTTGCTTTTGTAGCCATAACAAAAGTCTACCCTCTCTGTCTTTCAGGGTTTTATGACTGAAGGTGTGACTAATCCTGCAATCTCTCACCTTATGGTCTGGATGTACGCAGTAGATGCACTTCTTGTGGGCGTCATCAACTGTCCCCATTTCTGAAAAGTCCTTTTTTAGTTTGTTGGGACATCCTGTCCATTGGAAATCCAAGATACTGTAAAGAAATTTCCTGTCAGAAAAAGAAGCTGAGCAGAGCTCAGGGAGCTATCGCCTGATTGGTTATAGTTCAGTTTTGGTTATAGTTCAGATTTGTTTTTGTTTTTTTATAAAAGAACATGGATAGGCTATAACAGTGCCTGTATAGGCCATTGCAGCCTAGTGTAATACACTTACTGCTATGTATATTTAAGGTTACCGTGGGTCTCCCACCTCGACAACAGGGATGATTCAAGCATGTAAATCTATGAAAGATCCAATGCTGGAGAAGTAACATATCTGTATCATTAATCGCTCAGGGATGATATCCTCTATAAATTCATGTGCAGAACCACCCCATACAGCGCTTGAATCTAAGAACACCCAGCATTGGTAAACTATTGCTAAAGAGATGAAATGGCAGAGGCCTGAAGCAAGGACTCAATGCCACTCCTTACCAAAGTGCCTTCTAATGTATGAATCTGTGGTAACAGGGTCGGTTGCCCAGAGCTCATACTTACTGTTTTTTTTTTTCAAACTCTGCTTGGCGTTTCTGGTGAATCAAGAACTTGGTCACATCTCCGCCTTCTGCCAGCACAGCCTCTTTTGCCTGCTCCTCTTGAGTTTTGGCTGCTTTTGCCCTGGCATTATTCCGTGCCTGTATCACACGTATGTTATCCTGCACATGAAAAGCAGCAGAGTTAAATTCAAGAAAATATACATCCTAACAGTAGTTAGGGAGAGACATGAATGCAGGGAAACATGGTGATTTTTGTATAAGCCACCACTTCTGACAGGCAGGTGAGGCTGGATTACAGTCAGTCACACATCAGGCATGCGTAACACAGGACTGGGTCTACCAGCACCATCACAGACTTTCAAAGGTGACAACCTCTCTGGAATTCTTCCATTTTCCATATGGGCCAGTGCGCTTGTACAGGCAAAGGAAGACAATAAGACCAGTTAAGATATAAAAATAACTGTCAGTGTCCTACCCTATTCTTCCTTTCTTCATTTTGGCTGGTTTCTTTCTGAGAGTGTCCCATGCATTAAACATGAAAACACTTCCCTGCTGTACAGCAGATGTCAAGTATTTGCCAGACCACAGACATTATTCAAGAGAAATTGTGTGTGTTGTGATGGCACCCTCACCATGGCATGGACCATTGTGTCCTACCTACAACTTATTCTCCTACTTGTAACAGCTCCTTTTTGTAAGAGAAGAGAGTTGTTAAGTAGAAAAGTCCCATGGATCAAGTCTGGCTTTTCAAGCAGGGGAAAATTAAGGATGCAGCAAAAGAGGAGTGGAAGGTATTTTATAGTCCCCCTGCTTTGCTGTGTTCTAGTGATGTCACCAATAATCAATAACCTTTGCCATAACAAGCTACACATGACTACGGGTGGGCTACTTCATAACTAAACAACAATTAAGTGACTAACTAAAGCTCTGGACACCACCACCCTTAAGCATTAGCCTCCAACCAATTGTATTGACTGTAGTTCACTTGCAGTTTAAAATTTGAACCGATTGGAGAGGCTCATTGGCTTCAACTCAAACGCAGAGCTCTGTTTAATAATAAGTTCCCAACAGGAACACGCCATCCATCATTGGCCTAAAGTATGGAGCTGGCTTGGGGCTATTGCTGCCTTTTTCTGAGCATTCATAAGCAGGCCTTTTATGCAGGAAGTGCCAAGCTTTTTAAGATATAATTAACCCCTACTATTCCAAGGTACTTTCTCTTGGGTGGAAGTACCACAACCATTGGCAGCCCGATTACGGCTAGCCATGGAAAGAGTGCATTTATTAACTCAGTTAATTTATGTACTTTGCAAAGATGTGCAATTTGCACACAAAAAAAAAATATATATATATATATATATATATATATATATAAATAAAAATATGGAGAGGTGGACCAGCAGCCTAGGCACACCAGCCACGACACTGAAGTGCATACTTTATCAGGAGGCTATGCACATGTGAAGGGGCACAAGTTTGCCATTCACAGTGTAAGACATACAGTGGACAAAGTGGACTGATCTATTGCCCCATGCTGTGTGCAGTAGCAAAGTGAGAACGACTCTTAAGCAGGCCAATTAATGAGGAGGGTTGACCAAAAACACTCATTTGTAGGAGTTGGCAATAAATTCCACTCTGCCAGTGGAGTTGGATAGAATTTTGGCCACTCTGCATTATGTATGCAGAATTCTGGCCACATTCGGCCAACCGACGTGTGGCAGAGTTTTTTCCTCGTGTATGGCATGCTAATGGTAATTTGGTGAGTGAGAATTTGCGCCCCATACCACGATTTTCAGGTGCCAGGGGGGCTAGTGGCACGATTTTCTTATCCGAATGGTCGCGGGCAGTCACAACTCTTCATGATGAGAGCTGCCACTCGAGTCGAAAATCTACTTGAGCAGCAGCAAAATCAACTTAAGCAGCAGCGCCCTGTGACGCGAAGCAAGGTGCCATTAGCACTGATTTTTCAGCACTTAATGAGCACTCTGCGCTAAAAATCAGCACGAGCAGTGTAACTTGCTGATTTCTGCTCATTCACAGAACTCCACAGAATCTCGCTGAGTTTTCATGTAACTCCGCAGAATTCTGCTGAGTGAAACTCTGTGAGTTCTGCCCACTCCTCCTCATTTGTTCATTTATTATGATGAATGTTTGAAAAACATGATGCTGATGAGACAGCCAATGATGCGTCTAGGCCAGACTTAGAAAAGAGTCCTGAACCCACGCTTGTGGAGTCCCTCACTAGCAGCAATTCGTGGATGTGCTGAGGTATGACACATCTTCAAAAAGACCACAACTGGGCATGGATTAGTTAGCAAGATACTAAACTTTTCCAGACCTTCTAGTACAAGAAGCATGGATAGAGGTAGACTAGGATGTAGGGAAAGAGATGCACCATTGGACGTTAGTGGCTTAACCAGAGACACTGAAAGTCAGGTAAAGCCTGAATTGCTCACTCACATTACTATTGGCCTTTCTGAGGCACAGAATTTACTCAGAGTATCACAAATTTCCACTAAGTCAGGGCTCCTCTGCTCAAGGAGACCAAGAATGAGAAGACCGACAGGAGAAGAGAAGGATACCATGAACAGTTTGCATATGATTTTTGGTAGCTGGAGGCGTCACACATGCACACTCTTGGGAATCAATCAGACCTTTTTTATTAAACATGCTATTTCTACATAAAAGTGTTATGTATTTCTTAAGCTCAGCTGCATGGGGGAAAGGTTCTAGCATATTACCCTGTTTGAAGAGATACTGTTCTTTAGAGTAAGCACGGCCTGCATTCGCTTTTCCATCTCCTCCCGCGACTTGAGTTCTTCATTTGCGTCTTTCTGCCGGATTCTGTCAGAAGAACAGAAATGCGTCATGAAGGTCATCTTCTGGTGAATGGTCCACAAAGCCTGTACAGCCAGGCTAGAGTCTGAGAAATGTGTGTTGACTGACCCACAGTGTCTCCCAGGCAGCGCCTGGAACACATTGTGAGATTTGTCACAATGTATGAGACTATGATGAAATGATGAAATGACCACTACATGCACTAGGTGAAATACACTTAGAGGGTATATCTGAAGGGCAATTACTCTTGTGTGAGAACTGAAGAAGAAATGGGCACAGTCTCTCTCTGCAGCAGGGGCAAGAGTTGACAGTGTGACACCAACAAACACGAAAACTCACCTTGTCATGGTTTCCTTAAGAAATTGCACAGCCTTTTCGTGGTTTCGCTGAGCATCCTCCACTGCTTTTCGATGCCTTGCCTCTCTTTCTTGGATGACCTTCCTTTCCTTCCTGTAGGATGAGATTTATAATCATTGCTCGGTGTTACAGCCCTAGTGACCAGGAGCAGCTTGCTGTGATTCGTAGGGGAAGGGTGGCACGTGTGGGGG
This sequence comes from Pleurodeles waltl, assembly GCF_031143425.1. Taxonomy (NCBI): domain Eukaryota; kingdom Metazoa; phylum Chordata; class Amphibia; order Caudata; family Salamandridae; genus Pleurodeles; species Pleurodeles waltl. The sequence goes on along the minus strand of NC_090445.1, from coordinate 1,509,350,737 downwards.
AGGGGGTGTTAATTAAAAAATAAAAATAAAAATTAATAATAATAAAAGAAGGGTACCAGGATACATGTTTTGCTATAAACCAGTCTACATAGAATGGAGCCTGGCTCTAAAAGCGTTATCTTTATCTTATTCCATTTCCTTTTAATGTATCCATCCTTACTTTTCTCTATTTATAAATCACAATTGCTCTATGTCCTTCAATTAAGCAGTAGTTACTCTTGCATCAGTTTTTTTCAATATCTGAATTACTCTAGCTTGACCCCCTTGGCCAAAATCGTAAGAAACCACGGACTGAACATTATCTTCTACTCAAACGACACTCAGCTTACCCTTTCGCTAACCAAAGACAAATCCAAGACCAACTTCCAACGTTGCATAAGCATCATAGCCAAAAGAATGAAAGAGAGCTGCCTCAAACTTAACTCTGAAAAAACTGAAATCCTGCTGTTCAGAACCTCCACTCACCTTGGAACAACTTCTGGTGACCGTCAGACTTAGGGTCCTCTCCACACCACGACAGAACACGCTCGTAACCTAGGGGTCATCATCAACAACAAACTAAGCATGAGAAACCCAGTCAACTCAGTCTTGTCTGCTTTCTTCCACATCCTTTGCCTCCTATGCAAGATCTTAAAGTGGTCCCCCCACTGACACACGGTCAATTAGACCCTCATCACCAGCCACCGGGATTATAGTAACCTCTCTATGCCGGACTCATGTTACAACTCACAAAAAACTCCAAATCATCAGCAAGGCTAATACTCGACTTCCCAAGACACTCACACTTATCCCCACACCTCAGGAACTTGCACTGACTCTCCGTATGCAAGCAATGCAAATGTAGGCTGCTGTCCCACTCCTGCAAAGCCTTACACAACCAGGGACCTGCCTGCCTCAACCATCACCTAAACTTTCACCACACCACTAGACAACTTCAATCCGTCGCCCTCAACCTCACCCGCACACCCTGCATCTGCAGGAACAGCCGTGAGGACGTGATTTCTCCTATCTGGCATCAAATGGGTGGAACAATCTCCTCATCCACCTGAGGGCCTCCCCCTCCATCCTGGAGTTCAGAAAACATCTCAATACCTGGCTTTTCAACTGAAGCCTCCAACCCTATCTCATGCAGCTGAATTGGCGCCTGGATACCCTCATGGTGATAAGTTTGCCCTACACATCCATTGACTGATTATATTTTTCCCCATTGCTCTTTAATTTTATTACTATTCACCTCCAATTCTTTAACTAGTTATAAATATTCATATAGAGGCATCTATCTTTATGTGGCATCCGTCAAATGTACATTACATGGCATATATCCTCACCTCTCTATCTTTTACAACGTTTCTTTCTTCATATATATTATTCTGTATCTAAACCACGAAGATGACAGCTGTGAGTGGTTTCTAAATGCCAGTAAACACTCTGGATGGAATTTTAGTCAGCAATGCACATGAAATGACGTTACGGTTAAGTCATAAAAACATTGAAACCACTGAAATTGACCAGCTATGTCCATCGCCTCGTCCACCGCACTCGTCCAAACACCAAGCTCTTTCTGATGGTGTTTGCGAACTTTAAGATTCTGTGATTACCATTATGGGTTGATTTCAGCCTGCTTTAACCTAGATAACATAACCACAATATCAGTTTTGTAAGAAAATGCCTGGGGTTTGTAATTCCCTTTGATGTACCTTTTTTTGTTTGATGTTCATTTTAGCGACCCGAATACTTACATATTTTTTTGTTGGGCTACAAACCAAGACTATTGATTTGTCAATCAGTAACAGTTCCTATAGCCGAACATCTTTTTGATTCCTTAAAGGTCACAGTAAAAAGTTATCGAACCAGCCGACAGAAAATATCAGCTACTTTCCTTAGCCAATAAGGTAAGTTCTGGTCTACAAACTGCCAAGCTGGGTTTGTAAACTGTGGAGCTGTTAACCAATCCAATTGATTTTCAAATTAAAAATCTGGACCAAAAGCAGGTTTTCAAACACTAAAGCTACAGATATACTTATTTTTGCTTGAACTTCATTTTTAGGTCAGAAGTTAGCAAGAGCTTTTTGATTTTACTAAAATAAATATAATGTTCTTACATATAGATGATTTAAGCAGCCCTTTTCATCTATTGGTCCGTATTTCTGTCATTCACATTTGTCTTCAACCCATTACAGCCTTCAGCACGGGCCAGTGGTTAAATCCACTTCAGCCATGGGCTTAATTCATTGCATTCTGTCCTTTCACAAGAACACATGGCACTGTTTGCTTTATGAGACCACTAAATATTATTGAGTTTATGCATTTTGTTTTTGATTGATGAGGGCCTGGGAGCCTCCCCAACAATAAAGTCTTGCAATAAACACAACAAATCAAAACAAGCATAGATAAAGCCAAAGGGCTGGGGGGGCACACCAGACACTGGCATTGTCAATGTGTGTTTGTTTCTGTAGTAATTCAAAAATTACTGAACAGATTTACTCTAAACTACAGAAATTATTTATTCCGAAACAAGTTCAGTCTGTTTGCCAAGTGTGGTGTGATTCTGTTGAGATGTTTTTGTTGTACTTGAAAACACATTTTAATTGAGATTTTGTATGCACAACTAAAATGTAGCACCTTCTGCTAAATATTGAGTCCCATAACCAATCTCAATCAAATTTTACTATGGAAAGCCTATGGAAAGCCTAGGACGGGTTATACTAGTTTTTGTCAAATTTAGGACAGATTCATAAATTAACTCAAAAGTTATTATTTATCCAAGAAGGCTTTTTACAAACAGACTAAAAATAAAACAAATCATATTTCTATTAAACCATAAATTGCACAACGCAAATAACAAAGTAAGGTTCACAAAGACTTAAAACAATGCACTTTTTCAAAAATGCAGAACCAGCCTGCATTCTCTAATTCAATTCCAACCTATCTTGCAGTGCTTCTGCCAAGCGACCCATTCTAAAGTGCAATCGTGGCAGCATAGAGAATGATAGCAGTGTGAATAACATAAATGAGAAACAGGCAAAGAGAGGACTATTTACAGGCATCAATGACATCCCATGCCCTCTTGTTCCACATGATTGCCTATTGTCCTGCAACCTCTTACATAACACCAAATATAAAGTGCAATAATACCAAGATAAAATTCATGGTAACATTTCAGTAGAAGTGGGGGAAGGTATCAGAGCAGCCTTTACTTTTCCCTTCCCGTCCGATAAACTACCACAAACATTTAATCTCACAATGACCTGTTCATAAAACCCATAAGCTCTGCATTTTCTATAATACCAAAGTTACTCAACCACTCTCACTCTGGAACATCTACAGTTTGGCATTTATCTAAGCAATGTCTTGTCCTCTTTAGCAATGGAGCAAAATTTGCGATAAGATGCACAAGTTTATGAAAAGAGGCAACAGAAGAGGGAAATCCTAAATTGTATCCCCTCATGTTCCTTTGGACCTTGATGTTCTTCAGCGTGACCTGTTCGGCCCCTATCATACTTTATGGGTGACATGCATAAGTAACAGTGAGGCTAAAAGTGTGGAGCTATTGTTCATACTTCCTTCTCAACACAGCCTCTGGGTCTTTATCTATTAACACCTTGTCAGCTTTTATAATGCATTTTGTGAAAGCCGCGATAACTCAGGGACATTCGCCTTCCTCACGAAAGAGTAAGGCATGACAGCAAGTTCTGATACCATTCTGATTAAAAAGGTTATGCAGCAAAGTCTTACTTCAGTTAGCAACTTGGTACGAGGTGAGAGAATGTGAACCAATTTTTCTGTATGAGTCAGACAAAGCCTGCATTTAAAACTCAAAGAGCTTCTTGTCCATTTTGGCGGGCAATCATTAGTTTGCCCCAAGCCGAAGCGTGCTTGAGGAAACTTGATTTTGATTTTAAAAAATGCATTAAAATAGTTAAATATGGTTATGGATGGGGTTGTTGGTAAGAATAAATCACTGTCCAGGCATGACTTCTTTTACTAAAATCTCTCTTGTCCCTCAACTATGAGATTTTATTTATTTGTTTATTTAAGCATGTTTTGAAGAGGGCATGCGACAGTGTTGCTTTACATAGATAGTTTGCCTCAAGGGCATTTATAGTCCGAACAAAAGCCTGCGCTGAACGGTTTGTTTTTGTAGTTCCTATTTAGATTTCTTTCCATATTTCATCACGCAGTTTCGACCAGTCAGCTAGCTTTAGTAATGACATTTAAACATGTACTTAAGTAAAGAGCCATGTTGTACTAGTCCTTGGTTTAGCAGACCAAACTCCAGCCACACTTGTGCTGGAGCAGTGCCGTACACGATAAATAATGCAAAATGATTTGCTTTGAGCAAAACCGAGAGAGGCCCCAAGCTTCCCCAGAAAGGCCACTAAACCAAAGCTAATTGTTAAGACGAGTTTTATCACAGCAAGAAGAGAAGCCAAGGTAGAACTTTGTGGTTTGCAAAGTATAGATTGAACGGCTGCAATTAATGAGGCAGTCTTTGGCTTTATTGAATTTAGATGTAAGCGGAAAGATAGGTGCTCCTGCAGCCAGACACCAAGATATTTATAACAAGTGCCTCGTGAGACCGGCAGTCCTCCCAGGAGCCAGTTACCTTTCTTCCAAACCTTCCTTCCGAGTACTACAATCTGGGTTTTTGTGAGGTTCATCACCATTTCGTTTATGGGGCAGGAGGGGTGGAGATTGTTCAAGAGCCTCTGGAGCCCAATGCCAGTCACGTTCTACAGAACTACATCATCCACATAATGTAATGAGGCCACCTGACAATATCCCAGTTTTGGTGGATGAGATTCTGCATCTTCCAAGTGTGTACTTAGGTCCGATATAAACAGACTGAAGAACAGTGGGGCAAGGACACATCTTTGTTTCAGGCCCCTTTCGAATGCTATTTTGGATAACAAGCCATTGTTTGAACCGACTTTGACCACTGCCCAGTTGTTTGAATAAAATAGTTGGATTTCACTTAGTAGTTTTGCTGGAATGTTCCAGTCAACCAACTTTCTCCATAGGAGATTATGGTGGATGTGGTTGAATGCTTTGGAAAAAGTTGTTTCCTGTTGATTATATATTGCTAAGCAATCCTTGAGAGAACAGCTAAATTATCTGTGTTGCTAGATATGGCACTCGATTCAGTTTGATTGAAGGCAATTATTTTTTCTCTTTCCGCCCAATCTTCCAATGGCAATAATAAGCTAACAAAGACTTTTGCATCTACGTCCAAAAGGGTGATCATGCTATAACTGTCAGGGGAATCGCAATTGCCTTTCTTGTAAATGGGTTGGAAAATTGAGCTAGGCCATGATTCTAGGACTATCTTCTGCTTTAGGCAGAAATTGAACAGGGAGTAAATGCATGCACACAAGAAAACACAGTCTTGTTTGTAAATAGCTGCAGGCTATTGTTAGGATAAAACAGGCTCTGTAGCATCTGTGTTATTTTGGCTGAGTCGGTGTGTTCATATGAAATGCATTTATTTTTGCTTGTAACTTTTGATTCTATTCTGCCACACATTGACCCACTCAGGTTTGGTTCTTTGATCTAAATCCAGCATGCACTGGTCAAGGAGTTTAAAAGTTATTAAGGAAAACACGTTGTGACGTATGCAAGATGAATTATGCATGTGACTGTTGCATTACTGTTACTGGGAGTTTGTATAGTGCACTATCAGCATTAGTATAGCACAGCAGCACCTTTCGGTATTCAATTCTTTTACTCAGCTACAGCACAAACTATTCGACAGAATTCTTCCTAGCGGCAAGAAGACAGAGTTTATGCCACAATAGATCATATTTGTGGTTTGGCACACATCTGTTCACTACTTTTAAAGGTATATGCTACGCTAACATCCCAGATCCAATAGTACAACCAGGTATATTGCCAACGTTTAACATTTTGGAGGGGGGAAGTCATGGTCCTAGATGAATCACGGTTTCTGGGTGATCTGCAGGTGAAGTGAAAACATTGGTTGATAAGTGGCAAGAACTTGCTTGTGCATTGAGTGAAAAAGTCTCCACAACGGTGAACATTCAGTCAGGCTAGTTTTTGGAAGGTTTACCTTCTGGATGATTTAGATCGCTGTCTGTTCCATGCCCTGATTGACTATGCTTTTGTTCAGTTACTTACTGATGTGAAGGCTAAAGCACTACAGGAGATCAATAACATAGGTGACAATGATTCATAGCATGATTCGTATAATGATTCTCCGGACAGAGGCTGTGTTCATTCTCCGCTGCTGCTGAGCAACATTTTGACTGGTTGGACTACATTGACAATTGCTTACTTGCTTAGCTACACCTGTCTCCGTGATGAGCGCTGTCCCTGGTCTTCATGCGACTTGATGGTTTCCGCAAGGATGCTTTTGCTAGACCTGGTTGCCTTATGAATTGCCACACAATGGATCATCTTCCATTTCTGTAATTAAAACATTTTATTCTTAAGGAACCTTTCAAGATCCTGCTGTTCCTGGTCTACCTTCTCCAATAATGTAGCATAAAAGGGATTACTTTTCTGCACCCTTATATTCACATGTTGAGTTTTGTTGGCTGAGAAAACTTATCGTTCACAAACACACAATTGTATGTCAGGACCGGAGGCGAGGTTTATGCTCTTCTTTCTTCACCTTATTTTATAACAGCAGCCATATTAATCCAAACAAAAGACTTAATTTCCCAAGAACCATCAAGAATAAGAAGATGTTCATTAACCAATCAGGAACAGAAATCCCCTTCATATCCTCCTGTCAACTCTCTTTCCTCCTCTGTTTTTTCGCTGCTCCAGCGGCCATCGAGTTAAATGAAGGGACCATAGTCTTTGCTTACATTATTATCGCCTTTGATTGAAAATTCGACATGTGAGTGTGTCGTTAGTGCCTTACAGAGTGTTTACGATATATTTATATATTTTTTTTTATTTGCGGATCACTCTGGTGCTTCTTCGTGGCTGCATCAGTCACTTTTTCTGCCTCCTTCGTGGCGGATGGGCCAGGGCTCAACCACCTTCCGGCTGCTGGAGGTTGCGAGCATCTCCTGACGTGCACGCCTTTCCCTGTATCTATCGGTCGCAGCGGGCATCGGCACTTCTGACAGTCAGCCCAAGCGCCTCCAACTGCGTAGAGCAGGATCCGCGCTGAACCGTCTGGAAGTTGAACGCGGGTCTGTTTTTTGGTGAGAAAGTAACCCTGATCTCTTTTTGCGTTAGTGTGAAAAATAACTCTGATCTCCTTTTGCACAGACACCGACCCAGGCAGCAACAGAATAGCCCATCTGATCACGAAGGGCACGCATAGCACTTCGCTATCGCTATCCTAATTCTCTGGGTACCCCCAGTTAAAAAAATGCCCTCCAAGCAAATATATAAATATATATTCATATTCATATATACCTCTAATTGAGGGCTTTGAAGACTCATACTGAGGAGTGACAAATGAATTCAGCGAAGTAGCAGCTGCCTTTATCTACAAAACGGTATCAGACGTGGTGGCGCTCTTGGACAAGAAACTTCTCGAAATGGCCCAACGGTGCCTACCACCCTTCCCCCTCCTCAAGGACAATATACCAGAGTCGTCTTCCCCTCTACCTCCAAGGCAGACTGATGCCAGACTCCCTGACAACCCACGCAAACACTTGCAGCCCCCCAGGGGTTGACATGGACGAGTTCTCCAGGCTTAAGAAGTCCTTCATGGGCCACCTATCCCCACCACCCCACTTCGGACACCACGGGTAGTCAGTATACTCAAGAGGCGAATCAGCCCTCCACTCCTACTCCTGCCTCCGATGGGTCCCCTACAGGGTCCGAAGGAGACTCAGACCACATGAGGTCATGGCTGCCATCGATCACTCCCCACCCCATTAGGGATGGCCCCTGCCAATGATGGGGCCTGTAGCTCAGAGTAAATATGCTAGACACCAAGGAACTGATACACCCTTGTTAGGTATGTGGCAGGTATGCTGCGCAAGCCCCTAGTCAAGGAGATATGTAACCTCCCCAAGGCAGAGTGCCCCCCACCCGTTTTTGGATGGCAAAGTGGGCTTAACACCAGAAATAGACTCCAGTAAGGGCACATTTCTGGCCATGTATATCAGGGGCCCAAAAAAGCGAATCAACCGCTCCTGGTGGTCGTGCCAGGATAAACTTCTAGATGCGACGGGTCCCCTGACAATCTTTGACATGCCAGACGATGCCAAGGCCACGTCTGATCTAGACTGATCAAAAAATGGCTGATCTGGCAATCACGAAAGCGGGGCAGGTCATGCAGGGCGGGCTCTTTGGGAAGCCTTTCATCAAGGAGCATGGTAAGTTTGTCTCTACATTCAACTCCCTGGAGAAGGTCCAGTACTTGAAGCGCATTTTCACCTCACTGATTTTCACAGGGCTGGCAGTGGGCGTTTGGACGCATTATACAGTCTCAAGCCTTCCGTTCCAAGCGGGGTCAATGGCAGGACACCTAACACCTACTGATTAGGGAGTTTCTATCCCAACAAAGGGGGCCCTCGCCACAGAGGTCCAGAGGTGGTTCAAGAGGAGGATGTCCTTCTGTTAGCACACATGGTGAGTGTAACCCTCATTTCTCAGAGACGTTTGGGTGGAGAAGGGTTCGTTTGCCACATTTCATGCACACTTGGTAAACTCTGATGTTCGACGCCTGGGTTCTGCAGACAATTCAGGGTTACTACATAGAATTCTATGGATCACTGTTCCAACTCTACCCTCCTCGACCTATTCTCTTCTCGGAGGCAGAATCCACCCTTATCCAGCTACAGATCCAGGAGCTCTTCTCCGAACGAGCCATCTCCCCATCCATGCCTCATCCCTTGGGGTTCCTCAGCAACTTTTCTTGGTGAAAAAATTAAATGGGGGCCGACGCCGGTTGATAAACCTCTGGGAATTCAACGAAAGGCTTGTCTTTTGCCACTTCAAGTTTGAGGGCATTCACCTCCTCCAGGACCTCCTTAGACCCAACCACTGGCTGGTATTTTCGATCTAAAGGGTGGGTACCTGACGATCTCAATCTTCCCACCACATCTTTGGTTAGAATATTTCCAGAGGAAGGTTCAGACATTAGAATTCAATGTCCTCCCTTTTAGCCTAGCCTTGTTTCACCAAGGTTCTCAGGACAATGGTGGAACGTCCACAAGCCAACAGGATACATATGATAATGTACCTGGATGACATGCTCCTCGTGGACCAGTGCCCCCAGACATTGGCACACCTGGGGAAAACATTTTTCTTCTCCAATTCCTGAGGTTTATCATCAATCACAAAAAATCAGCCCTGACCCGTTCCAAGACCCTCACATTCGTGAGTTTTGTGATACACTTTGTGGAGACGGCCCTGGGTCTTCCATCCAGGAAGATTGCCAAGATACAACACAAGGTACACAGAACACTTTACAGACAATCCACCTCTCTGCAGCGGATAGCCAGAGTAGTAGGTCTTCTTTCGTCCTCTATTGAAGCCATTTTTACCCGGGCCCAACACTTCCGGGCTCTACAGTGATCGAAGACATCTCACCTACACCGCTGTCTCACATACACCCATGTTCCGCTCTCAGACGAGGCAAAGGACAAACTAGGGTGGTGGGTCACACACACGGAGGCCTAGAACGGGTGCGCAATTTTCGGCTCCCAACCATATTTTGTGATAGACTCCAATGCCAGTGGCACTGGTTGGGGCGCACGCTGTAGGGAGTTCACAAAGGAGGCGGGTGGCCCGCCACAGAACATTCCATGAACATCAATTGTCTTGAAGTGATGGCCTGTCCTTTGCAGTGAAGTGCTGGATCAAAGAGTGCAAACACTGTTGTGTCTTTATAAAAATGGACAACGTGGCTACAGTCAAACATCTAATGGGGCACGAGGTCCAGGGCCCTCTAGGATTTGGCCAAGACCTTTTGGGAATACTGCCTCGACAACCACATTTAGGTGGTGGCGGAACACCTTCCGGGCAAGGCCAACCAGGTGACTAAGAGAGTTGAGTCTTAGGCAGTTGCTTCTAGCCCTGTTTCAAGCCCTCTCGAACTGCTGGGGCTCCTTCATCGTATCTTTTCACATCTCGACTGGACCATCAGATTCCCGGTACTTCAGCTGGAGACCAGACCCCAAATGAAGCGGTAACCAATGCTTTCCTTAAGTACTGGTCTGCAGAGAAAGGTTATGCCTTCTCTCCCTTTGCCATGATAATGAGGTCCGCTTCACAAACTCACAGGCAGCCGGCAGATCTAGTGGTGGTGACCCCAATTTGGAAGTTGCAAGTTTGGTTTCCAGCTCTGATAGAATTTTTTGGGGATTTTCCAAACTGTCTTCCCCCGTTTCCTGATCTCCTCAAAGACCCCTCCAGCAAACCCCCCATTTGACGACTACCGGAGCCCTCCGAATCATAGGATGGAGGATTACAGATCTTGATAGCAAGTCCTGGGACTTTTGAGAAGTGCTACAGACCTACTCTCCAAGCCTGCATGGACAGCATGATTAAATTCTACCTGTCGGCCTGGTCTCGATGGTTGGGTTGATGCCAGCAAGGGAATCTGGATTCTATAGGGATGGACGTTGTCAACATCTTAAACTTTGTGGCTTCGCTGGCATCAGAAGGCATGGAATATGGATCAGTCAACACCTTTTGGTCGGCAATCACCTAGGGTCGCGCCAACATTGGGGATCTTCTAGTGGAAGAACACCACCTGGTCAGGAAACATCTTAGAGGCATTTCATTGTAACTTTCCCTGGAACTGAGATACTCAGTTCTCTGGTATGTTAGCAAAGTTTTGAATTAGTTCTTCTCCTGGCCTAGTAATAGATATCTCTCCAGGAAAGACTTGTCTGCAAAACTTGCTACCTATGCCTAGTGTCTTGCTGACTGCTCTCTGATGTCAGGGCCCTGAACATTTCTGGGAGGACGTTTACCCCCGATGGGGACATCTTCCACGTCTCTATGCGTATGAAATGTAACTCACAGCTGATCTCATATTCTGCCTTTGCTTAATTAAAAAAAGTATGCATGGTTCGCTGTGTGAAGGCATATAAAGTCTGGACAGAAAAGATCCTCCTTCCTTGGGAGTGGCAATTGCTCACCGCCCTTAGGAAGCCAAATAAAGTGGTTTCTTCCCCAACAATTGCACAACGTGTACAATGGACCATGCAGAAAGCGGGCATCAATACTAAAAATGTTCAGGGGGCATTCCACCAGAGGGGCTATGGCATCTAACGCCTTCGTCCTTCAGACTTGCCTGGAGGATATTCTAAATGCGGCGGACTGGTCCTCGGACTCAAACTTCAAGAGGTTCAACTTCAAACCAGTACCTTCCATTGTGGTTCTGGTGGTGGATAAGCCTTGACCTGGCATAACAGGATTATGATTTCATAGAATGAAAGATTTACAAGCTTTCTTAATGGAACGTTTTAATTCTGTTAAGGATACAGAGGTGAGAGTTAGCCCATCCGCTGCTCAGTGATTAATCGCCCACCTGGTAAAGGAGAGGCCACAAATATTTCCAAGTACTTTATCTTTTATGTCATACTTATATTGCCATAAGTACAAATCAATGCTCAGTTGCTGGTCCTTCTCTTCCAATACATTGTATTTATCATAGTTGAACTGTTTCGCTAGGGTATTCAATGACTAAATATTAATCCATTATTTTGTAGGAACAGATTCTTCCAAACAGGATTCAGATGTTCCAATTCCAGTTTTTGTCACTGGAAGAAAGAGGAGGAAAGAGAATTGACAAGCAAGAATATGCTTGCACACAGTTGAAGCAGGGAACTGAGTTAGACTTAAAGGGAAGTATGTATGCCGTCTATTGGTTACCCTAAAGCTTGCTTTAGTAACCCTGTTACAGTAATGTGGGTGCTGAAGTGTGTTGAATGAGATTACCTTAGGGTTTGTTGTACTAGCATGAGAGGTGGTTGAAAAGGGAGGGTTCCACTGAGGGTCATAGGTGGGCAGCAAGGTGAGGTGATTGCATTTCAGAAATGTGTGTACTTTATCTTTTACTGAAGCATTACTAGGTGATCCTGTGTGTAGATAGTCAGTTCTGCATTGCAATGTATGAGGTGTGCAGGTAGTGTGTGTCAGTTATTCATGATTAATGTTAGCCAGGTGTTGTGGTGTGTCCATGCTGTGGTCCTACCTCTCGTGCACCAGCAGGATGGGTGAGGGTTTGTGAGGGGTTCTGGTCAGGGTAGGGGTGAATTTTGTCAATAGTTTGGAATATGATTGTTTCTTGGTCTGGCAGTGATGTATTCTTGAGTTGAATTTTACTGTGCTTTAGGAGCAGGTCTTGGGGTGGATGAATGTTTTACATGATTATTCAGTTGGGCAGTTGTGTGTAGGAAAAGTGGAACTTGGTATTATGTTTTCTAAATGGTCTTCAAGCTCTAGGAGTCAAAGGAGGCAATTTTATGAGTTGAGGGCCTTGGGTGTGTTACCTGATTAATCTGTTGAAAAGGCATGGAGAGTTATGTTTGGGGTCTTTCTATAATGATAGAAAAGGGCTATGGTCTTGAAGTGCTACTGGTGACCGATATAGTGTCATTGGGGTGTCCAGGTCTAAGTTGTTAAAGTGGTGCTTCAGTGCCAGCTCAAGGTCATCAGTGGTTTGATGTTCTGTGTGATGTGATGTTCTCTGTGTCACTTACGAAAGGCTAGGAGTTCAGGGTAGGAGGCAGAGTGGAGTTCACCAATTTGTTGTCTCCTGCAACTGTAGGTTAGGGTCTGGTGGTTTTCCTAATACCCTGTGTTTTTCAAGTACTGAGATGGCAGGAGTTTGTGCCATCCTTGTTTAAGAGGAGTTATGAAGGATGTCATTAAGCAGTGTAAGGGTTAGAGTTTCTATCTCTGAATATGTGCCTTGTGGGACTGAGTATTTTACATTGTTGTTGTTATTGTGTGTGTGTGGAATGGGTTCAGCTGGTGCCTTCTGTTTCGGTGGAGGCAGGTTTTAGTCACTAGTCATAGTTGGAAGAGACTCAAAGAAATTGTGCCTGATCGATGGGGGGGATCGGGTAAATGGTGGCTTAAGGGACATTTCGAATGCAATTAAACTATTCTTGTTATGTCTGGTTTGTGCCTATGATTGGAATAGGTGTTTGGAAACCAACACATGGTCTGTGTCAGTTGATACCAGAGGCTTAGCCTTGCAAAGCTGTGTTGCAAGGGATTGTTTGTCAGAGGGAGAAGGGAAGAGAGAGAGGAAGAATATGGAGTAGCTCAGGGAACCTAAAGAGTGCTGTGTAAGCAAGTAAGCGAGAGGGATTTAGAAAAGTAAATGGTAAGGAGAAGCACTGGAGATATTGGGGCTAAGTAATGTAAGGAAGGAGAGGAGGATTAAAAAATGAGGAGGGTGAAGTGGTGTTAAGGGAAGGCAGATATGTGGGTTGTAGGAGAGTTCAGGGAATAGGGGAAGGAGTTTGAGGGGATTGATTGGGAACAGAAAAGTGAGATGTGGAGAATAAAGGTAAGAGAGAGGGGTTGATACAGAAGAAATGACGAAGGAAAGAGAACAGAGGATAAAGCAGAACACAGGATGGGAGAATTTGATATTGAGCGGGATAGAGGAAAGAAGGTTTTGAAATAGGCTATGAAATTAACAGAAGGAGCAGCTAAGGAGTCAGAGGAACTGATGGGAGAGGGAGAAGTATGGTGGTGTAGGTGGTGGAGAAGAGTGTATGGAAGGCGAGTTGGTAACAATGGTGAGCAGAGGAGGGGTGGAAGAGGGAGTGACAGGAAAATAGGAACTGTGGGAAATGCGAGAGATGAGAGGGATTAGAGGGGAGAGGGAAGAAGGGAAATAGAGAAGAAGGGGAAGATACCCAGGTTAGGAGAGAGAGGAGGAGGAGGAGCAGGACTGAGGGGCTTTGGGGGAAGGCGCAGGATAGAGGACAATGGATGTAAACAACACAGCAATTGCATAATGGTGGAGTGGAGAGCAACAGGTAAGTTCCCTAAAGATAAGGTACTTTCTGTACACAAAACCTGCTGTCGGCAAAGGGTGGTATGGAGAGCGGTATTCTGAATCAGGTTGAGGAAGGAATAATCAGTGGGGTGAGAAAGTAAGAATAGATGGAATAAGGGCCAGATGTAGCAAAGGGTTTTTCCCATTCTGTGTCAATGGGGAAATGTGTTCGTACATATGGCCCTAAATGAGAAGAGAGGGAAAAAAGAGTGACTAGAGTAATACGTTTTCAAACAAACTGCGGAAAACCTGCCTAGATCCACCCAGAGGCCTCCAGTTTTTGGTGAGAAAGAGGACAAAGGAAACATGCCAGGATCTATGACCCAAAGGCCTAGTGCAACCCCAAACCTGGCCTATCCATCCTCAATTAGCACCTAAATCCACTCAGATCCAGCAGGCTCACATATTAGGACCATGTGCCTTAAAAAAGACCTACTGTATACATCTCCTTACTCTGCCCTTCAGCACTCAAGCTAACAACTACATCTGTGAGGCCCTGATATGGTTTAATCAGACCCATCAAGCAGAGACCATGATGAACCTCACTGTTCCTTGCATACAGTTTAAGCTACATTTTGTCTGGAAATAACGACATTCACCTTTGTGTCTGGAGCTCTCATTACAGGACTGCTTTTTAAGTATCTAAAGAGTCCTGGAAAATACCTTAACTGCACATCAGTCTCTCTGACTGTGTTGGGCACTCCCTCTCTTATGTGCTTATTAATACAATAGAAAAAGTACTAACACCTGTGTTCTAGACATAAATAAACACCTGTCCATTCTTTTATTACAGAGGGCCAAACAGCACAAATAGATATTAAAATAAACATTTTCCTGTTTTCATGAAAAGCACCTATTTCATGCTAACCACATTAAATGAAATAAATAAATGCGTAACGGTAGCATGTATTATGGACCAACATAACCAACTCGAGTTTTGTAACATTTACAAACCACTCAGGCTTTGCCCTTTGTAGTTTACTGTGTCACTACAACCTCTAAGAAAGCATTATTAAACCATGTTTCAAAAAGCAGCAGCTGCTGTGCCCACTTAAGCCATTTCAACAAGAAGAACTCCTGGGTGTTGTCAGGGCTAGCTTTTGGCACTGGTTGTGCCCGCAACAATCATTTTTGGCACCCTCCTGACATCCGTCTCAGATTCCCTCACTACCACCTGGCAAAAATGCCCCTCGTCTCTCGATAGCCCCTCTCTCACATACACTTCACTTGTTTTGAAGCGCTGCTAAGGGCTGGCTTTATTAAAAGACTCCACTATCCACATAAAACACAGATCTGTTCTTTGCAGCAGGCATATTAACCTCTGTGCAACATTATGGGGAGTCAAAACTACCACAAAACTCTGACCTCTCTCTCTAGTAAGATTATTGATCACAAGAGTTATCTTGACATTTTTACTTCTGCCTGGAAGCTGGACGCACAAGGAACTCTGCAGCAGGTGCTCTTAAATCGTATGTTGTTGGTAATCCATAAGATGGGAAACACACTTTTTTGACCCCCTTCTGCATTTCTGAACAGCACTTCCCGCCCCACACCACCCCGAGGTCAGTGCCCCCCTCAATAGTTCAGAACCCAGTGCGGCCGCACCAGCCACACTGTCCTAAAGTCTGCGGAATTTATACAATAAGAAACTAACAGCATTCTGAAACTACAATACCAAGCCGCCAAGAACGGTTCGCTTCCATAATCACAATTCACCACATTCTTAAGACTTTTGAAAATTACAATCACTTTAAAAGAGCACTGAAATCATTGTATCACATTTTGGCACAGGAATGTCTAACTGATTCATTTATTTGGCCAAAGATTTGAAAGGCTGAACAAAACATACATATATGGTTAATGTTAATAAGGGATGGTAATGTCACGCACACGTTTTATCTTGCAGGAAAAAGTCACTGAAGACATTCTGACATTCTTGGAGACCACGTGCAACTTTGGATGATGACCGTCCAGTAAAGCGGACCAGTTGGAGGCCCACGAATAACGTCTTCCTAGCGAGGGGCCGTGAAGATGCGGGAAGCAACAGGCCCGCAAAAAAGTACGTGCCGATTGAGTGGCGGGATTCAAAGCCACCTATCAGGAGCGCGGCCAATGAAACGAGTGTGAAAGCTGAATTTATTACTAATGATTTTATTTACTATGGGTTAAGAATTTGCATTGAATTAGGCTAATACAGAAAATAATGTGTGATTTGGAAAATGTACCCACTTGAGTGGCCACCATTAAATGTGTAATGCTTTTAGAGAATGCATATTATTAATTAGTTGAAACACACGTGTAGAGAAAATTGCAGTAGTGAGTCACAATAATGATTTCATGCTATGTATGTGTGTATTAACCTTAGGCTTAAGTTAGCAAGGTTTGGGCCTAGTCTGCACTACCTCATATTAAGCTGCAATGTTTAATAAGGTCGTGGTCCAGAGAAATTAATACTTTTATTGTTCACACTGTGCTGACCAAACATTTAACAGATGTCTTTAGCTTTCTCATGAGAACTGCTAGCTAGAATGTCTTGTATTAGGAATTGCAACTTTGTAAAGTTTGATGCACGAGACAGCGATGTTCCCAGGAACCAACAATGGATGCACTGACTGGAGTACGGATTACAACAAGAAACGTTACCCGACGAGCCTGAAGATGGGAACAGGAGAAGAGGAGCCAATCATCGACGTGTGAGAGACAGTTTAGTTATATTTTAGATTTAGGGGGTCATTCTGACCCTGGCGGCCGGTGGCCGCCAGGGCCACCGACCACGGGAGCACCGCCAACAGGCTGGCGGTGCTCCCGAGGGCATTCTGACCGCGGCGGTTCAGCCGCGGTCAGAAAGGGTAAACCGGCGGTCTCCCGCCGGTTTACCACTGCCCGTTGGAATCCTCCAAGGCGGCGCAGCTTGCTGCGCCGCCGTGGGGATTCCGACCCCCCCTACCGCCATCCAGTTCCCGGCGGTCCGCCCGCCGGGAACCGGATGGCGGTAGGGGGGTCGCGGGGCCCCTGGGGGCCCCTGGAGTGCCCATGCCACTGGCATGGGCACTCCAGGGGCCCCCGTAAGAGGGCCCCTACAAGTATTTCACTGTCTGCTTGGCAGACAGTGAAATACGCGACGGGTGCAACAGCACCCGTCGCACCTTCCCACTCCGCCGGCTCGATTACGAGCCGGCATCCTCGTGGGAAGGGAGTTTTTCCCTGGGCTGGCGGGCGGTCTTTTGGCGACCGCCCGCCAGCCCAGGGAAAAACTTAGAATACCCTCCGCGGTCTTTCGACCGCGGAGCGGTATTTCGGAGGGGGGAACTCTGGCGGGCGGCCTCCGCCGCCCGTCAGGGTCAGAATGACCCCCTTAGGGTTTAACTTCTATTGGATTAACTACAAACATACAATTATCTGACCAATGACAATGTGGGAAGTTCTTTATTAAATTCTAACTTAGCCCAACTGCACAGAGGAGAATTATCTCTTTTCTATTCTGATTTTCTCCATTGTAGTTCTGTTTGTGGAGCTGAACAGTTCCTGCTGACTTTATTTCTTACTTTAACTTCACTGCTTAATTGATTATGGTGGATGCTGACCCCTTAGACATTGCTTCTTAAATGGTTCAGATAGCCTAGAGTCCCCCGTGTCTGAGCCATTCCCCTTCATTGCCCTTTGCTGAAGTTGACCAGACGGATGTCCAACTGATGAAGAGAATCGCAGTTTGCTGATCTATTCGAGGAGAGGTATAACAAAATGATATTATTCTTGTCATAGGCTTTGTTCCTTGTTTCTAGGTACCAACCGCTATTTTGATAGAGCTATAGTTAAATGTTTTCCAAATTAACTGACTAAATTATTTTGCATGAAGTTCAAACATACTATTCTAATCAGAAGGTTAGTTAGGGAGCCCTGGAAAAGTTAACCAATCATGATTAACAAAGAGTTTATATTGTTTTCTGTTGAATCTAAATGTACGTAATTTCTATTGTGCATTTATTTTTGTTATTAATTTGTACTGTAACTCTTGAATGCTTATTGGCAAATGCTTTAGTTAAATTGAGATTCTTTAGAAGAGTTTGTCAACCGGTGTTATTCATGTATATTTATCATTTGTTTTTTTAACTAATCTACTTGATATTAGCATTATTAGTCCAGGGAAATGAACATTTTAACTCTATTAAAAGGTGTGGTTATTCATGGCCACATGGGTCATGGTGTGTAAAGACTATTGATTCCAAAGTATTTGATGATGTGTATTGATTCAGATGTTGTAATTTGAGAGAATCTATGACTTATGGTGGAATCACTCTAAGCGTAGTCAAAAGGTCTGTCAAACCTCTAACGCGTCCCCTTATAGATTAAATTATAAAAGGCCAAATAAGGAAATATGCACTAACAGAAATGGTAGCGGAGTTGAATGGTTTGTCTCCTTTAGAGGCCACCATAAGGTCCTTTTCCTCCTTAGATTTTGCTAAAAGAGTCGGATGGTTTATCTCTGTGAGCTAATTTTAAGTCACATGGGCTGTCCCCTTAAGAGATCAATATAATTCATAGATTTGGAAGGAACATAGGATTGTGCATCTCTGCAAGAGGCCACTACAACCCCAGATATAAAGGTTAAAATTTCCAGACTCGATAATACAGTGTGAAAAGATTATGGGGGTCATTCTGACCCTGGCGGTAATTACCGCCATGGCGGAGGTCGGCGGTAGCACCGCCAACAGGCTGGCGGTGCACCGCTGGGCATTCTGACCGCGGCGGTTCAGCCGCGGCCAGAAACGGAAAGTCGTCTTCCGCTGCCCTTGAGAATCCTCCATGGCAGCGCGATTCTGACACCCCCTACTGCCATCCTGTTCCTGGCGGGTCTCCCGCCAGGAACAGGATGGCGGTAGGGGGTGCCGCGGGGCCCCTGGGGGCCCCTGCAGTGCCCATGCCAATGGCATGGGCACTGCAGGGGCCCCCGTAAGAGGGCCCCACAAAGTATTTCAGTGTCTGCTATGCAGACACTGAAATACGCGACGGGTGCCACTGCACCCGTCGCACCTTCCCACTCCGCCGGCTCAATTCTGAGCCGGCGTCCTCGTGGGAAGGCTGTTTCCCACTGGGCTGGCGGGCGGCCTTTTGGCTGTCGCCCGCCAGCCCAGTGGGAAACCCAGAATGACCGCCGCGGTCTTTCGACCGCGGTACGGTCTTCTGGCGGTTCCCGCTTGGCGGGCGGCTCCCGCCGCCCGCCAATATCAGAATCACCCCCTATGCCTCCCTTAGAACCTACCAAGACTTTCCCAAAACCATGGAGTTTGCCAATGCTTGTTTGAAGATGTACTCCGCGTTTTAGTGACAGTGTAAATGAAATAGGTTTTGTGCTGGCACAGTTTAAGCAAATTGAGGTGAACTGTGATGTTTGTGAGTGGATAGTTGTTTAAGGCGTTGCGTACTGCAAAGTGTGAGAATAGGGAGGACGTCGAACTTCACGTGTGTGGTGCTTTGTGCTCAAAAATTGCCCACGTGGTTATTGGTATATGGACCCAGCGTGGTCTAAGACTCTGGAGTATTGTACAAGAGACACATGGATGTTGTAATTTGTCTGCGAGTGATAGTTCTTTTCGACTGAGATTTGGTGAGTCCTAAGTGCACCAGGAGGATCGAGTGATCAGTTGAGAGTAAAATTTGCTGGTCGAATTTTGCTTGCGAGTCAGGGAAACTGAGATAGAAGGAGTATCTGTCAGAGGGAAATGCCACAGTAAAAAAATCGGTAAGGTTTCTAAGCGATTGTATTACCTACCTGTAGTAAACAGACAAGTTGTGTATTGATTTTATTTAGTGCTCACAATATTTGCGTTTAGTTTGCGAGGATCTGAGTTTAGGAAGGCAAACTGACGGGCTTTCTCAGCCCCTGTACATGTGAGTGTGATGTCATTGGAGCCACGCTGGGATACGTTGGTTAGTGTGGAGAGCCAGGATCGGATTGGTGGACAACCGTCAAGCGTAATTGGTTGAGAAGGTAGGCGAAAAGGATTTTGGGATTGAAATTCACTTCCTGATTAAATTGAAAGTAGCGTGAATTACAGAAAATGAAAATTTTCAAACCTTTAAAGAGTGCCCTAAGGGGAGATACGTTTATTCCAACCAGAATAGGAGAAATTACACCACCAGAAGGTACACACGCCGATATTGTATTCGAAGAGTAAGGTGCTGCGGCATGTCTTTCGCTGAAACAATGGTGAAAGAAACAGAGATAGATGGGAGCTTAGCATTCCCTGCCCATGGAACACTTAATCTGAGGATTTTGGAGAATTTGAGGAGAGTACTGCATGATTTGAAACCTCCTCCAAGACCTGCACAATTTGAAGCATTAGGTATTTGAGAACTAGTAGCCAGACAGCACCAGCAACTGAAGTTGGAGAGGAGAATGAGGAAAGCTGAGAAAACTTTAGCGGAGGCGAGAAACAGGATAGTGAGCAGAAATTTTGGAGGACTAAGACTTTACAGGGAATTAAGTTGTTTCTGGCAATTACCCAAGAGAACGGGAACGAGGCTAGAAAAATAGAGTACTAAAAAGAGTGATTACTATCTTGATGACAAAGAGCAGAGGTCGACCAAGTCTAGAAAGTGTTTAACTTACAATGAGGACTCAGATGATGACAAGTTTATTTTCCAGTTCTTGAGAAATCGTCTCCCACCATATGCAGCACAAGAGAAAGGTTAAAATGCTAGTGTAGACCCTACAGCTCCGATACCAATTGAATCTACACAGAGCCAGACACTGGTTAACCATAGTGTCCAAATACTTCTGCAATTCAAATGCCTATGCCGCAGATTGACATACCCAGAATTTACCCAGATGTACCTATTGTAGATACTGCAACAAACTTAGTAGTGCAGACAGGATAGGTTTATCAGAAGCAGACTTTGATCCAGATAGAGTCCACACCGAATTTGATGTCCCCAATGCAAGCATAGACGATTCCAAGATACACCCCCAAAACAGGATCACAGACAGAGATGTCCGCCTTAATAAGCCAGAATGCAGGAGTAATGTACCCAAGAGATTTAAATGCCCAATCAAGTCCAGATGCAGTGTCAGTACTGGTTAACATAAGTACAGTTATACCATTGTTTGCCCAGGAATATAATAAGAGCAGTGAGCAGAAACCTTGAATCCGAGTGTAGAAAGGGAGAGATTCACTGAAAACGCAAGAATGATGACTCCCATGAGACAGACATTTGATGGAACAGGTCCATTAATAGATTTGAGGTCTTTTAGGGCTCCACGAAATAATCAGGGGAGATTCGAGATTCAAGCATGGTAACACCAGATACCCGAGTCTAACGTTACAGCAAGTGCCTGGTGTAAGCAATAATAATATTTAATTACAAGGTTTAACAGCTCAGCAGTTAACTGAGTGGTTAGAGAAGCTGAGTAGCACCCAAGGTGAATCCAGTGGAGGAAGTGCCAGCCTTAGACTAGAAGCAGAAGACCTAATTGAGGGAACGATGGGGTTGGACAGAATTGACTCATACCGTGAAGATGAGTTACATTATTTGTGCAAACTGATAACCAACAAAGCAGGAATAGTACATCAGAAATTAGCAGACCTGGCAGAAAAATATGACGTAGAAATTGAGAAAACAAAGCCCTTAAAGAGGAGTTACCAATTAAAGTTTGACTTAAAAGGACTTTGAGACCATGAGTTCTGGGAATGAAAATTCACATTAGAGAACTAGTCCTGAGCATTCAAACATGGGGAGCCTTAATTAAGTAGGAAGGCAGATGGGTGAAGAAGAGAGACAAGAAGAAAAGGGATTCTGTGAATCTTAGTGCTGGTATGCAGCATGCTGAAGACCCTGTGAAAATATTACCAATGAGAGAAATTCCGGGAGGAATTTTGTCCATGTCTCCTGGAGCAAAAGTGACATATTGTCATTTACAAATGATTATCCCAGGTTGAGAGAGAAGCCAGTGGAATGATACCAACAAATAGATAGGTTTGTGAAACTCACAAAATGCCTGGGAAATGACACCCTGTTAGAAATAGTAGTTCCAGCAGACTTATAGGTTGAGTGCAAAAGGAGTGTAGATTGGGCGACAAGAGAACCTCAGAGAGATCCAACTACAGGTGCACCATCACCTGATGTTTTGAAATAGTACTATAAGGTAATTGAATTTTTGAAAACAAAATTTCGCCCAAGGATACTGAAAGGCACAGAATAGACAGGACAGCTCAGGAAGGAAAAGAGTCAATACATGCTTACTATGAGAGATTGTTGCAGGCATTTAAGCATTATAGTGGTACAGAAACAATTGAGTTGAAATACATGATTAATTTTGTGTTCAGATTTGTTCAAGGATTAAGAGTCATTTAATTTGTTGGCAAGTGAAGCCGATTGATGAAGTATTGCAGTATGAAAAAGTACTGTAGTGACAAAACTGAGTTGAAGCACAAGAAGTTGAAAGAAAAGGCAATGGTGATGCAGATTAAAGTGGCACAATCAGGAATGCAGGGACGTTTTCCGCAGTAGCAAGGAAACGTGGTTGCAGTACCAGGCGAAAGGTAGAGGTCATGGTACAATTGGAAATGTGAACTGTGGCCCTGATATGAATACAGTTGTTGTTCAGAATGATGTGCAAAGAATGAAAAGAATGTTGCCATGTCACGCTTGCAGAGGCTTCGGACATTGAAAACTGGAGTGTCCGATTTTAGGTCAGGAAGATGATCTTCAGCAGACGAATTAAATCAATTCTTTTCCAAATATGAGAGGACAAAAGATGAGGGGTCAAAATCCAAATTTCCAAAATAATGTGAACCAGATGCAAAGTTTTCAGCCCATGCCACAAGTGCAAATGCTCCGTTTGCAGATGCTCCAGTCACAGCAAATGCAACCTCAAGTGCAAAAGGTACCTAGGCAACAAACTAAAATACCTCAAGCCCCAACGGAGCAGTAGCAGGTGATACATCCTCAGCAGGTCACAGGTCAGCACCTCCGGGCCAGCAGTCCTCTAAAGACCGCCGGCGGTGTTACAAGTCACCTTTCCGCCAGGGTTTCCGTGGCGTTAGCACCGCCACGAAAATCCTGGTGGAAAGGCTGCCGGTGACAGGGAATTCCTTTCTTGCTGCTGGAAGATGACTCTCCCACCCCCGTGCAATTACAATATCCCCCTAACCCCCCTTCCATGACAGTACCCCCCTCTGCCCACCCGCTTCCATGACAGCACCCCCCCTTCCATGACAGCACCCTCCTCCCTGCATACACACACCGACACGCACCCCGCATACACTATTTCAACAACACTTACATAGACACATCCACCAACATGCACATACACATATTCACCAACACACACTTACATGAATTCACCAACACACAAACGCATCCACCAACACGCATATACACGCATTCACCAACACTTACATACACGCATTTACCAACACGCATACATACACTCATTCACTCGCACCAACAGACATGCATTCACACATAAATGCCAACATGCACACACTTCAACACTCACACATGCATTCACACACGCATACACACTTACATTCACACACGCAGCCATACACCCACTCACAAATGCAGACATACACCCACTCACACAACACAAACCCCCCCCCCCCCCTGTCGGATGATCGACTTACTTTGCCCGACGAGGTCGTCGGCCAGGGAACAGGACCCGGCAATACCACCGCCAGCACCGCCCCGCCATCAGGACTCCTCCACGCCGTATTACTGCTCATAATACGGCATGCGGAGTCCTTTTGGCATGGCGGTGCAGGGTGTGGGACGGCCTCTGTGCAGCCAACCGCCAGCAGGACTGCTGACAGATTTCTGCCCAAATTATGGTGCAAATCCTTCAGTAGTCATAATATGGCGGTCGTAAGACCACCAGCATTGGCGGTCTTGGTAAAAGACCGCCGAAGACGTAATTAGGGAAAAAGTGTCCCCAGCGAAATTATAGTACTGTCAGAAAGAAGTAAAATACTTGGGACACTTAATTGCAGATGAATCCCCCAGCTACACAGAGAGATGTTAGAATGTTTTTGAGCATGGTGAGCTATTGTTGCCAGTGGATTCCCAACTTTTTAATCATTTCAAAGCCACTGCAGAAGCTGACTCACAAAGAAGTTACTGATCCCTTAGTATTAGATCAAGCTTGCATAAAAGCCTTTACTGAATTGAGAGAGAGTCTGTGCAAAGTCCCAGCTTTGGGAATGCCGGACTACACAAACCCTTCTTGTTGTTTTGTCATGAGCGTGATGCATGTTCTTTGTCCTTTTTAACACAAGTCCATGGTGGTGTAAACCACCCAGTAGCATATTTATCAGCTACTTTGGGCCCAGTCGCAGCAGCTTTACCTGACTGTCTGTGTACAGTAGCCATGGTTGGATTGAGCCTCATTGAGAGTAAGAGCACTGTGATGGGACATCCTTTAACTGTGATGGTCCCTCACTCCATTGAAGTTTTGCTACTAGAACCAAGACTCAACACTTGACCATTGCCAGACTGATGTAACATTGAAAAGGTGTACATTGCTTAA
Source organism: Pleurodeles waltl (assembly GCF_031143425.1). Taxonomy (NCBI): domain Eukaryota; kingdom Metazoa; phylum Chordata; class Amphibia; order Caudata; family Salamandridae; genus Pleurodeles; species Pleurodeles waltl. Next base: position 1,509,326,252 of record NC_090445.1, on the reverse strand, counting down.
CCCAGTAACTTTGCTTCCAAAGGAAAATATTGAAGTCAACAAATTGAAAGAAGTTGAACATGTCTGTCTGGAAGTTACTGATTTGTGCACCAAACCTAGAAATGACATTAAAGATACCCGATTGGAAGAAAATGACCAAATTATTTTTGTTGATGGTTCCTGTTTAAGAGATAACATGGGAACACTGAGAGCAGGATATGCCGTGAACACAATTTCTGGTATACTCAAAGCTTCTTGGCTTCGGGGAGTGTATTCCGCACAAGTGGCTGAGTTGGTAGCCCTTACAAGAGCATGTCATGTCTCTGCACAGCTTAAAGTTACAATTTAAACTGATAGCCAGTACGGATTTGGAAGAGTCTAAGATTTTGGCAAGCTGTGGTCACAGAGAGGTTTCCTGACCTCTTCTGGTTCACCAGTAAAAATGGTGAAAGGATCTATGACTTGTTACAAGCTTTACAAGTGCCTGAAAAGATTGTTGTGGTGAAATGCAGTGCACACCTGAAATCACACGATTTTGTGTCAATGGGAAATGGATATGTGGATCAAGTTCAAGGTTTTGCGCATTGAACTGTATATCGTTCAAAGACAAATGGGAATTGTTACCTGAGGAGGAAAATTGTACCAGAAATGCTATACACATGATTGACACTGGAAAAAGTTGAAAGAGCTTCAGGATAATGTTGACAGGGAGGAGAAGAAAATTTGGCTAAAGTTGAAATGCGGTCAGCGTGAAGACGATGTTTGGGTGTCCAGGAAGGGACAAGTGGTTTTACCAAACAATTTATTCACTCAAATGGCTAGATATTATCACGGCCAAGCACATGTTGGAAGGGATATCATGATTCGCCCATTTAAGCAATTTTGGTTTAATCTAAAATGTAGACAGGTTTCCAAAGCAATTTGCCATCGTTGCATCCTCTGTCAGTAGATGAACACGGGTAAAGGGACTGTGGTCAATTTGAGCCATATTGGAAGAGCAGGAGCTCCATTTAGCAGAATGCAGATTCCTATGTGTGGAGGACTGAGAAATGTGCTGGTGATTGTTTGTAACTTTAGTCATTGGATTGAAGCTTACCCTACACAAAGAAATGACAGCCTCACAGTAGCAAAGTTATTGCTTAGAGAACTGATACCTCATTTGGTTTTTCCGATCTCTTTAGAATCAGATAGAGGAAGTCACTTCAACAATGACGTAATTAAGTTGCTATGTTCAGCTTTAAACATTGAGCAGAAGTTGCATTGTAGCTACTGCCCTGAAGCCTCAGGACTTGTTGAGCAAATGAATGGTACCTTTAAGTCAAAAACTGCAAAGTGTGTGCGTCCATGAATCTGAAATGGCCAGACGAACTGCTGTTAGTTCTCATGAGTATGAAAAACACACCCGACAGAAAAACTGGACGGTAGCCACATGAAATCCTCATGGGCAGAACAATGAGATTACCAGCCGTTCCTGTGAATGCTCTTGAAAACATAACATATGATATGGCGTTGGATTACTGAAAGGGTCTGGCTGATGTGGTTTGCTCTTTCTCTCATCAGGTGGAAGCTACCACATTGCAGCCATCTCAAGATCAAAGCCACAACCTGAGGGCTGGAGATTGGTTTGTGATCAGAAAACACGTGAGGAAGTCTTGCTTGGAGCCTCGGTGGAAAGGCGCATACCAAGTAGTACTAGTTACTACTACAGCTGTGAAGTGCGCTGGAGTTCCGAACTGGATCCAGGCCAGCGATACTCATACAGTACCTTGTCCTTTGGATGATGAAGAAGAGTTGTTGAGAGTACCAACAACTTCCAGACCAACTCCAGAATCGGAGAAGGGAGCGGGAGAATCTGAGCAGACCGAAAACGGTCAAACACTCCTGTGAGAGACAAAGTGGAAGACTTACAGGAGAGTGACAGTGAAACAACCTCAACTGAGGTAGCAGGAGAGTATAGTCAGATGTGTGTCTCCCAGAAGCAGACAGTCTTGAAGGACAAACCGAGCAAACGACAGACCCGAAGTGAAAGGAGTTGAGGTGGATCAAAGCCAAAATCCTCCTGAACCAGTCGCAGGTACATCAAAAGAAAATCCTGCAGAACAGAGAGAAGTTACAAATCCAACATTGAAAAGAGCATTAACAAAAGGTCCACTGAAAGGAGATAAGTAGCCAAAATTACAAGCCAAGAGGGAAGAAGCAATTACAGTGACAACTGAAAAAGAAATAGACACAACAAGAAAAGAAGATCTGAGTGATGGATAATTAAATGGAGATCAAAGACTGAAAAGAAAGTGAATTGCAAATAGAAGGTACGCAGGTCCTGATTAGGCGTATGCAATGACAAGTAAATGGCAGAGTGAATTTTTGTCTTTTTGTTCTGATCAAGAGATCCCAGGCCAATATTTTGTTAACGTGAAGAAGATCAATGAACTGAACTTTGTAAAGTTGGGAAACTAAGAAAAGAGAAAAAGAGATAATTGAAAGTAACCAGAAGAGATTTTTGAAATAACCTGATTTGACAAGATGCTAAACTGATTTTGACCAATTGCCAATTTTGACAAGCTACCTATTTTTGACAAAAGGTTGTGGAAGAAAGACTGAAAGCTGTAAATAACTTCTGAAGAAGATTGAAGATTTTTTTTTTCATTTTTGCTGCATGGCTATAGTTTTTCTCTTCCACTTTCTGATCCTTAACTGATCATGAACAACCAAAACCTGCAGGTTAGAAACCATAGGTGCGGTAAATATATAGGTATTGGTTTGGCAAATGTGTGCATGATAGGGTGTTTGGTACTGATTGTAAGTATGGTTTTTCTTGACGAGATTGTAGCCAACCATACCTCTGCTTTACAGACAACTACTACACTCACAGAATTAGATAAGTTTATGATAGATGAGAAATACTTGCACGTACATAGCATACAAGGGGATCTTTATTTTAATGTTTTCTATTGCCTATTGCTTGAGTATATTGAGACGATGAATGCGAGAGAATGTTATGTGTGCACGCAGATACCTTCATCAGTGGAGGAAGGAATTCCTTACCATAGTTTGCCTCTTACTTATGGAATAAGTTGTAGTCTTTTAATAACAAGATTCTATAACCAAGAATAAATTCAGTATTTTTATTCAAATCATGACTTAGTGTTCTCGTTTGTTCCTATAATTAAGTACCTGAGTAGAGTAGCTAATGAAAATAATATAGAATTAGTGAGAGTATTCTTGGAACCTACATTGACATTTGGCACAGTTTAGGCTCTCAGGAACAACCACACATGCTTGCTTACACCTACAGAAAAGAGTTTCTTAGATGAGACTGATGATAGGACAAAGGCATTAAAGGAGAAGTTAGGGAAGGGCTTAGAGAAAAGGACATTTAGAAATGATCATGCATTCAGCGAAATAAAGACGGAAGGGAAATTAGTTTAGATGCACAGCACGTAGGGAAACGTTGTGTATATAGACTTAAATCTAGAACTGACAAATTGTTTGTGGGAACGAGTGAATGTAGACATGTGTTTTTGTTTCGGAGTAAATGGACTTGTATGTTAAATGGACAAGAGAGAGCAATTCCAGGAGTTTATTACATCTGTGGACCAAATGCGTATTACCGTTTTCCAAGAGGATGGTATAGCATGTTACTTGGGGATGGTTTTCCCAAAGATTTATCAGCTTGAGAACCTGTATAAGGTACCCAAACTGACAATTACATCATGATAGACAAAAGCGAGAATCTTATTCAGACATAGTTGGAGATATTTCGGAGCAATGATTCCTTCAGTGGGAGGTATTCTGAATTCTGTGAAAATTTGAAAGTTGTCTACTATTGTGGATAACATGCTGACTAGGTTTTCAGGCGCCATGATCCTAATGGATACAGAAATGGCTGCGGTAAGATCTATGACTCTTCAGAACCGCCTTGCGTTAGCCATCCTTTCAGCAAAGGAAGGCGGAGTTTGTAAAATGCTGAACTTGCAACATTGTTGCACATTTATACCCAACAATAGTGAAGACAATAGAGGCCTTATTAACAACCTGACTAAGGATAGCGCTGATTTGAAAGAGTTGAAAGAACCTGGAGTTTACGAAAAGGTTAGCAAAGGTTTTGCTTCTGTGGGAAATTGGCTGGGCAACCTAGGGAAAGGGATCATTTTGAAAATAATACAGATAATATTGATTATTTTGATTTGTATAAGTGGAACATAGGGAATTTAAAAATTGTATCATTTGATTAAAATTAGGAAATCGAAAAACAATCAGAGGAGGGAAGAAATTCAACTGGAAAAGTACTTTCGAGAAAATTCGAAAAATGGGAGAAGAATAAAAAAATTAGAGAATGCAAATTTTAGATGAAGAAAAATTTGTATGGAATGATGCACGGTGTGATGACATATTTAGTCATCAGAGGACGGATTGTGAAAGTTGAATTTATTACTAATGACTTTATTTACTGTGGGTTAAGAGGTTGCATAGAATTAGGCGAACAGAGAAAATTATGTGCGACTTGGAAAATGTACCCACTTGAGTGGCCGTCATTAAATACATAATGCTTTTAGAGAATGCATTTTATTAATTAGTTGAAGCACGTGTAGAGAAAATTGCAGTAGGGTGTCACATTAATGATTTCATGCTATGTATTTGTTTATTGACCTTAGTACTTAAGTTAGCGAGGTTTGGGCCTAGTCTGCACAACCTCATATTAAGCTGCAATGTTTAATATAGTCATGGGAATGTAAGTCCAGAGAAACTATTACTTTTATTGTTCACACTGTGTTGACCAAACGTTTAGCAGATGTCTTTAGCTTTCTCATGAGAACTGCTTGCTAGAATGTCTTGTATTAGGCATTGCAACTTTGTAAAGTTCGTTGTGCAAGACAGCGATGTTCCCAGGAACCAACAATAGATGCGCTGACTGGAGTACGGATTGCAACAAATAAAGATACCTGACGAGCCTGACGATGAGAACAGGTGAAGAGGAGCCAATCATCGACGTGTGAAAGACAGTTTATTTATATTTTAGATTTGGATTTTAACTTCTATTGGATTAACTGCAAACGTACCAATTTCAGACCAATGACAATGTGGGAAGTTCTTTAGAAAAGTCTAATTTAGCCCGACTGCACAGAGGAGAATTAACTCTTTTCTATTCTGATTTTCTCCATAGTGGTACTGTTTGAGGAGCTGACTTTATTTCTAACTTTAACTTCACTGCTTAATTGTTAATGGTGTGGGCTGACCCCTTAGAAATTGATTCTTAAATGGTTCAGATAGCTTAGAGTCCCCCGTGCCTGAGCCATTCCCCTTCACTGCCCACTGCTGAAGCTGACCACACGGATGTCCAATTGACGAAGAGAATCACAACTTGCTGATCTATTCAAGTAGAGGTATAAAAATATGATGTTTTTCTTGTTGTAGGCTTTGTTCCTTGTTTCCAGGTACCATCCGCTATTTTGATAGAGCCATAGTTAGACGTTTTCCAAATTAACTTTGACTAAATTGTTTTGCATAAAGTCCAAACATGCTATTCTAATCAGGTTAGTTAGGGAGCCATTGAAATGTTAACCAATTGTAATAGATATTGTTCATCTGTTGAATCTAGATGTATGTCATTTCTATTGTGCAGTTACTTTTGTTATTAATTTGTACTGTAACTCTTGAACGCATAGTGGCAAATGTTTTAGTTAAACTGAGATTCTTTAGAAGATTTGGTCAACCGGTTTTATTCATGTATGTTAATCATTTGGGTTTGATACTAATCTATGTGATATTAGCATTATTAATCTAGGGGGAAAAAAACATTTAAACTCTAGTAAAAGGTGTGGTTATTCATGGCCATATTGGTCCTGGTGTGTAAAGATTATTGATTCGAAAGTATTTGATCATGTATATTGATTCAGATTTTGTAATTTTAGAGAATCTATGACTTATGGTGGAATCACTCTAAGCGAATTCAAAAGGTCCGTCAAACCTCAAACGCGTCCCATTATAGATAAAATTATAAAAGACCAAATAAGGACAGAGGCGCTAACAAGAGCAAAGTCAAAAGGGAGAGTGCAGGACGGCACTCCCATATTATGGATTGCATTGCAGCTTTGTGAGCCGGCGTCAGAAAAATTGTTTTGGGGAGGATTGTCTGGAACAACCTAATCGCAGAGTAAGCACTGTGTGTCGCCGAAGTAGGAGGCCTTGCCGGAGAACAAGTCTGGACCGGCGGAAGAGCATGCTTCGAGGAAGAACATCCCCAGGGGTACTGAACAGCTGCATCGGGCTGCTGAATGTGCTGAGACCTGTCCACGGCACAGGGCATGCCGTCGCCTGCACGGTCCGCCAGAGTGCCTGTTTCCAAAATATGTGCTGCACACGGCAGACACCGGAAGCAACTTCAGGCACCCGGGGCAATTGGGACTGTGAATCTGCACAACGGCAATCCCCTCCATTCTCCCTCTCGCACACATGCCATTTCAGACTAGAAAATTGGAAGCATTAGGGCACACTTATGGAGGGCTGCAGGCAGAGCGAGCTGAGTGCCCAACGACAGCAGGTAAGCTGCTGGATCCAGCTGTGAGGCGACATATGGTACATGAGAGATCTTTGACCAATCACGGAGGTAGTCCAAATAATAGAAGTGTTGAAGGGTCCATGTCGCAGTAAGTCCACATCAGTGCGTGGGTAGACAGGCCAACTTCAAGGACTGCATTAATGCCTCAAGAGCAAGACAATGGAGCAAGGGAAGTGGTACACAGGCCAGGGCAGGGAAAGGAAATGCCCCACCAGATTTAGGATTGATGAAGAAAGCACTTTGGTATCCAAAAGACAGACAGCTCAGGGCCTGAACTGGATGCTGGCCTAGTATAACTAGTGAAGGGAGCAAGGGATATTTTAGCCAAGCAAGGAAGAAGCTGGGAGAAGGAGGAGATGCAGGGACTAGCTGGAGGAGACAAGTCAGGAGCTAAAAGAGCCAAAAGAGGGACTGCACCAACTTTGTGAAGATCGCAAGCCAAGGAGTCTGGTACTCGCCGCATGGGCCACGGGCATAGGGCACTTGTAGCGCGAATGGCAGCCCCTGCGAAAGCTACATGGGCCTGGCGTCACGGGGCCAGAAAGTGTGCTGTGAAGGAGCAGTGAGCTAACACAGAACCACGCCAGCATGCAGAACAAAGGAGTGACGATCAGCCGGCTTTCCCAGAGGTGGAAGTCTGGTCTCATGCCAGCAAGGAGGATGGTGACAGTGAGCACGATGGGACTTCAGGAGCCTCGATGGTGGCGGCCTCTGGACCAGGGGAGGAACAACCTGCAGCACAAGAGAAGGAGACACAGGTGCGGCTGACGAGGGCGGGCAGCACAGCGCAGGTGTGGCTAACAAGAACATAGCAAACCTTGGTACATAAGAAGGGGTAGTAAATTCCATGCAACAGGACTCCCCGGGGTGCAAAGCGCACTCAATCAGGTGCAGTTCAGTCAAGAAATCATGATTCGAGGAAGGGGGCCCCTAGTTTCAGCAAACACACTCACTATCACCTATCATTAAAAGACTATGATGGACTAGGCTGGTAGCAGTGACCCCCTTCCACCCACTTTTCCTACCATTGCATTGGCCTGCCATGATGCCCTGGCAGCCCCATGTTGCAAGGGGGGGGGGGCACTCACAGAGCAGGCACAAAATGAGCCCATGCAGGAGGGAGTAGAGTCCAGGTTGGGGCTAGCAACCGTAAACAAGGTGCAGAAACCCGTGGAGGACCAAGCTGAGGCAAATACGCGTGCTAAGGAGAATAGGTGTTAGGCAGAAAAGGACAAGGCCCCACGGGAGGGTCTGACCCCATGAAAGCTTAGGCTGGTGGGACGGTACAAAGTAGAGGAGGAGGAAAGCCAGCGCACAAGTAAATCAGACCATTTCCTGGTGACCACCCCGCCTAACAGCAAGAGAAACTGGCCTTGCCAGCCTTATTCCTCTGGCATTTAAAGAAAGAATTTGGAGGAAATAATTCATTGATATATACACCCTATTAGAGACAAGCGCAGTCCAAGGATAGAGAGGTCCACAGAGAATTGACTGAATGTATTCCGGACCTTGGCCTGTTTGTTTGTAGAGAAATTCCCAGAGGGCATGTCAGCGCTTTTCCTCTACTAGTAGAGAGTGAATACTGTGCAGCTAAAATATCAATGCGACGCATGGCTCCATTACAATGAAGGTTTTGAGAAAAGATGCAGACCTGGCTGATCACTGAGTGGGTTCAACAGGATGTGGAGGGTTGCACTAACTACATGGTGGCTGCCAGAGATGGCGTGAATGGAAGCGAGCATAGGTTTGCACGACGGGGCAAGGGCCCATTCTGGGAGTAAGGAGGGCAAGTCCTGAGCAACAGCATTCTGAAAATATGGCAAATAGGGCCAGGTCTACATGTCCCGGCACAGCTGCAGCAATTATGGGGGGCACACCCGGCAGTCAAATGCAGAAAGGTGAATGGGCAGCTGAGGGGAAAGATTCCAGCAGCAGAAGCTAACACAGACAAGATGCAGCCTGAAGGGGTTAGGGTCGTCACAAGTACCCAACGCATCACTTTCAACCCCATTCACATAGGGCAGCTATTAAGACCACTCAGTGGTTACCCTATAAAGAAGGAAGGGCAATAGAGAGGGCCCCAGGCATTCTGCCATTGCAAAAACCTAAAATCAGTGAGGGCCAAGCAGTGGCCAGGCAGACAGTGGCGAAATAACTCTAGTTAGGAAAGGTAGCAGGCCCTTCCCCAGAGCCACCAATGGACAATTTCATAGTATTACCCTTATGGGTGTTTCCAAAGAAGGAAGAGGGCAAGTTAAGGCTAATCCACCACCTGTCATACCAGCAAAGGGAATCAGCGAACGGACAGTCTTGATCCTGGCAGCTGCTCAGTTTCAAACGCAACAGTGGATGACACTGCAGATCGCTTAAAGGCAGCAGGGAAAGGTGCGCTGCTAGCAGAGACAGACAATGAGGTCTGCTTTCTGCCTCCTTCCAGTGCACCTGGATAGTTATCACCTATTGGGTTTTCATTTGGATGGTGCTTTCTACTACAATAAATGCCTACCAATGGGTTATGCCAATTCCTGTGCGCACTTTGAAACCTACAGTTCCTTCCTAGAATAGGTGCAACAGGAGAAAGGTGGGAAAGGCTGGTCCACACATTACTTAGACAACTTTCAATTCATTGGGAGGGCAGGCACCATGGAGGGCGAGGGGCTGCTGCATGCCTTCATGGCAATGGCAGAAAACCTTGGGGTGCCTTTGGCAGGAGAGAAAACTGAGGACCCAACAATGCGCTTATCTTTCCTGGGAACAGATCTGGACATGGTCGAAGATGTGTGCAGGCTCCCCCAGCCCAAGGTGTGCGAGCTGAGTTAGGCCATCAGTTCACTGCTGACTAAGGAGGCAGCAACACTAGACAAGCTGCAGCAGCTCCTTGGCAAACTCAACTTTGCGAACAGGGTAATCCCAATTGGAAGGTCATTTGCCAGGAGGCTGCCATTGCTATGTAGTGGTCTGACAGAAAAACACCACAGGGTGTCATTCACACAAGGGGTCAGGGAGGACTTGGATCAATGGCTGCGCTTCCTGGGCGACTTTAACGGTACACTCATATGGGAGGAACCCTGGGTGTCAGCAAAACAACTGGAGCTATTTACTGATGCAGCCGGGGGCGAAGGGTTTGGAGCAGTTTGGGTCTCTGCCTGGACAGTAGCCCACTGGTACAGTGCCTGGCACACTAACTGGACAACCAAAAATATAACCCTGCTGGAACTCTTCTCCATCATAGTTGAATTCACCATGTGGAGGGGCAGGCTAGTAAACAGGCAAATCACATTATGGTCAGATAACCATGCGGTGGTCCAGGCAATGAACCTGGGGCAGCACGCTACTCGGCAGATGTCAACTCAAAGATAACATTGCAGTGAGGGCTAGGCATATTCCAGGATGAGAGAACTTTGTATCTGATGTGATATCTCGTTTTCAGTGGCAGCAATTCAGGGAGCTGGTGCCTCACACGGACCCTCTCATGACCCTGGTGGCCGAGATACTGTGGGGCTTAGCGTAACCTGACATGATGATGCTGGTGGACAACATGTTACCCCCCAAAATAGCAGCACGATATCAAAAGTGCTGGGAAGTCTTTCAGGGAGCCACCATCACGCACGGGTTGGGCAAGTTTATACACTGGGCTTTCAAGTCAGGCAGGACCAATTCTTGGGCGCAGCCACACCTCAGTGAAATTTCATATTATATCAAGCTAGTGTCAGGACCAGATCCGGCAAACTCATTATACTGCAAGGCAGCCATGAAAGAGTGGGGCAGGTTGCAATCCAGGCGCCAAGACCAGAGTTAGCCCCCTGGATTATCCGATGCAAGACAAAGGGAATCGATGCAGCCCGGAATATGCATATCGGGTTGTGAGCACATCATGTTTAAGGCAGAGTTTACACTGGTATTCTTCAGGTCGTATTGGATCAGGGAGACGGTCAACCCTGCAGAGCTGATCCCGGGTCTGCCTGACTTCAATGGGAGGATTTACACCTGGGTAGCAACTACATGATCCTTCATTTGCGACGGTCAAAGATGGATCAGAGGAGGGGAAAGGGAAATATTCTCGGTTGGACTGCATAGAAGACCATACACATTGCCCGGTTTGTAACTTGAGGACCTACACTACTACAGGGGTGCAGAAAGGTGTATGGCTGTTCCGGCTTCAGGATGGGTCCTAACACAGTGGATTTGAGTTCATAGCAGTCCTCAAGATGACCCTTGCCAAGGTGGGGCTCTGCCTGAGCAAGTCTGGTCTCACTTGTTTCGAATAGGTGCTGCTACTACCACAGCAGCCGGTGAGCTAAGCTAAGACCGTATAAAGAGGATAGATCACTGAGAATTAGGTGCTTTCAAACATTCTAGCCGGTCCATGGGTCCCTAAGTCATTTCATTACTTTTCATGGCAGGTCTCTCTAGCAGCAGGCACAGAATATAGCTGGTAGGCCACTCGTACATCACGCGAGCACAACGTTGGGAGGCGGCACTACAGAGGATTGCGGCCCAGGAACACATTGGTGACTTGGTTAGGAAGGCCAGGCATGAGGTGGGCCCTGCTGCTTCCTGCCTTAAATAGCACCCTGTTGTAGAAAGAAAAGTCAGATGCTGTGGTGGTGCATTCAGGGAGTAACAACTTAGCCTGCCTGGGGCGGAAGGATTTGCTAGCGACATTTATGTCGGGGCTCACAGCGGTAGTACGGCTGTTGTGCCATATTGTGGTCAGAGATCAGACCAGAATGGAGAGGGGCTAGGGACCATGGGGCAGTGGCGAGATCAAGGAGGAGGCTGATTATGGCTAAGGTATGCAGGGCAAACTCCTAGGGCTTCATGAGACACGGTTTCATCAACCTCAGGACACCTGGGTATTACAAGGCAGAATGCGTACACTAGACGGGAGGGGGCATGGACTTTTTTTGCAGAACATAGTAGGTTTTTCTTAGGACGCAAAGGGGGAGCTGCATGTGGTTGGGATTCACAGGCAGCGTGAAGGAAGCAGGCACAGACGGCCAGAAGCACAATAGTCAAAAAGGGGGCATGCTCCAACAGGGTCCTTGGGATACCTCACGGTAGGGACATGGGGAGCAGACGGGGGGTCACCAAATGGTCAGCAGCAGGAGGACACAGCACTTGGAGCCCGGGCATGGCCTGGGTGGCCACCCAACGAAACTGGTAGCAAGGGGAGGGTGATCTTATTAGCCACCAAACGCTGGGTACCTGACAGCCATTGTAGAGGACGCTGTGCATGACCACTGGCTGCAAGCAGCTAGAGAACCATTCCGATGAGTATTCACAAAAGCTTAGAGACGTGCAGTGAATATACATGGAATGTATTTATGACCACTAGTTGTGATGTTGATGTGCCATGTAATGTGGCATCTTGATATGATGTAATAAAACTGCGGCAGCTAATACTCCAACAAAGTCTTCCCTCGCATTTGGTGGGAAAAATGGGAAGGGATGTGTAAAGGGCCTTGAATGTATGGGCTGAGAATGGCTGGACAGAGCTGGGAGTCTCTCGCACGTATGGGAGGGGTTTCGGTTTGGCCAATAAGGCTAGTATTGGATGTATGCACAGTTCAACAGTCCAAGATAAATGCCATTAGGCCATCTATAAACTTCATTCCTTAGTGAAATCCTCATGAAATACAGAAATAAAAGTGGATAGGATGCTCCTTGAATCTGAAATCAACCTGCAGAAGTTTCAGAAACCACCAATAATCTTCCAGCTTAATAGTGCAACATAATCCCACAAGGATGTCAACACATTCTCAATGTTACCACAGCAAACAGCACTGGAAAACCTATTGGGTGTTAGACAGCTCAAAATAAAATTAACATGAACCCATCTCACACTCACTTTGCGTCTGATTGCTGCCTACGTCGCTCCAGGCGATCAGCGCTCTCTTTTTTGTGCAGGCGCTGTTCGGCCTCTTCTATGCGAAGCTGCTCCAGTGCTGTCTCCTCTTCTCGTAGTTTCTCACGCAGGTTTTCAAATTTGCCCTGCTCAATTTCGATCTGCCACAGCTCAGCTCTTCAAATAAAAGAAAAATAGAGTAAATAGGGCAGTTAGCACCGAATCAACAGTGTCCGTCTACATCACTAGCATTAGCACCAGGCAATAGTTTGAACAAGACTTAAGAGGCAGCCAGAGTACGAACACGTCTTCACGAGGCTAAATGATTCCATTTTCTTGTCCTACTTCTCTGATGGTATTTACTACTTGATGTGGAGAGGATTGCCTGACATTGTACTGCTTTTAGAGGTTTCTCCTCATTAGAACTCTGCATAAGGTGAACTGCTGTTCTAAATTATATTAAACCCAATCTTGTCTACAAGGGAAGTATTTAAAATGTTAGGAGGAGCCATCAGTTAAACTGTCACTGAAATTAAACATATTGCCATATGGAATGAGGTAGTTACAATGGTTCACCATTCAGATTCTCTCAAGTACTTTCCTGATTTCCTAAACATAAGGAATGTAGGAAGGAGAAGCACACCAGTGGTGTAGAATCTGAGTCACAGCAGAAGCCCAGCATTCATCATCATCCTCTACTTGTAAACTGATTTGGGGTAAATGACTGCTTCTTGCCCAGGTTTTCTCACCTTCACTGGAGGGTCAGGGAGGGAGGCTGGTAGCATTAATTTGCTTACTGTTTAATCCTCCTCCACCAAGTGCATGCAACATGGCCAACACTTACAGAATGTTCATTTTACCACTCTTCGTGTAACTGAATTATATGGGAGTTTAAGGGGGAACGTACCTTTTCCAGTCTCACATGCCATTCTTTCTTGCAACCTCCCACAGCATCCAGCTGAGGTAGCCAGTGACAAATATGGAGCCCAATGTAGGCCCCTATTCCTGGCTAGTATTAGAACAACCTGGCTCAAAACTACAACCCAGCAAAAACATATAATCGGTCAATGTGAACCTTCTGCAAAAATGCACCTTCAGATATTACAAATCACTGTCAGCCTAGGACGACTAATGTGGGAACACTTTGAATCCCACCCTAAAAACAAAACTATATCACTGCCATTTCATTAAACTCTTGATAATTGAATCATTTAACGTGGAGTACTGCTAATGACCTGGTACCAATAGGGCTATGATTCAAGAGCTGCTATATCACATATTGAGCTGGATTAATTTTTAGATTGCATTAGGAGTGGGCAATATATTCCGCTCCGCAGGTGGATATGGCAAATTTTTGGCCCATGGCAAATTCTGGAGTTCTGGGCAAATTCTGCCAACAGCCTCAGGGCAGAGGTTTTCTTGCGTGCGGCTTGATATTTGTAAGTTTGTGAGGGAGATTGGCATACACTAGCGCAATTCTCGGTCACTATGAGGGCACCTGGTGAGATTTCTCTGACACAGGAGGTTGCAGGAGGTGCCCACTCCTTATCAGGAAGCTGCCACTCAAGTAGAAAATCTACTCGAGTGGCAGCAAAGTCAACTCAAAAAGCTCCACCCTCTGTATAGATGGTTCGTTTCTGCACCGCCCGACCTTTCTTCGCACTAACATACCTGACAAAGAGTTGGTAGTCCACTCTGAACTCTTGTGTGTGGTCAAGGTGGAACGACAATGCTCTTTTTGGGTCCAGATGGTGGAGTTGCTTCGCTTCTTTTGAGGGATGTGGAGGAGCGTAGAAAAGTGGGCAAGGTGGCTCACTGGCCCACATGGACAGGTGTTACCATTTTCGGCAGGAAAGATGCCTTAGTACAAAACAGTCACAAAATGAGACTTAGATGACTAAGCCTGCTGCTCACTCATACTCCGGGTAGATGGTATTGCCACGAGAAAGGCTGTTTTGATGGTGAGCAGCAAGGACTGTTATGTTCAAAAGAAGCACACATCAAGAATGTGAGAACAAAATTAAGATTCCACTGATGCATAATAAAAGGGGAATGTATGTGCAAGACCCTTGAAAAACGTATTTACAATAGGAGACTTAAATAAAGAGGGTTGGTCAGACAGCCGCAAGAAGGCTGACAGAGGAGGAAGGTAACCCTTTAGAGTGCCTAGAGCAGAGCCCTGCTGGGCAAGATTAAAAAGAAGAACATCAAAAAGGAAATCAGAAACAGGGTGAATAGACTGTTCTGTAAAATATCATAAAAATGTCTTCCAACAGCAGATGTATACCAACTTGGTAGAAGGATGCCTGGCTGCCAGAATAACACTGCAGACTTTGGGAGGAAGGTAGGATGCTGTCAACTGTCACCATTCAAACTCCACGCAAGAAGGCAGAGTGCCAACAGGTTTTGGTGGCGGACCCTTGCTTGCTGCTGCGACGGAAGATCCTCCCAAATGGGCAGCCTGATTGGAGCATTGATGCTCATCTTGAGAAGCTCGGGTTACCAGTCTCTCCGTGCCCAGGCCTGAGCCACAAGGATGACCTTGGCCCAGTCATTCCTGATCTTTGTGAGAACTCTGGGCAGGAATAATATGGGTGGAAATGAGTACACAGGAGGCCTGAGCTCCACTCAAGGTGAAAAGCATCTCAGAGCAAGAGCTGCCTTCGAAACTCCAGCGTGCAAAACTGCTGACATTGTGCGTTCTCGGCACAGGCAAACAGATCTAACCAGGGCTCTCCTCACTGCTGAAAGAGACCTTGCACCACCTTCAGATGGAGACGCCATTCATAATCAGCTAGGCATCGACGGCCGAGTTCATCCACTCTGGCATACAGAGAACCTGCCAGGTGTTAAATCACCAGGGAAAAGCCCTGCTGCTCCAGCCATGTCCAGAGATGCAGGGCCTCCTGACAGAGTCCACGACCCTACCCCGCCCTGTTTGTTGCAGTACCACATGGCGGTTGTGTTGTCCATGAACACCTGCACCAGCCTTCCTTGATGGAGGGTAGTAAGGCTTTCAATGCCAGTAGGATCGCATAGACCTCGAACATACTTATGTGGAGTCCAGATTCCTCCAGTGATCTCCACCTCTCCCAGGTGGCTGCCCCATCCCAGGAGTGACACATCTGTCACTACTGTGAAATCTGGTTGGGGAAGGGAGCGGGGTCTGCCTCTGACTCAATTGCGGTTCTTTAGCCATCGCTACAGGTCCTTTGCAGTGACAGCTGAAATCTGGACCATGTCGGAGAGATTTCCCTGATACTGCACCCACTGGAACTGCAGAGCCTGCATATGCCAGGTGGCGTGTGTCCACAGCAGGATGCAGGAGGCCATGAGGCCGAGCAGCCTCAGAGTCATTCTCACCGAAATCCGGGAACAAAGGCTGAAACATCGGTATCATAGAGGAATATCCTGGACTCTCTGATCGGGAAGGTAAGCCCGAAACTGCGCTGTGTCCAGAACAGCTCCGATGACAGGGAGGATCTGATTGGGAGTCAGGTGTGATGACAGTAAATTGATAGTAAACTGCAGCAGATTAAATAAATTACTTACCTGTAACTGTAGATCTCCAGTATCGGACGCTTTCATGGATTCACACGCTTGAATACTTCCCCGCCATCGAGATGGGAGTCCCTGGTGGAATATAAAAACTAGGCCTGAAAATGTATGTACACAATACATGGACTAGGCCTCAATAGAATAACCTATCATAGTCGTTTTGTAAAATAGACCCAAACTCAACTTGAACCAATCATATTGCCTCACCCCCTTAGAACCTCCTGTGAGGAGCTGCCTTCCCTCAGATTTTCCGAGCATAAGTGCTGTAATAACAAAGAACACTGAGAAAAGAGAGAAGGTGAGCTCCCTCGGGGAGGTGGGTGGGCCGCATGGTAATCTATGAAAGCTTCCAATAGTGGAGAACTACACGTACAGGTAAGTAACTTATTTCTTACTCCAGTATTGAAACTTTCATAGATTCACATGCTTGAATAAGAGTAGCAAGCAGCAACTAACACATTTTCTGTATTAACAAAGACTGACCATCTCATCATCAGAGAACGTTAGCATTAGACAGTTAAATGCAAAGCAATAAAAGTAAACATTTATTAACATAAATGAATATGCTTGAGAGGTACATTAATAGTGAACCGAAAATGTGATATTATAACAGAAGCGGATGGTGAAAAACAAACAGCTCACCTTATCTGAACAAATGTCTAAGAACTGCTTGACCCACCTCAGCATCACAGAACGTTTCAGCATCCAGGCAGTAATGCTTCGTGAAGGCGTGTGTTGTTCTCCACGTGGCTGCTCGACAGATGTCTGGCAGAGAAACCCCCAGAGAAGAGTGCACAGGAAGTAGACACTGCCCTGGTAGAATGTGCACAAACCTTAGCATACAGGGGTCGACCAGCCGGGTCGACCAGCCTTCTGATGGCAAAAGGCTATGGCACTTGAGATCCATGTAGAAATGGTTTGTTTAGTAACAGGATGCCCTCTTCTGGGCGCACTAAATGCTACAAATAGTTGATTTGACTTCCGGACCGAGGATGTTCACTGCAAATAAAATTTAAGGCATTGTTTGATGTCCAAGGAATGCAGCGATCTTTCTGCCCCAGTCTGAGGCCGTGGAAAGAAAGTCTTTAGCTCTACTGGCTCATTAATGTGGAAGTCAGATGGTACTTTGGGGATATAATTAGGGTTTGTCTTTATGATGACTTTATCATCTGCAAACTTCATAAAAGGTTCCTGGATGGTAAAGGCTTGGATCTCACTTACTCTACGAGCAGATGTTAACGCTAAGAGGAGTGCTACCTTCCAGGTGAGATACTTGATGTCTGACTTATGAATAGGTTCAAATGGTTCCTTCATCAGCTGACCCTGGACCGTATTCAGTTGCCAGGTTGGAGGAGGTAGTTTGACTGGAGAAAAGGATCAGAACAACCCTTTCATGAACTGCTTGATAAGCCGATGGGACCAGAGGGATGGTCCTTTGGATAGTTGTCTATATCTGGAGGTGGCAGCTAGGTGAACCTTAATGGATGCATGCGTGAGACCAGACAGTGCCAGATGGAGAAGATACGGTAAGACCTGCTCTGGAGCAGATGTACGCAGATGAATGCCATTTGTAGCACACCATAAACAAAACCTTCTCCATTTTAAGGTGTACGTTGTACTAGCGCTATCAGCATGTGCTTTGGCTAAAATGGTTTGACAGTCAACAGGAATATTCAGATGTCCGAACTCATTGAACTCAGGAGCCAAGCACATAATCTGAGAGACTTGTGATCCGGATGTCTCACTTGGCCATGGCTGATAGTGAGCAAGGTGCTAACCTGATGGAAGGAGACGAAGAAAGCAACAGAAGCTCTGTGTACCACGGTTGACGTGGCCAGGATGGAGCAATTGAAATTATCTGGCAGGGCTCCAATTTGATCTTGCTGATTACCCGTGGAAGAAGAGGTATCAGAGGAAAGGCGTAGGCATAAATCCCTGACCATGCTATCGAAAGGGCATTTCCCCACTACTCTAGTTGGTGATGCCAGCCTGCATAAAACCAGCATTTTGCGTTCTGTGACGTCACAAAGAGGTTCAGGTTTCCACTAGTGGGAAGATGTGCGGAGCCCGCTTAGCGAGTCTGCTGTGGTGTTGCTCACTCCCGGAAGATGCTCTTTTCGTATGTGCACTGAATTCTGAATACACCAGGTCCAGATGACCTGAACTTCTGTGGACAGCAAATGAGGCTCAGTTCCTCCTTATTTGTTTATGTAGTGCATGGTGGTTGTATTGTCCGTCTGTACAAGCACCGATGAACCTCGGATTCTCAGCAGAAAAGCCTGCAGTGCCAGGTACACAGCTCTGAGCTTGAGGAGGTTGATGTGCAGAATAGCATGAAAGTGGGGCCACCTGCCGCTGACCTGAAGATCTTGTTTACATGCACCCCATCCCTCCATCGAAGCATCCTTTGTAATTGTAAACGGAGGGACCTGAGCCAAGAATTCTAGACCCTCGGAGATGTTTGCTGGTGTTGACCTCCAATGGAGGAAGTCGACCATCTTTGCCGTTATCTGTATGATGTCCCCGAAGGACCCTTGCGTCTGCTTCCACTATTTGTCGAGCTCATCCTGAAGAGGGCACACCCAAAGGCGACAGTGTGGAACTAGACTGATACAGGATGACATCATCACCAGTAATGATTTGAACTTTTGAACTGAAAGAAACTTTTTTCTTCAAACTGTATCCGCTAGGGTCAGAAGCTTGAATTGACGTTCCTCGGCTGGGAATGCCTTCACTAGAGTCGTGTCCAATATAGCACCCAGAAATACTATTGTTCTGGTAGGCTGAAGCTGGGACTTGTCTCTGTAGAGAGTGAGACCTAGTTGCTGGACGAGACGTAACATGGTCTTGAGAGAGTGGCTTAGGGTAGAGATGTCTGGAGCCTTCAGAAAACAGTCATCCAGATATGGGAATAGCTGGAGTTTGAGACGTCTCAGATACGCTGCAACAGGAGCTAAGCATTTTGTGAAAACCCGGGGAGCGGATTTGAGTCCGAAGGGTAGCACTTTCAATTGAAAGTGCAGGCCAGCTACCATGAATCCTAAACATTTTCTGTGTTTGTGGGGAATGGGGATATGGAGGTAAGCATCCTGCAGATCTAGGGAAGCCATGAAATCATCTCTGTTGAGAAGCTGCAGGACATCCTTCAATGTCACCATACGGAAGGATTGCCTCTTGAGATATTTGTTTAGCTGCCTCAGATCCAGGATGGGTCTCCACAAACAAGACTTCTTTCTGATGAGGAAGAAACAAGAATAGAAACCGCTTCCTTTTTGCGAAGAAGGGACTACCTCTATCGCCCCTTTGGATAGCATGACATCTATCTCCATGAGGAAAAGATGTAGCTGTTGTTGACGTTCCCGGGAAGGTGGAGTCTCAGAAGGCATGCAATTGAACTCTAGCAGGTAACCATAAGTTATTATATCTAGAACCCACCTGTCGTTTGTGATCTGCCGCCAACGTTGCAGGTGATGAGTCAAGGAAGGAGAGGAAGCCGGCCCCTGGAGGTTGTCATTGTCTACGTGAGGCATCCTTAGACTGTCTCCCTGACTTTCCTCTAAGAGGAGGTCTGTTGTATGCCGCCGTCGGAGGTTGCCTCTGGTAGTACTGGGGTCTGGAAGATTGGTACTGGAAGGAGTAGTTTGAATATCTAAAAGATTGGTAGCCACCTCGAAAGGGAGAGTGCCCTCTGCCCCTGGCTCTTCGAAAGGGTGTGTGCTTATACTGCAGCGACCCTAAAGACCTGGCCATATCGGTATTCGCTTTAACTGCCTGAAGAGCATCGTCTACATGCTTACCTAACAGGTCTTGGCCATCGTACGGGAGGTCCAGGATCTTAGTTTGGACATCCGGCCTAAAATTTGTGGCCTTAAGCCATCCTTGACGTCTTAAGACGGCTGAACCAGCCAGTAGCCGAATCCCCATTGCTGCAATGTCAAGAGCGCAGTCAATCACCTCTGCAGACGTCTGCTGACCTTCCATGAGGAACTTTCTTGCTTCCGGCTTGCTGGAATCCGGAAGATCATCAGTGTGAGATGTCCGACCACAGCTGCCTGTCATACCTGCCCAGGAACGCCAGGGAATTTGTGGAATGGACCACCAATGCGGACATAGACGAAAACCTCTTACTGATGTTGTCAAGGCGCCTTCTGTCTTTGTCAGGAGGTGCCGAAAGAGGTGCTGAAGGGTTCCTGGAGCATCTCTGGGCAGCCTGAGAAACCACTGAGTCAGGTTTTGAATGACCCACTAGGCAAGCAGGAGCGTCCTCTGTCGCTTTATATTTTTTATCCAGCTTTGGTAATACCGCTGGCACTGTTTCTGGGTTCTTCATACTTTTAAGTCCCTGATTCCAGACGTGGTCAATAATAGGGATTGCACTGACCGATCTCCTGTGTGGAAGTCGTATAAAAAGAAGTCCTGCTGCGTAGATGGCATTTGCAGCTCAAACCTCGCTGCCGCTTTTACCAAAAGGTTATGAAAAGAGACAATATCCTCAGGGGGAGACTCAACTGCCATTGGCTCCGGTGAAGGGGGTGCTGGGAGCACGTAATCATCCCATTCGTGGTGGTCTGAAAGAACTTCCCCTTCCTCAGCCACTTCATCCAAAGAGGCCTGGATTTAGGGACTCTGTGGAGCCTGAGAAGGAATTTGTGGTACCGCAGAAATAACTGGGAGAGGTGCTGGAGTACCTGGAGCAGTCACTGTTGGCATGGGATCCTTCCCCGACTGAGGATGGAAGCGCTCTCTAAGATCTGCCAGCATGGCCTGGAGATCGAAAACAAGACCAGAAGGCAAGCATACCATTCCTTGTTGTTGCTGTGGGACTGAGTCATAATACTGCTGTCCATAATAGGAGTCATCATCCGATTACTCCTGACATTTGACGTGCAACTGCAAAAGACTCCTAGCCACCACAAACAGTGCGTCCTGATCTGAGTCTTCGTCATCATCGCCATCCAAAAACCTAGATGGCAACAGCCTTGACACCTTGCTATGTGATGTGACAGACGGTGTCAAATTAGTCTTTGGGACCCTTTTGAGAGAAGTATGCTGTGCAGATTGACACAAAGGCAATATAGATGGTCTTTGTCGCTTTGTTGAAAACATTCTAATAGTTGAAGACAAGAACCCAGATGTCGTCGACGATACCGTTGTCACTGGAAACACCGTTGATGGCGTCGTCGACGGGGGCATCATCGGAATCATCGTCGACGGGGCACTGTCGTACGATCAATCGTCGAAGGGAGTGTCGTCGGCAAGAAAGATAACGTCGTCGACGAACATCCTGCAGCCGCTGCCGTCGACATCAAAATAGTGACTATAACCGACGTCACCAATGAATCAGTCGTCGACGAGAGTACCGTCGACAATGGCACAGTCGACGGTGCTGAACTAGGCTTCCTAAATTTGTGGAGAACCTTAGGAGGTGGAGTAGCTGGTTCAGAGGCAGTCTTTTTAGCTGATTTTCTAAGGGTTTCTGTGCCTGCTTTCTTTTTCTGTGGAGAGCTAGCAGAGGCCCCTGCTGCCTTTTGTGTCATTTTCTTAGGTGGCTCCTGAATCTCCAGAGCTTTCCTGTTTTCTCTTCACAGGAGTTTTAGGGCAGAAATAGAAGAAGAGGCACTGTCCTCATCCGAGGCAGAGTGCCTAGTCTTCCCTCTCTGAAGCCACAACAGCATGCGACCCTCTCTGTCTTTCAAGGTCTTTGTAGAGAATTTCCTACATATCTTGCAGTCCTTTGTCTTGTGGCTGGGATATAGGCAATAAATACATTCCTCATGTGGATCCTCCACATATAATCTTTTCTTCAAAGATGAGGCACAGGATCTAAAAAGGCCTTTCCTTGGTGTCTCTGACATGGCAGCCAGTTTGAAGCACCAGAGAAGAAAATAAATGTCCAAAAGCTGAAGTAGTAGATCTTCTGAGAAGAAATGTTGAGCAGAGCTCAAAGGAGACTCCTCCGCACAAAGTGCAGTGGATAATCTGAGGGAAGGCAGCTCCTCACAGGAGGTTCTAAGGGGGTGAGGCAATCTGATTGGTTCAAGTTTGAGTTTGGGTCTATTTTACAAAACAACTATGATAGGTTATTCTATTGAGGCCTAATCCATGTATTGTGTACATATATTTTCAGGCCCAGTTTTTATATTCTACCGGGGACTCCTATCTCGGCGACGGGAAAGTATTCAAGCATGTGAATCTATGAAAGTTCCAATACTGGAGTAAGTAGGAGGTTTGCGGTAGTCTGGAGCTAGAAGACGACAGCCTGGGGCAAGCCCACCTTCAACACCCAGTCTTCGAGCTAAGAGAAGAGTGGTACTCTTGATCTCCACAGATGAACTGCAACCCTCACCATCACCTTGATGAACACCCATGGAGTGCTGGTAAGGCCAAAGGGGAGTATTGTGAACTGTAAGTGCTTGTGGCCAGGCAGGACAGGGATGTGACAGAAGGTGCCCTGCAAGTCAGAGATATCATCCAGTCTCCTGGGTCCAGGGAAGACAAGACCTGAGCCAATGTGAGCATCCTGAACCTCTCCTATTTGAAGAAGAGGTTGAGGGTTTGAAGATCTACCATAGAGTGAAGACCTTTGTTCTTTTCAGAAATCAGAAAGTAGCAGGAATAGCAACCACTGCCTTCTTCTGACACCAGAACCCTCTCTATGGCACCCTGTTGGATGTTATAAACTGGCAGCGGTGAAGATGATAGCTGATTCTGCCACCAACTGGATGCGCATGACCGTGTAGGGCAAGATAAGGAGGGGTTAGGGGCTGCGGCCACCAGGGGGTTGGTGGTTGTACAAGACCTCTGTATACCTGACCCACGGGTCAGTGTGAACTCCACCCTTGCCCTCCTAGAGGCTGGGAAGCTTGCACAGGACAGTGGCTGGAATACGGTTGGCGCAGTTAAACAACGCTTCTGTAACCACAAAAGGAGTGAAAGGTAGAGTGGGGATGACACCTGGCAGCCTAGAGGCCCAAGGACTTGGCTGTAGACCACGAGTCTGTAAAGCGATCCAGCGCAGAGTTTTCCTTGTTTCTGATGACGGTTACCATCAAATGGCATGTCCATGAGGGAAGCCTGGACATCCCCTGAAAAGCCAGATTTTCTCAACCAGGCATGGCATCTGAGCGCCACTGTCGTGGAAACCGCTTTACCAGCGAGTCAGTCGTGTCTAAACCACAGCGAATTGTGCTTTGCTGCGTCTCTCCTGTCCTTGACTGCTTGGTAGAGAATGGCCCTCCAAAAACCTATGGCAGCACTTGCGCAACTGTGTCCCACAAAGTGTGGGAGTAGCAGCCCTAATAAGCATGTGGTGCTCACTGACCGCAATGCAAGGCTAGTGGACGAAAAAGTATTTTTTCCAGCCTCTTGGACTCCTTGTTGTTGGTTGAGGACGTTTGTGTCTCCAGGTGCGGGCAGTGGCTGGAGGCAACTGTCCTATTCACAGGAGCCCCTGTGCTGATCATGGCCAGGTTCCCAGTAGGATATCTGTTAGTGCTTCATTGAAAGGGAGCAGGGATTCAGAAGAGAAAGCTCCCGGCTTTAGCACTTCCGTTAAGATTTAAGTCATGACTACCACCAAGGGCAACTCAAGAACCAGGACCTCAGCTGCCCTCTTCACCACCATAACATATGTTGCTCCCTCCTCCATAGCCACAGTGGGGGAGGAGGGGGCAGTATTCCAGCATCTGGAGACATATCCAGTCTGCAGACATCACCCAGTTCCTCACACCAATTCATGCCTTCCTGGCCTTGTAACTGGTATTCTAAAGGGACCAGTGACCCCCTCCCATTCTTCCCCGAGCCCTAGCCCTTCAGAATAAGGCTCAGGCATCGACCTAGGACACATCGGTCCTGTCGGCGTTGGAATCAGCACCGGTCGACTCCAGTCTGGATCAGTGTTGGTTTCAGGGATTCAAATGGGGCTGGCACTGCTGGCGGCACCCGAGCATTGATGTTGGGGCTGGTAGCATTGGCACGCCCGGTGCAGGTCCAGATCAGTGATCAGCTTCACAGGGGCCATCAGAGCAGAGCCGTAGCCACTGGTGCCGAACCTGATGGGCCCCTTCTCAATGTTCAGCCCTGTCCAGAGGGGTCGGCACTCTAAAAAATGCGGCACATGGCCCTGTAAAATTATTTTATTTGAGCAGGAGTTGGTCCGGCTCCTGGAAAAGCGGAGATGCAAGGATTGAGCCCTGGCAACGGCTCCAAAGAACTGTGCCTGGAACGCCAATGTTCCGTTGTCGCATTGGCTGATGGACGAAGAAGTCCAATCAAGCTTCGACTTCTTGTGCTGCTTGCCCAAGTGTCCCTATGACTTTGAGTTGAAAGAAGAGGACTTGGGGCTCCTGGAGGGGTTCCATGACTTTCCCGTTGACCGGGACCGAGATCTCCAAGAAGTCGCACAACGCAGTGTTGCCTGCCGGGCCACTTGCAGGTTCAAGGACCACTCCCTCAAAGCTTTCGGTACCATGGCCCAGCAGTCTGAGCACGACTTGGGGTTAAACGCACTCCAGACACCACAAACACATGAGGTGTGGGTCCATAACCAACATAGCCCACTGACAGGTGCCACATAGTTTGAAACCTGTCTTCCTCGAAGACATCCTCAACACACCAGGAGGAAAATTGCTCAAAAAAGAATTCAACAAATGCTGAAAAAATCCTTGCAAATAAACGACTGACGGATAGCTCTTCTCCAAATCAGTGCTAACTGGCATGGAAAGAAAAGAAAAGAACAGACATCAGTGCACTGGGGTGGCACACATATAGGTGATGCAGGCAGGGGTTTTGCTCACGAAAAATCTTACGAATCCAGTCTGACGCCTGGGAAATTCACAGGTAGGAAATCTGCAGCTAGAAGTCTCTATCAGGTAATAGATTTATCTTGAATGGGGAACTGAGGTCGGCTACCCATAACTTTGGGAGTCCCAGCTCTGATCCTAAATGCACCACCCTCCTGATGTTCAGGAAATGACAAAACTTGTCTCTTCCTCATCAAATTGAACACCTCTGACCTGGATCTTAACTAGCCAGGGAAATGTCCACACCAACACCTCATGAAAATCTCTAACCGGTTCTTTTAATCTTTGTTAGATCCAACTCTGTGTTTCTTGCTAATGTATTTTTTGGTTTCTAGTAAAGTGTCACTACAATGTCTGTCTCATTGTAATGGAGAGCAGATCACAATCTGGACTAGAGAAAGCTTTGCCTTCCTTGGGATACTAATATCCTAGATGTCACAGTTTGTACTAGAAATAACTTTGCTTCACTAAGGTACTGTGTTCCCGTAATCGAAGCGGTGTCATAGTCCAAACTTTATGGCCTTTATTAAATGTGCTCCTGTAACTGTGCGTTATTTATCGCACACTATCAATAACGATAACCTTGAAATTGTTATTTATTAACTACGACAGATAATTGCAATTACAAGATTTCCGGAGGAAATGGGGTGAAACCTTTGATTTTGGGGCTTTCAACATGAGAGTCAACGTCTCGTTGAGGGCTTTTTTAAAATAAAAATTCAACAGTATGCTTTGGGAACAGAAATGTATGAGGCAATCATAATGGGAGCATCATCAGCTGCTGTTGTGAAAACTCGAACAGAAGCCAACCTCTTCTTCGCAAACGACCTGTGGAAAACAATTATCTGATTAAGAAAATAAATCTGAGTAGTTTAAAGACACGTGATGAAAGTACATATATAAAGATACATTAAGGATCCCATTATAAAACTAAGAACATATCGCATTAGACGCTTGGGGCAAAAGAATTGTTTCAGATTCACATAAAAAACAAAGACTGTACAGATAGACTGCTTTACTCACTCATGCTCCTCCAACATCGACTTGATTTTCCACTCAAGACCTTCTTCATTTTCCATTTCAGTACCCAGGCGTCTGTGTGTTGCCCACAGGCGGAATACGGCTGCACTGGAAATAAAAAATATAAGTCTGAGAACATAAAAAGCTAACTGGAAATAATGAACACTACAATTTCAAGTCATATTGTGTTCAGTTACAGATCAGAACGTGTAAATTGTGGTTTGGTATGGATGTTTTTGGTGGAGGATAAAAGTAAAACTGTCCAGGAGCTTGAGCGTATCCATAAAATACTTCTCATGCTTTGCATGTGGAGATCTCCAGATTGTGGGGTTAAAAAGGTATAACTACGTGGCAGTTTGGCTACAATGCAGCCATGCCACATTTTTTCACAGAAGAAGCGTAGTAAAATGGGGAAGATGTTAAAGGTCAGAAGAAAGGAGTTCTACGGTTGTTGTACTGAAGGACTATTGGTGTGTATAGAGAGAGAGAGAGAGAAAACATTGAGTGAATCATTATCTATGTCTAAAAACTCAAGGCTACATGGATACAGCTCCACAAAGTTAACCAAGAGCCAAGGTTATCTATAAAGTGCCCCATTCAGGCAACAATGGAATGTGCAACTTAGTCAATCAAGCACTGTATAATGAAACAGTAAGCCATGATCAATCAAGGTAACTACAGCTAGGGTTGCATCTTGTTAGGCCCATCTGAAGATACTTGCCTAAGGCTACGGTGGTCCTCAGGAACCACTTTTTGAGTTGTAAAGACAGTCTAAGGAGGATCTGATCTGGAGTTCTGACTTGCATTTTTATTGGGACTTAAAGGAAAAATCATTGTTAAGGGATAAGATTGTGACTAACCGGGCACTACAACACTATCTGACGAAGCAGGAAGCATTGGCTTTGGAGTCATCCAAAAAATTGCTTACCACGAGGTAGCAGGAATTATGGACAGGCAGCAAGTTAATTGCAAACATCAACTTCTT
This sequence comes from Pleurodeles waltl, assembly GCF_031143425.1. Classification (NCBI taxonomy): domain Eukaryota; kingdom Metazoa; phylum Chordata; class Amphibia; order Caudata; family Salamandridae; genus Pleurodeles; species Pleurodeles waltl. Next base: position 1,509,299,502 of record NC_090445.1, on the reverse strand, counting down.
GGAACTATTTAATCGGAGATCTGATGCATTTTGTTCCTTCTGAAACAAATGCCAATAAAATATTGTTTGTTAATAAGGCAGCTGGTTCTTGATAAGCAATATGCAAGCTGCCTGCACAATTGCATTTGTGCAGGCAAAAGATCTGAAATGTTTAGGATTAAACACGTGTGTTTCCACACAAAACATTTCAAAAGGTTGCAAGGAAGAGATTCTGATTCTCCGTTTATTCATTTTTTTTAGATGGATACTTTGGGGCGTCCATCCCTACTGCTGTTTGTTGACAAGGCATAGCTTCGGTGGGGAGTGTTTGGGTACATTTTTGGCTTGTTAGTCGGGGTTGGGTGCCAAAAGTCGGGTCTGCTATCCCTGCGTCGTTTTTTTCTCGTCCTGGGCCAAGAATAAAAGACAAAACAGTAACCAATGATGTAAACGAGAAAAAGAGAGAGAGAGAAAAAAGACGGATGCCCATCTGTTGCCCGATTTTTAAAATGTGAAACCTGGAATCAATACCGGATTCTTTGTTTCTCCAAGTTGTATGATCCTAGGTAAATATTTTATTTCACAGAGCATCCTTTTTCTTTATTATCACATGAGAGAAATTTTAAATACTTTAGTTCCGTATGTGTGCTGTACAAGCACTGCATGTTTTATTTTAATGAGAAACTAGGTCACGTTTAGGGTTTTCATGACTGCTGACTTACCTCTTGGTTCGCTAATAGCATGGTCTTTGGGGTGGCATGCCAGGAATGTTTCTAAACACTATCACTTTTAATAATTATCTGTACATGCATTGATATATTTAATGAACCAAGGTGAAACAGTTCTGCATGTTAAAGAAATACACTTGTTGAATGGTGAAAAAACTGGATACAAATTTTACATTATGTTTATAGCATGTGATATACATGCTAAACTTTTACATGGCTTGGCTCATGTACGACTCATGGTAGCAAGCTAAATCCGTATCTTGGCTTTGTCTATTAATTTCCCTGCGTGCCCTCCTCTATCTGCAACTTGCCCTTAGTACATAAGGCATTCAGTCATTTGATAAAATGATTTGTAAAAGGCAAGGACTAGAACCATGGTGCTCTGCCCACATTCAACCATTTTTACAACTTTACCATCAAGGCTTCTTGTTGTGGAGATGAAGAGTGCGTGCAGTAAAAATAAATTTAGAATAAGTGATTCCTGGGCAGGGACTCCAGGCCGTTTTACTGTACAAGACTGTAATCTTGAATTCCCAGAGAGAACTACCAGGCCCAGGTGGGACGGGCATGGGCTCAGCTTCAGTAGGAGTGTTTGGGGTGTGACACCCCTCAAATAAATGCATTCATGCTTTAGTAGATGGGTCTGGGGCCCCTGAGTTGGGTCTGCTATTTCTGTGTTTCAACTAATTCATTTATTAGATTTGGGTATTAAATATATATATATTTTTAATTAATACACATATGGACCGGTTTATCAATAACGCAGTAAATCTACACCAATTGAGGTGCTCCTCGTGTGAAAATGTATTACTTTTAGGAATTTACAAACATTGGCAGTAGTAGGCTTAGATAGCTGTTCCAGTCTCACGTTTCCAGGTGTACTAATGAGAATCAAAGACCAAAAAGGGGATGGGATGAATGCTTGCAAATAGTCTAACCACTGGCAATTGCTCGGGGTACCATTGTAACCCATTGTTTTTCTCCCAGTGTGTCACTTTAGACAGAGGTCCACGTTATGCAAATCAGTACTGACAATGTTCCTCATAGAAACAGTCCATCCCAAATACTGGTTATACAGGCGCTGCCTGTCCTTTAGGGCGGAGGGGCCACACCCCCCTCCTCCTTTTGGCCCTCATGAAGAGTGCTGGTCATGCTGAACAACGGTCAGCCTGAAAGACACTCTTCATGTTCAGGTCAGGCAGCCAGGAGCAGACATGCGCGATTTGCGCAGGCTCCTGGCTGCCTGGGCTGAACTTTGCTGGGCTGAAGAGGTCACAGCTTCTGTGGGCGGGACCTCCTTGGCTAAGCAAAGGTGCCTCGAGGCCCTCCCCAGGTGACGAGGAAAGCATCACCCGTTGACCTCGACCTGGGCGCTTCAGGTATAAGCCCTGAAGCGCCCAGGGCGAGTGTCAATCAGTGACACGTCGTCACAGAGTGGGGTGGGGTCAGCAGTCTCACTGAACCCATCCCACCCTGTGACAAAGTTGGGACTGCTGCCTTCCCTCACTGGCTGACCTTAGGAAGGCAGCAGTCCCAACCCTCCTGGGACCTTCGAGGCTGAAGGTATGTGTGTGTGTGTCATCTTTTTAAATGAATGTTTGGTGCGTGCGTGCATGTTTGAATGTTGATGAGTGTTGTTAATGGATGTGCGTGCGTGTGTGTGTGTGCTTCCCGCCCGTCCCCCCTCCCTCCTAAAGCTGCCAACCGCCACTGTGGTTATCTCACACTTCAACCCTGCAGCCCACTACTTTTACAGTTCGGAAATTTGAGGTTCATAGCCCTGAATAAGCTACACTCTGTGTTTTAGTGGTAGATGATGTAGTGGATACAATATTGTTAAGGTTGATATTATAATTCTCTGTGCAGTGTTAGAAACTCTTTCAGGACACCGTCCCCAGCACAGAATGTTTCCATTAATTCATTTTGTGGTTTGCTTATTTAACTGTTGATACCCACAGCGACTGATATACCAAAAGTCAGCATCCTCATAACAGTTTTTTGGAAAACATTACAGATAATGCTAGCCTCCAGTACTGCCATAAAGTGTTGATTCTTAAAGGTTACCTCATAAAGAGTTATTACAAACAAGGAGGCTGGTATTATCCCACCCTTCCCCATACATAAATGGAAGGAGGGGTAGGGAGGATAAATTGATACTGCCTGGTTAAAATATATCTTTGGTGCAGATTTTAGAGAACAATGAGGTTAAAAAATAAAATGAAGGAAATAATTTTTTTTTTTAGGAGTGGAGCAATAATTTGATTTATTTTTTCAGAGCACTGAGAAACTGAAAAAGAGATCAAAAGGAGGAGGAAGCACAAATACGGACGGAAAACAAAAGAGGAATACAATGAAGGACATTATGTTTTTATAGGACTGGAGGATTCTATTTTTTTGTGAAGTGGTTCTGTGTTCTGATTCTCGTAACTTTTAAGTGTTGGTGCTCAGAACAGTGAATAATTTATGGGTTTGCGGTTCAGGAAAAAAACGAAGTCCTAAGCAGCGTTCAGGTTCCCATTTAACCTCGCAGTAAATGTGATAGGCCAGAGTGGTTTAGATACAAAATAATGTTGGAAAAAGCGGCGTCTCGTGTGGGAGTGGAGTAGCCTGTACCCTTCCAAAGGATACCCACAAACATACTATTAGGCAACCACACAAGCCAGACCCCTGTGTAGAATCCTAAACCCGTACACGCCATCACTCATCATCAAACACCCACACAAATACAATCGGTACCCCCCTCAACATACACACACACACACCCGATATCCACACAGACTCTATCACATGCTCAAACATATAGCAGCAAAAAAAACCACCATTAGACGCCCACATAGCGACCATCGTAGACCCACTCACATGTACAGATCCCTGGTGTCCCCAGAGACAGAAACCGACACTATTGTGGAGGTGCGGGCGCTAACAATGCTGCAGGGTAAAAAGCACTGGATAGCAGGACGCAGGCCCAGAGGCTGAATCCGAGCACAGGAGTGCAGCAGAGCACAGCAGAGATAGCATGTAAGAAGCCATGGATGCAGAGACTGGATCCGGGCACCAGAAGGCAGCTGCAGCACCGCAGGACGCCTGACAGAGGACGGACTGATGATAGTGGGCTTCAGTGATTCCATTAGACGGCACAGTGTGTCAGCCATCCATCCAAACTGGTGGTTCAAAATGGCATTGGAAGCACGGCCAGGCAGAGTTGCAGGCTTGATGCGCAGCCAGGAGTGCGGCGTGGGAGGCAGAATGACTTGTTGCCATTTTTCAGGTCCCTGTAATCCTCACGGAGCTGAACCCTGAGGAGACATACTTCTTTCAGGAGCCACTCTTGCAGCAGGTCCTGTTTAGTCTATCCCGGTAAGCAATTTCTTGCTCTTCCTCTTCCATTACTTTAACCCATCATGATGACTGATGATACACTAGTGCATCGTACTTTCGTCATAACAGCAAACGTGAATTCTAAAACAATTCTCATGAACATTAGGCTACAGGTCTTTTAGGCAAGGAGGATATATTGATGGGAGCCAGGAAACTTGACATATACAAAGGTTACAAGGAGCAACATATAATGCAGGCTAACACCGTATCTGTCAACCGTCACAACATATGCATATCTATAAAATATAATTATTTCTAAAAACTAAAGTTGAAGTGCAGAAAATGTTGACAGAGGTACAACAGCAAGCTACATTTGCCAGAGGTTCATTCCCGGCTACGGTACAAGCCATAAAAAACATATACGTCACACGTCAAAGTATTATCTTCACCAGATCTCCCATCCATGCCTTTCTAAGTTACCCTTAATTTACAACATCCCACACCCACCATGCACTCTCAGTGATGACAAACAAATGTTCACATGCAAAATAACACCCTACAGTGAACACTATCATGAATAATACCTATTTTAATTGCACATGGATGGAATCCAAATTTTGAAAGACAGCATAAAACAACATGATACATTATCCTGTGTACTATCACACATAGCATCTATGGAACATCAAATGACTCTCCCACTATACACTTTGAACAATGTCAAAGATAGCTTTACACACAGAACACCACATTACAGAATCTACTATCTAAGGAAGCTTATATATAAAATTATGTATATATGAAAGCCAAGGTATGACCCACAAAAGTGTGTACCACCAACTCGCAATACAAAGAATACTAACATACACTAAAATCATTAGTCATATGTTATGATATATGACAACACCTCACAGCCACAATAACACATTAACCAGTGATGTGCTTCATGTCAGATGCCGTGACAAAAAAAAAAAACACCATACAATTTATTTATTTTTAAAAGCACACATTCCCACCCAAAAGACTTCACACTCAATTTCTCTGCTCTGCAGTCTCACTTCAGCTTTTTAGTCACGCAAGCATACAACGTTCTATCCCCCCCACTGACATACTCACTCTCATTCACATCTACTCTCTCATTCACATCTGATTTCCACCTTTCAAAAAAGATTGTAGCTACGCAGATTTCATTCTATGCATATTAGGTATAAGGATGTCCGGTCCTACATAAAGTTGCCCACATCCGCCACTCTTTTTCAATTTACTATCAAGGTGGTGCTTCATGCTTCAGGTGGGAACGTGATACTTAATAGAATATTATCAGTATATTGAAGCAGTTCCTGCTATGAATGGACCAGTGTTCTTGGATAATAAGTTTTCGTAGTCTATTTTAGAGTATTTTACATTTGCATGAATATACTGTGCAAAGTACAAGAGTGCATGCTTAATGAAGACAATGTAGGGCCCCGTGGAGAGCAGACACAGTCTAGTCTCTCCACTGGAGAATTCGGGACAGGGGAAGTGACATAGAAGGACAGGGATTGGCTGGGGATAGGTTAGGGAGGGTCTAAGGGTGGGAGTATATAGGGGGAATAGATTAGTGGAACGGCCTCTTCCGCGACAGCCTGCTGCGCTTCAGCGAAGTTGGCAGTGTTTTTTTTTTTTATTGTTGGAAAGGAAGGGGGCGGGTGCTGGGTTTGGGGAGCTCGCCGTGAGTGGCGGTTGCACGAGCCGTGCTTCGCATTGCCGGCGAGGCCGGCAGGGCAGATTTGCCCATGACCGCTGTGCGGGACTAGGTTGTCAGGATGCACCAGAGGTATTGTGCGGCGCGAGGTGGCAGCTGTGGCCGCATGCCGGCTGCCGCATATGCGCGATGAACGGACGGCTTTTCAGGGGCGGGGATTGCAATGTCCACCCCCCCCCTTTTTTCGAGATTACGGCCCCCACGGAGGGTGGCAGGCGGCATGTTGTTTCCCTGGCTAAGCATGCTGGCCTGGGCAGGGTGTTTTTCAAGGCAGGGATAGGTTTACACCTGCTGAGAGGGGCCCAGATGGTGGGGGGAAGGGGGGAGCTGGGAGGGCTCTGCCAAGTCCCAGTTTTTGCTGGTGGGGGGTGAGGGGGTTGGGGGAGATGTGGCACATTAGCATGTAGGCTGTAAGGGCATTTGGCAGGTAGGGAGGACAGGCATGGTGGCGGGTTAGGTGCCCCCAAATGGGTAGCAAAGGAAATGGGTTGGGTACGCATCAGTGCGAGGCGACCCCTGGCTGAACATGTCAATGGCCGGGAGGAGAGTACTATGGGGGGGGACAGCAGCAACTGTGGGGGTCAGGCTCTACCTGTGGTGGGCAAGGGCAATGATTGGCAGAGCTAGCAGGGGGCATCGGAGACTGTAGGGAGGTGGGCCCAGACAGACGGGGCGGCAGAGGGCAAGGGGATAGGCCAGGAAAAGGGGGGGCTGGCGTCCGGGACAAGAGGACTTGAGTCTAGCCAGCGTAGTAGGTGGGGGCGCCGCAAGGGGATCTCAGGAAGGGGCAGGGAGCTGGAGCGGCCGAAGGGGCAAACAGCGCGCAGAAAGGTGGTGAAACCAACGGGGTGCAACACGGCCCTTAGACGTTGGCCCGAAGCACTAGAGGGGTCTCCGGCGGCATTCTCTACAACGCAGGATCGTGGTTATCACACATATGGCACACACCATGAGGGGTAAGGAGGACTGCTTGATGTGATGTTTTCTGAAGGTGCTAAGGAGACCTGTGTGTGAGAAAGACAAGGATGTGGGGCATTTGTTTATGAGGTGTTTGGAGATTGCGGGGAAAGGGAGATCCACGAGTATGTGGTGACTTTGAAGCGGGAAGGGGAAGGGGCGCAGGTGCGGCGTGATACCCCTTTTCAGTTAATGTTTTTGCAGAATTTCAGACGGAAACATGGAGTTTTTCGCAAAAGAGAATTGCGGTCGCAAGTCAATGGTGGACGCGGGAGCATGCACAAGGGTGGTGCCAGGTATGGGTAATTAGTGGTCCAGTGTGATATTTTGCTGGGTAGCTACGGTGCACTGCATGGCATATTCTTGGGGTGGGTGATTACTCCATACACGGAGTGCCCGGTACAGGTGCAACACAGGCGGAGCGCAAGGAGGGGTAGTGGACCAGGAGTCAAATGGTCTGAGTGGGGAGAGAGAGATGATATCGATAAGGGAGACTGAGGGTGGCGATACGGAGAGGGGACACAGGATGAAGCTCTTGTGCATAGGTTGGACAAGGCTTTTTGGTTTTTCATATTGCGGAGTAAACTAAAGATGAGGATGTGGGGAAGCAGGAAGGCGTCGACGTTTCAGGCTGCTTCCCAGGGACTAAAAATACATTTATAAATTCTTTTTAAAAAAAGAGATCACAGAAGATGGATGTGCTCCAGGCTTCTCACCCCCAGCAATGTAAACAGTGGAAAGACAGAGGGGGAGCGGCTGGGCTACGGGGCTCCTATGCCAATTGGGCGGCAAGGAAGGAGAAAAAAGGAATAAAAATGCTACACGGTATGGTCCTGTCACGCCAGCTTAGGAGGGGGTTTTCAACATCAGTTTCAGTGTGGGACACTAAGGGCCGCGTATGTGGCGCTGGGCTGACAATTCACGGTGTGCACCAGAACGGGCAGGTTCGGAGGTGACCGAGTGCACAAGGAAGTGGCAAGCGGCACACATTGGGAACATGCAATGTGTGGCAGTGGCGTTGGGTTGATTCCCTCATGAAAAGTGGTATTTCAGCTTGAACGCACCCGTCATGGACAGGGAAGGCGGTGGTGAATGACTTAATCATGTGGGCGGATACGCAATGTGGTATATGCGTTGGAAGATGAGGCTAGGCGGCTCATTCGGGGATGTGGAAGAGGCGCTGAATTGGCCAAAGGAGACAGTTGAAGCGACTGTTGATTTGATTATCTATATGGAGGTACTGTTACAGTGCTGATAATTGCTATGGGGGGGCAATATAGGAGGCAGGAGTGCCCACGGAGCGTGTGATTCACTGTGCTTTGTCGGAAGCCTTTGGTACATTTCTGCTTTGGGTTTCTTTCATGAAGGGAGTGGGCACCGGACGGTGCTTCACTGGTTAGGTGTTTTCTTTTTGAGGGATGACACGGTTTCAGGGTAGTGGGGTAGAGATTTGCAGGTTTTTTCGAGCAGCTCGCAAAGGGTTTGGTGTTTCCGTGGGCTCCGTTACAGACAGAGGGTACCAGTGTGGTATTGATAATTAAGAATCGAGCTGGACACGGTGGCCTTCACGGCAAGACTGCCACGAGGCATAGGCACAGAGATTTCTGAGCATTATGCCGTGGAACGAGTTACTGACATCAATTTATCTGCCCATGACATACAAGCTATTGGTTTAAAAACAAATATATATATATATATATATATATATATATATATATATATATATATATATATATATATATACACATTTTGCATGCTGGGCAGTGTGAGGGGACAGGGTACGCTGCAGCGGGTGGGATTTGTTGAGATGCCGGGTGCATACGTTTCCCTCCACAGGGGGCCGGAAGGAGGGTATACAGGTGTGGAACATGTTTCTAGCATGGTTTTACACAGGAGGTCCAGGGTTTTTTGGGAAAGTGGGTACTGTATGGCAGGTGCTGATATCGTAGGATGCGACAGGGGCTGCTGGGGTTTGGCCATTGGGGATGGGTGGTACAGCGCGGCAAGACGGCTGGAGCCAAGTTTGTCACAAGGCAGGGGTATTGTGTTCTAGAAGTTTTTCTACTACTCGTGGCTTGGACAGAGTGGTGAGAGAGGTTGGCCACTCGAACCATCAGTTTTTACATGTGGACAATCTGACGGTTGTGGTTTTGTTAAACAGCCAGAGGGCAAGGGGCTTTAGGGTGCTGCATCTGCTGTGGAATTTTTCATGCTTCGGTGCTTAGCTCCGCAAAAATATTCGAGGCAGCACGCGTTCAGCTGCAGATGCCCTGGATCGTTTGCTGTGGCAATAATTTTCATAGCTTGGCTCAAGCAAGGATGAATGCAGGTCAGGGGTCCTGGAGGATTTTTTGGGAGTGGGGGTGTGATGGTCATTAAGCTGGCCGAGGGGTCGTTAGCCGCACCCTTGCAGAGAAGTTTCCTGCTTGACATGGTTGTTTTTTTCCAGATTTTGTAGGATTGTGACGGGACAATTTGGTTGCTGGTGAGCTGTACTATGGAGATCGAGGGTTGGTGTGGTTTTGTTTGGGGTTGGAGGAGTTTTTCCCGCCCGCCACGATAGTGGACAAGTGGGCAGGTGCGTTTTCTACAGGCTTTGTTTACAATGCGATCCCGCTAGGAATGATATTGTGGAAAGGTTGATGGGGTTGGGGGGGAGGGGGGGCCTGGGGTAGGGCACAGCAGCGAACAAGGTTATTGCTTTCGTCCATCGGCTTGAGATTTTATGTATTGCCCGTATGCTGTTTGGATGGACTTGAAGTGGCACGGTCAGTTTCTGCATGGTAGATAGGTTTGGGGCTCTCCGAGTGTTTAGGAGTTGACGGATGGAGGGAAGTCTGTTAGCAGGCGAGGGGGAGGGGTCAGTTGCGTGGCGTTTGGCAGGCATATGGATTTCTGGTATATATTAATAAAAAAAATAAAAAAATAAAAAAATGGGGGACTAGGGAAGTCGGGCATGGTGGAGCATAGGGGGATTTTTCAGCAGTCTGTCTGGTAGGTGAATGGGGGACAGTTTTGGGACACACAGGGTGACGGAGGGGAGGACTTTTTTGTCACCCAAAAGGGAAATATCTTACACGTTTCCAATTGATGTCGGTCTTGAGGGTGACATTATCTGGGGTTAGGCGGTAGGCCAATGGTTTGTGTGTTTTCATTTATTTTGGGGCAGCCACGGTGGCAGACAGTTTAGGTTGGATTTGGATTCCTTTCGGTGCTTTGGGGGTGGCGGTAAACATGCGGTGACCGTCAGGTGAGGGCATGAGCTGTGCGAGATGGGGCAAGAGGTATAAGGGCATGGTAGCTGAAGCAGGTGGGGGGGGTGGTGTGATGGTCTGCCATTAAACTATTGTGTTTCTTTGCAGGTACCATAAGTGGCCCCGGGTAAACGAACGTGGTCCCATTGCGTTTTGAGAATCATTCAATCAGGCGCGGGAGGGGACATTTGCAGAGGGACACCTTTACAGATGCTTGCTGGTCCTGCTGGGTGGCTGTCACAAAACTTTTGTGGTGGAGAAAGAGCAGCATGGGGTGGGGAAACTTGCATTTCTTTGATGCCTCCGAGGCCAACATAGGGGTGTACGGACAATTTGGTCATACCTGGGGAGAATGGCCTTGTACAGCTCCCTGGGGCTCACCCTACGGCAACACATGCAACGGGACATTGCGGCTGTTGCCCAGAACAGGCATGGAAATTGTGTTGTATGGACTAATCTGTGTTCAAAAGAAGATGGAGAGGGGCAATGAAACAGTCCTTGAAAGGGGCTTGGAGGTGGATCAATCGGGCTATGAGGGTTTTTTTTGGTTGAGATTTATTACATAAGTGATGGAATGCGAGGGCATTATGGAGGAAGAAGCAGTGCACTTCAGGGATGACGGGGTGCATTTTTTCCTGAGATGGGTGATGCATACTACATTATGGTTCTGTGTTGGATTTTGGGGAAAGGTTGGGGAAAAAGGTGATGAGCGGAACTGCTTGAAGTTGCAGTGTTGCCGTGGGTTCACTGGTGGGGCAGCAAAACGTCCAAAAGGGGTTTGTGCTGGGTGGCGTTAGATGGGGGAGGGTGGAGAGTCAGATGAGGGCCTGGCCACCCTTCCAGGGGGAGAAGAAGAAACAGGTGAAGGATGACAGCGTGGGGGATGCCCGAGACAGGCAGGGGACGGAAGGAAAAGAGGGATTTGTGGGGGAATGTATGTGGATGCTGGAATGGAGACAAGATTGGAGGAATGAAGTAAAAAGGAAGAATGGGGAGAGTTCAAAGGGGGAGGTTGAAAGGTCGATAAGTTGAAGTTACAGTGTATTTCAATGTTATATTATGCTTGCAATCCTGTCCTAATAAATGGCCTTTTACACTAATAAGTGAGTGTCGACTATTATGTCCCGATGTCTACACGATAAAGAAAACATGCGTTATTTTTCTTACAAAATCGGTATCTTGGCACAGGGCTGCATTTTACCTTTTCCAAAGTAGGAGGGTATGACCTGAGGTACTGCTGCCTTTCAAGTAACTTCAAAGAGCCTACTGATTCCTTTTTGATTGCTTCCAAGGGACACCTAATAATGACATGAGATACTGTACCATTTCATCCTACTTCAGATAGACCTCTGAATAATGATGGATTTCTGGAAGATTAGCATGACGCAAGCCAGGAACATGGGCCCCACGCCTTGGTTTGGTAACAAAAAACCTATACCTGGAGGTGCAGTGGGCCCCTCACACCCACAGGCCCCTGTGCCATGCACCTACTGCACAACAGATAATAACGCGGCTGAGTCTCGGACACTTCTTAGCGAGCACTCTTGTAAGTGAGTATGTCGGCGACTAAGCCAAAGACACCTTTTGCAACAGTCTCACCACGAGTGCTTGAAAGGCAGCACTGGTGGGTTTTTGAAGTTTCGAAAGCAGCACGTTTTGTTCTTCAGAGAAAATAAATGAGGACAATATTTTGCACTCTTTCTAAAAAGCTATCTGAAAATGTGTGCTGCATCTGAAATCTACAAACGCCATATTTTGTGATAGGAATGAGCATCTGGTATAAGGCAAGTGCTCTGTTTTTTGGTTTTATACGATTATCAAACCCCTACGGCTGGCGTGTCTTAAATACTTTGCCCACATCTTTAAAACAACACGCACCTTGCCTGGTTTGCTCAGCCACTAACAAGTCACTCGCACTATAAACCTCGAAGATCTAAAATGTATTTACCTTTTCTGTCTGTAAAGGAGAGCCGTTCGGCTATCTTCCCTCGGCTCGAGATATTACGGTCATAAACTCTCACGTCTAACGTGGACGTTTACGTACGTATCCCGTTGCTGCGTGACAGGGTCCCCCTGGAGAGTCCCTGCATCATTAAGCTCATGCCAGCCCGCAGGAGAAAGTGTCACATATATCCCGGAGGCCAACCTGCAGGTACACTGTGTGCGCTGATTATCTGTGTTAATGCCCGAGTACCGACCAGGAAAGCGATGCTCCAAAACTGTAAAATGCCCATAAAATTAAACAAGACAGACAAACCGGTGAGGCAGAACAAAGTCTGCAGGTTCCTCTGTTCGCTCCGCATATCCGTGAACTGGCCTACATACCTCTTCCATAAACACACGTGAAACGTAAAGCGCGCTGATGCTTTTTGGTGCCTAGAAGAAAAGACAAGAGGGAGCTGACCTGACTCCGCTGCCTCTTTACAAATACTAGACAGAGCTGGGTAACAAGGCAAATTGACAAGAATGGCCGAGCCAATGCCCAGCTAGGGGTCTGGTTTGGCCCTAAGAGCCAAAGCATGAACAAAGCCACCACAATATTTGGTATGTTAATTATACAACAAACGTTGAGTAAAATATGATGCAGACTTTCAAATAAAACGTGTGTTTCTGTAAGATTTGGAGATGTTTCGCTTTATTGAGGGACAATTCTTAAAACCCTAAAGTGTCAGCAAAAACTTATAAACGTTGACGGCATTCCAACTCCCCCTCCCCCACCCCCACCCCCCCCCCACTCCACACACACACACACGGGACAACAACGCCTTGAGTGAAGCAAGACACGTCAGTTGGCATCTGCCCTTACATTTGGCTAATATTGGTGCCTTAGATGGAGCAACATTATAATTGGGGACACTGGAATTATGCAGCAGGGAAAGGCCAAATTATGCAGGAGGCAGGAGTAGAGTATGCTGCATTTTTTGTAATTTTTAAACTTAGCACCTCATTAGTTCCAGTGTAACACCCAAATATAGCAATAAGCTACAGAAAGGTGAACAGTCATCATTTGCAGAGTGCTTTCCACTGCGCAGCAACATGTCTTGCTGCATTTTAAGTATCTTTTGAACCGTTAGTGCCACGCTGCAGGCAGTTTCCAATCCCGCGACGTTGCATTTCCGACCCGCGGTAAGAATGCGGTCCGCTCCTCGGGCCGTCTGATCCACCGCAGGTCATTCGCCCAGCTGTGGCGACTCCATTTTTGCCTGTGACAAGGTTGCATTAATATGTAATTACCATATGTTATTCCAAATACTGCTACACACAGCTTTTGACCATGCACTACCAGAGATTGGCTGCAGGGCCTGGCCTGTGGCTGGGCCCTGCAGCAAACCCCCCACATGCAGTTAACCCAAGACTGTGGGTGTAGCAGTGGCTGTGTGGGTGTGAGACTGGGTGTGTGGGTGTGTTAGTCGGTGTGTGACTGTGTGCGGCTGTGTGGGTGGGTGATTGAATGGCTGTATGGGTGTGAGTGGGGGTGAGTTGTGTGGGTGTGTAAGTGGGGGTATCAGTGGGTGTGTGAGCGGATGTATGAGTGGCTGTGTGGGTCTATGAGTGGGTGTGCTAGTGGTTTTGTGGGTCTGTGAGTTGCTGCATCGATGTGCAAGTGGGTGTATTTTTTTCTTATGCAGGCTCTGTATCCACAGATTCAAACAGGGGGCTGCGCTGAGTGCAGCAGTGGTTCTACGGATCCTCATGTGCCAAAAAAAACACATTTTTGGTTACTCTCTTGCCCATGAGGGATCCCTCAGAGACCCCTCTATCAGTCCCTTGGGGTCAGGGTACCTCTGCCCTGACCCCTTCTATGAATTTTTGCTTTTGCCCCTCTCCCCGCATTGCTGTTATTGCATGGATCTGTGTCCTTAGATATACATAAATCTTTTTTTATTTAATAACTCCAAAACCTCTGGGCCCGCACTCTTTCTGGACCAAGATTTAGCTTCCTGCCAAATTAGGGCAATTCTGTCCAGCGGTTTAGGCTGTTGTCATGTCTAAAATCTCTAAGGGAAATTTCATGGGGAAACAAGTTTTGGGATCCCCACTTTTCCCAGCCCCCGCTTGATGAATAACCCCAAAACATTACACACAGCAACTGAAGTGAGTGGCAAACTAGTTTTTAAATTTTTGTGAAGACTCATCAAACTGTGCGAAAGTTATTAGCAAAACAAAAAAACACACTTCATATGGAAACTAGGTACTAACTATATATATATATAAAAAAACACAGCAGTCCTGGCCGGGTTCCGGAAACCCCACAAATGCACAAAGTTTTTCATTCTGTTCAAGGAAAACCCTGACACCTCCAATATGCTTTGAGTTCATACGTATTTATTGGAAAAATGGATCTCCCCACCGACGTGTTTCGGCCGCAGCCTTGATCACGTGATTGGAGGTGTCCGAGCTTTTCTTGAACAGAAGGAAAGACTTTGTGCAAATATATATATATATATATATATATATATATATACACATACATAACAATACAATATTGCTGGAATCCCGAAGCACAACTCCATGGCGGTCCAAGCGTGGATCCGAATATCCACATATGTAAAAGTGACATCCCTGGATTCAAAGAAGATGCCCGGACAACGTCTATAAATGCATGCTTTATTTTAATAAATAGCAAAAAGCCTCCTTATAACGTTTTTCAGACGTAGCCTTGATCCTATGTGATCAAGGCTACGGCTGGAACGCGTTGTAAAGAGGCTTTTTGCTATTTATTAAAATAACGTATCAATTTATAGACGTTGTTCGGGCACCTTCTTTGAATCCAGGGATGTGACTTTTGCATATATATATATATATATATATATATATATATATATATATATATATATATCAAAAACGAAGTTGTCCTCATGTGAAAGCGCACTCCCAACAGGTTATATAAACGGGAAGAGAAAGCAAAGCCAGCAACTCACAGTGAATTCTTTAAGCAGTTTCATTATTCCAGGCCTTAAGTAATAAAATCATCTCTGGACACGTGTTTCAAGGTCAATCCTTTCTTCAGCAGAGAAAAATATAAAAGTGTTTCACCCTCGTAGGTGCAGCCAGTGCTGGAGGTGTTCCAGGCATCTCTTTCTTACTGAAGACCAGCATGGCTTCAGCTTGTCTAATTACAGGCACCTGATTAGTCTCTTTATATACTAGTCCGCCCCAGTGGGCCTCTCAAGTAAGCAGTGCATGCTGGTTGTGGTGGTCCTGCAATTTTTTCATTTTGCCCCAAGTGGGTTGCTGGAGCCAAACAAAATAATGACCCAAAGGGCAAAACCTTTGTAGGCGAATCCAAAGTAAAATTGTCAGATTTGCTGTCTATAACCCAACCTGATTGCTCTTATGTGACAATCCATTTTTAGTCACACAGACCTGCTTCGATGTGCAGTGGTGCTGCCTTCCCGGCTGGACAGGCCGGTTAATTATCAAAAACGAAGTTGTCCTCATGTGAAAGCGCACTCCCAACAGGTTATATAAACGGGAAGAGAAAGCAAAGCCAGCAACTCACAGTGAATTCTTTAAGCAGTTTCATTATTCCAGGCCTTAAGTAATAAAATCATCTCTGGACACGTGTTTCAAGGTCAATCCTTTCTTCAGCAGAGAAAAATATAAAAGTGTTTCACCCTCGTAGGTGCAGCCAGTGCTGGAGGTGTTCCAGGCATCTCTTTCTTACTGAAAAGACCAGCATGGCTTCAGCTTGTCTAATTACAGGCACCTGATTAGTCTCTTTATATACTAGTCCGCCCCAGTGGGCCTCTCAAGTGAGCAGTGCATGCTGGTTGTGGTGGTCCTGCAATTTTTTCATTTTGCCCCAAGTGGGTTGCTGGAGCCAAACGAAATAATGACCCAAAGGGCAAAACCTTTGTAGGCGAATCCAAAGTAAAATTGTCAGATTTGCTGTGAATAACCCAACCTGATTGCTCTTATGTGACAATCCATTTTTAGTCACACAGACCTGCTTCGATGTGCAGTGGTGCTGCCTTCCCGGCTGGACAGGCCGGTTAATTATCAAAAACGAAGTTGTCCTCATGTGAAAGCGCACTCCCAACAGGTTATATAAACGGGAAGCGAAAGCAAAGCCAGCAACTCACAGTGAATTCTTTAAGCAGTTTCATTATTCCAGGCCTTAAGTAATAAAATCATCTCTGGACACGTGTTTCAAGGTCAATCCTTTCTTCAGCAGAGAAAAATATAAAAGTGTTTCACCCTCGTATGTGCAGCCAGTGCTGGAGGTGTTCCAGGCATCTCTTTCTTACTGAAAAGACCAGCATGGCTTCAGCTTGTCTAATTACAGGCACCTGATTAGTCTCTTTATATACTAGTCCGCCCCAGTGGGCCTCTCAAGTGAGCAGTGCATGCTGGTTGTGGTGGTCCTGCAATTTTTTCATTTTGCCCCAAGTGGGTTGCTGGAGCCAAACGAAATAATGACCCAAAGTGCAAAACCTTTGTAGGCGAATCCAAAGTAAAATTGTCAGATTTGCTGTGAATAACCCACGTGTCCAGAGATGATTTTATAACTTAAGGCCTGGAATAATGAAACTGCTTAAAGAATTCACTGTGAGTTGCTGGCTTTGCTTTTTTTTTTTCCCGTTTATATAACCTATTGGGAGTGCGCTTTCACATGAGGACAACTTCGTTTTTTGATATATATATATATATATATATATATACACACACACACACATATATATAATTAATATATATATATACACACACATATAAGATATATATATATATATATATATACATACACACACACGCGCACACACACAAGTATTATATACATTTGCTAAGCAGACCTATAGAAAAAGTATATATTTTTAAACCATAAGTAGTATATATATTTATTCAAAGAAGTGCACAAATATAAATACATATAATGAAATTATACATATTTACAGGCCTAAGCTGTACATTTGTGTTTGAGTGTGGTGGTCATGTAGGAAAGAGCCATCCCTTGAATAGTCTTCAGAAGATAAGATTGTTATCCATGGCTCTTATGTTTGGGGGGGCAATTAATTCCTTAGTTTTGCCGCTTGAACAGAAAACAATGTAATACCCATGTTGTTTCCTTATATGCTGGGGTTTTGAGGTGAGGTGCCAATCATAAGCAGAGGCTCCTTTGTTGTATGTGTTTGGTGATTTTCTTCCTGATAAAAGTGGATCTCTTCCATGTATTGCTTTGTGGGTGATACAAAGCAGCTTGAAGGTGGCTCCTCTGGCAAACAGTAACCAATGTAGGGCCCTCAAGGCAGGGGAGATGAGTTTTTGGCTTTTCATGTAGAAGTAGTCTGCACGATAGTTCTGAAACTGTTATAGTTTATTCATAGTTGAAAAAGATGATCAATGGTAGTGGCCATTGGCATAATCACATTTAGACAGTACAAGAGAGATAGTAGCTTGGCCCTTGTGTGGAAATCCTAGGTGGGGGAAGAATTCTCAGTTTTCACCGTAATGAAGCTTGATCTTGCTAACTTGTCAAATTGGGTATTCGTTGGTAATTTAGAGTTCATGTTAACTCCAAGGATTCCTACTTCCTTAGATACTTCAGGAGTTGTTCCCAGATCACCAACCAAGACACAGATTAGATCATAATTTTTGCAACTGCCAGAAGTGGGTATTTCAGTTTTAGAAGCATTCAATTTGAGGTTGCTTCTTGTCATCCACTGATCAACAGCTCTGAGGCAACTGAAGATTTCTGAGTTTCCAATATCCTTTGGACTTTCCAGGTTAAGAAAGATTTATCAGTCATCTGCACAGTTATAGCATGTGAGCTAAAATTAATTGATCATTGCTGGTAAAGACTTCATGTAGATGTTGAAAAGCAAAGGTGAGATGAAAGAGCTTTGAGATTCCCTTGCTTTTGTGAAGTGCAGTTTGGATGAGAAAGGGGAGTATGGATGACATTTGTCCTCTTTTGAAGGTAGAATGAGATCCAATTAAGAGCTGTCCCCTCTATACCAGCTTTGTAGAGTCTTTGGATTAGAGTGTTATAGTAAACTGTTTTGAAGGCAGCTAAAAGGTCCAAGAGAAGTGGTGCAGCAACCCGGTTCTGGTCTACTGTGTTTTAAAGGTCATCCAAGATGGAGATGAGGGCGGTTTCTGTGCCTCTTCCTGGAAGGAATCCTGTTTAGGAGACTATAAGTATGTAGTTATCTGCAATGAACTGCAACATCGGAGCAAATGCTGCTCTTTCTCTTAGTTTGCTCAGGAAAGGTCCGTTTGTCATTGGTCTGTAGTTGCTTGGGTCATGCGGTCCAGGCATGTTTTCTTTAATAATGGGAGTATGTATATCTTTTTTAAGTCTTCTGGAAAGATTCCAGTAGTTAAATAATTATTGATGATTTTTCTCACTGGTGTCGCAGCAGAGGTAGTTAAAAGAATGTTCTGGAAGATTTGTGGCACAAGGGTCAGAAAGGCAGTCAGCTGGTCTGCTTGCTTTGACCAGATCTATACATTCACTTTTTGATAGTTGTTTGAAGGTATACAGAGATTGGGTTAGCCTACTCTTGGAGGGAATTGTTGGAAATGGGTTGGTGCTGGAAGTTTAGTTTGTTTTAAATAGGAGTCCAAGATGTCTGTTTTGGTTGTGTAATGATTTGCCACTTTGTTAGTAAATTCTTGAGACACGAGATGAGTTTCTTCGGTACAATTAAGTTTATGAAACTGAATGGGAACTTTATACAATTCTTTATTTGCACATTTAGCATTTTGAATTCTGTTTGAATAGAACCTTTTGTAGCCTTTTTGATTACATACTTGTATAATCTGTTAAATTTGTGTAGGTGGTTAAGTTTGTGTAGGTGAAGTTTGTCTTGATTACTATTTGTTCTAAGCCAGCTGCTTTCCTGATTTGCAATTTATTGTTTTATCTTTTTTAATTCTACATTCCTCCAAAGTGCTTGTTTTCTTTTGTCTGGTTTTGTTTTTCTTAGTGGTATTAGGATATCAAAAGTTTCCTGGAGCCACTGAAAGTTTTTGAATGAAATTTGAGTCTAGATCTGTGTTGGAAATTAGCTGTGTTTTCTAGGTATTCAAAATTGAGTTTGTTCTATGGTCGATAAGTGGTGCATGTATGGTGGCCTAAGTATGATGATTTGTGGTGTTTTGAGTTGGAAAGCTACCAGATTATGGTCCGACCATGTGACTGGAGCAATCCTTCGAAAGGTAACTAGTTCTGGATTTGCAAAATGAAATCTAGGATTTGTCCAGCGAACATGTGTCGGTTAGTGGACGATTTGATGCAGGTTCACTGTGTCTGGGCCACTGATGACAGTTCTATGATGAGGCATATTGGGTTTGTCAAACCATATGTTTATGTCATTAAGGATCCATAGGTTGGTGTGTAGTGTTATAAGGTTTAAAACTGTCCAGAAATGTGTCTGTGAATGTTGGATTTCTAGTTAGTGGTCTGAAAGAAGGAGGAAGTTGAAGGAGGCATTGGGTTGCATCTGGTCATGAGGGCCTCACAACTTTGTATGGAAATGCCGTCAGATTTGGTGAAATTTATTGTTTCCTTGAATATAACAGCTAGTGCACCTCCTCTTTTGCCTTTTCGATTTTGCGTGACAGTTTGATAGCCGAGAGGAATGACTCCAAGCAACACTGGAGCCATGTCATCACCCAACCATGATTCAGCTACAAAGAGTAAGTCAGGTTGTGTATCAGTGAGTAGTTCGTAGATATGGTGCTTGTTTTTAGAGAGTGATCGAGCATTTATGAGTAGGCAGACTAGAGATTGTGTTTTGGTGGTAGTGTGACTTTGTTCGCCAGAAGAGTGAGTAGTAATCTTTGAACTTGTAGCAGGTGTATTATTAGTGTTGGTATTTACTGCATGAAGATAGCCGTAATATTGTTTGCAGCAGGTTTAGAAGGCATTTTGTTGGGTCTATGTGTGTGTGTGTGTGTGGTGACAATGGCGGTTGAGAGCGAGTTAGTCAGCTGTGTTGTTTTTGTAGAGTGATCTTGTTGTGTAACAGACATGGAGATGCAAAGTAGTGAAGAATGGCATGTTTTTTATTTTGTTTGCATCTGGTTAGGGATGATGGTGTATGGGTTAGGGGTTGTCGTGGAGCATGTGGGCCATGTTTTAAGGGTCTGAATTGTGCAATGGGTGAGAGGTGGATGAATGTGTTGGGGTGTTTGTTGTAGCATTGCTGAAGATAGAAGATTTGGGAGTAAAGATGGTTTAGGATCTGTATTATTTGTGTAGTCATGAGGGTGGGAGTGGGTGTTTGTTTCTGTTTTGACAGAATATAGTATGACGTTGTGTATGTGTGTGTGTGAGATTCTGACATGCTAGTGTTTGTTATGATTTGTTTTTGTGGAGTAGTGAGATGAGGTATTGATGTAGTGAATTTCTGTGAACGATCTGAATGCAAAGTACTGTTGGTTAGTGGAAGTTGAGTAATAAAGGGAGTGGCAATGTGTGTTGGAGAAGAGCATATGTGGTGTGTGAGAGGGGATGGACAGGAGGTATGAGTGTTGTGTTAGATTTGGTACTGTGAAGAGGTAATATGTGTTGTGGAGTGCAGTGTAAGGATTGTTTGGTTGTGTGTCAGATGTAGAATGGTGGCTGGTAAATGATAAAAATGATAAAAAGGGCAGCATTTCTGGCCTTAGGCCCGACCTGGCTCAAAGACAGCCAAACAGGCAACTGCTCTTGTCCTCTTTGCCCTTAGCCTCAGCCGACCTCTGGAGGCCTCCCTGCAACTGCTCTACTGACCAACATCAACTGGACCTGCCTGAGCCCTGCAGCTAGCCTCTGCCGGAGTGAGTCCTCATCCTCAAGATGTGTCTCCAGGTCCATGACTTGGCTGGCATCAGTTAGAACTCCTCCTGAAGAAAAGGTGAACATACAGAAGTTTTGGCATCCTCACAATGATGAAGTGACCGCTTCACACTAAAAATCGACTGCCCACGAGAGCCGCCACCGTGAAGCTCCAGTGGGACCTGTGCTCAGCACCAACAGCGACCATCCGTGATGACTGACAACAAGAGAGCTTCACTTCATTCCAACAGCAAGTGCCAATGTAAGGCCTACTCTTTGTGTGAACTGGAACAGTCCGTAACAACCACCAACACAAGGCTCCAGCAAAGACTGGATCTTTGCAGTACAGCAACGACCATTCACGAAGCTTGACCTCCTTATCCCCCCAAAAGCCTGCTCTTCCCACACCCTCCATCGGGAAGAGAACTCCTCACATGGACTTGAGAAAGTAATTTTTACAGCAGGACTAACCTGGTCTATGCATCTGACTTGCCCTCTATCGCAGTTGCCCTGAACTTGTGTCTTTTCCCTGTCCAGCGCAACTACATAAGCGCAAATGGAGCATTTTACTTCTTGCCACTATTTTCACCAAAAACTCTGAAATTCAATGTCTCCGGTTCTACTGATTGAATTTTTGTCATTCTGGTATCATTTTATTTACTATAATTTACTCTATTTTTCTAATTTGGTTTGGGGGTTTTATTGCGTTTAATACTGTTTGTGTGCATCATGAATACTTTCCACATTGTCTCCAAATTAAGCCTGACTAGTTTGTGCCAAGCTACCAGTGGGTTAAGCCCAGGGTAACTTGATGACTTTTGTGGTTCACTCTGATAAGGACTGTTGTTGTTGCGTGAGTGGGGCTTACACCCCTATCATCTAACCCCCCAATGTCTTACTAATAATATAAATGTCTTTAATTATAGTTTACAAATGTTATTTACTATTTTAATTAACTATTCAGTTTTACAATAATAAAATAATTAATCCTTTTGTATCATTTTAACACTAATAATTTGTAAATATGTATATTTATGGTAGACAGACAGACAGACAGGTAGATAGATGGCCAGACAGATGGAAAGATATATGGATAGATAGTTGGTTAGATAGATAGATAGATTTGGACTTCTCCACTTATTGGTTTGTGAATAGCATTTTGTAGTACGTGAGTTGTACTACTTAAGCACTACTTACGTACTGTAAAATGCAATTTGTGAATAGGCCCCTTAGCTATTGCGTTTAAAAACACTGCATTTCAGTGGGAAAAGGTGTTCAAGACGACAGCATGTCTCTTTTTGATAAGCCAGTCCCCATTGTTTCGTTCAGCTCACTCACCAATAATAAATCCTACCTACATGCATACGTACATACATAAAGTCACTTGATATAATTTGAGGTCCACAAGAACGGGTACCAGATTAAGAAAGCATTATGATGCCGTTACAAAGATGGTAAGTCCTGTGCGAAGTAAAATAAGATAACACTGTTTCCACCATCATAGTCCGATTCGCCTTTATAAGGCAGCATCCTAAGCTGCGCCTGACTTGTGAAGGATCATGCCCCCACGATGGCGTTTAATAAAAGTCACCCGCATTTAAGGCATGTCAAATGTACTTCAGAATGCAGCCCCAGAGCTCGCATTCCAAGATTTTTCTCGGTCTGCAAGTGGCATCTAGTTGTTGCACAAACCTCACACAATTTGTTTTACAATGAATAGTTTCAGATGTCCTTCCAAATTCTTCATAAAAGTTCAAAGCAGTTTTCAATTAAATATGTAACAGCACAAAAACCTCAGAACACTACTGATACTCCCTCGCAGTTACAAGACCATCACTGCAAAAGAAAAGCAATATATCTTCAGAAAGGGTATTATATAGGGCATCCTTGTGATGTACATATAAGTCAATATGGAAGAGACACCCACATGCCTAGCAGTCTTCTGTTTTTTTTGTAACCCAATGGGGGGTGAGAGATATATTAGGACAGTGCCTGAGGGTGTGGAGGAAGACGTTTTCCAGTGCCCAGTTCTTCCTGGGCACCAGGAAACTCCCTAAAGACGACCCCTAGTGTACACTTCTTGGCAGGCTCATTAATATATGTGATGCTAATGGTAACGTCATATGCATATCGGATCTGCCAAATAGGGATTTCCAAGTGCCTTCCTGGTGCATCCAAGGCAGGGCAAGCGTTAGGCATGGGCAGTGTGGGCAGCTTGCCAGGGTCCCAAGCTCAGCACCACCACTTGGGGCACGCACCGGTGCAACACAGCCAGGACACGGCACGAAAGGAGTGTCCTTTCAAGGGGGGTCCCTCCCCTGTAAAGACGCGAACCCCATGTTGCAAAGAGACGCATTCTGCAGGTTTGTTCTGCAATTAGGCATCCGCAACACCCTCCCCACCACCTGCAAACACCCACACAGACGCACCTGCTGTTTAGCTCCCTGGCAGTATTAACCCTCTCTTATGATAAGCAACCATCACACCTTCTGACATTTATGAGCTGTTAAAAGGTGCTTGTAGGTGGTGGAAAGGGAGGGGCTGCATACTAGGAGAGGTGTGAATAAAGCAGCTTCATGAGCAGGGGCATCTATTAAGATGCAAACAGCCCTCAATGTGTAGGCAAATTAGAGGGGATTCTCACATTCACTTCCTGCCCAGGACCCTAAACATTTTAGAACCAGCCCTGATCCAAGCATCGAGTTCATTAGTGGACTTAAAGATGGGGCTAAGGGCAGCTGCGGCTGCCCCTAGCTCTTCCCAAGTTATGCCAACAAACTCGATCCACCTTCTTCTGTTGGTGGAAGCAAGGGGGGTGGTTGAGAGAGCAGAAAGAGGAGCCCAGTACCTCTAACCAAAGCTCCAACCCCACCAAAAGGTGAATGAACCACGAGGTTGGGTCTGGAAGGGGATGGAGTAGGACTGTTCCTAGACCATCTCCTTGCAATCTCACCACTATCTGAATCAGTTTGACACTACTTCTTCAGCTTTAAAAAAAAAAAAAAACATTATTGGAGGCAAAAGCTGTGTGTTTGTTACCCAGCAATAAACAAGATGCGGCTTGAATTTTCTATGACCTATGAACAATTTCAATTTGTCTTAATGGTTTACGGCTTTCAGGCACACAGTTATATGCCCCAGCAAGAAGCCAGATGCTATTTCCATGTTTTCTTAGTCTCAGAAAAAAAATCTACAAAATATCCAGCTCTTTGCTGGGGTGCAGACACACAGATCTGCACCGAAGCAATACGCTAAATGCTGTTTGGACTTTTTTTTAGCCTCAGAAAAAAATCAAAACAGCATCCTGCTCCTTTCTGGGGATGCGGACAAGTGGTTCTGCCATCCACGGAGAAGCAAGATGCTGAGTGGATTTTTCCTACACTAAGAAAAAAATCTACGCAGTCTCTGAATCACCCAATTCTGCATCCCAGTTAGGGTCTCAGGCACCATTTGGAATATTTTCTTAACCAAAGAAAAAATCCAAAACAGTGTCTAGCACCTTGCTTGGGTTCAGACACACATGTCCTGGCTTGGGGTCATCTGGCATCAAGGGGCACGTACCAGATCCACACATTTCTACAAACCAGAGCCTAGACAAGACCTGGGTAGAGTGACTTGCAATAATGCAGCACTTTTTCGTACCTAAAATTCCCTGCACATATCAAACTTCGATCAAAAAAATATTGTTTCCCCATTTCCGAGACAAAAAATTCTAGAATGTGTGAAGAATAATAAGACTCCCACCACACAATGTTATCACACTTTTTCCTAAAGCACAGTGCCTCATTTGTGCGGATGGGCAAATCATGACTGACAGGGACAGGCCAAATATGTGACCCTGTGAAGTCAATATAGTGTCAACTTCATATAGTCACAATTTTGGTCTATTTCTTTTCTGTGCAGTGGGTTTTTCATCAACAGATGCGTGGAATATCGCATGATAGAAGGTCTGCCATTTGCCTGCAGTTCTGGAGTTTTCTATCACAATGAAGGTGAGACATTGTGATTTTTTTTTTATCCATACTTTGATATCTGCAGGGGATTCAGTTGAATGAGCATGCTGGGATTCATGCAAGCCACATCACTTTGGTTTCCTCTATTTCTTAAGTTTTCAAAAATGGCTGGTGCTAGTAGCTTCCCCTTGACGCCAGATGATCCTGGGTCCAAATACTATAGACCTACCCCTCCCCACCCCAATGATCTCACCCAATATTGACTTTTGTCTAGTGTCTGAACCTTGGCTCAAACCCAGGTTGAAGTCACTTTAATCACTTTTGAGCCATGACTTGTGAACTGTTGTGTCCTTTAAGGGGAGATGAGTGCTCAGCTCCTTCAACTCATTGACCGAAGGTTGGGGAAGTTTCCAATCAGATGAATGTGCCGCTAATTCACCCTTATTGTTATGTTAACCCTTTCTGTCCTAGGGTGTTTGCACACCTCTGTGCTGGACCCTTAAAAAAGGTGTTAGTTTGTTGAAGCAGATGTACCTCTCTGGTCACTTTGTACACCTGTACACTCTATATATTTTCATTTTTGGTGTCCCATTCAGAGCTATGTATTGCTGCAAGCCTGTCTCGATGTCTTATTGCAACCTACATATATAATAATACAAAATGTCGAGAGTTTACCTTTTTAAACAATGTTTCTCATTTTCAATGTATTATTCAAATGCATAGACACAAATACTGGGTGGGATAGCCGCATGTGAATCTAAAAAAGGTAACACTGTAAAAAAATACATGCTGTGACATTTTGATCTTTGATATATTCTTATACTTGAATCAGAATAATAAGAAGTATATCCAACTTAAACTAACAAATATATTCAGCAGGCAGGAAGCATGCTCACATTAGTGAAACAGGGTAGGCTCACTTGCAATCCCACAAAACATCAGCCTCAACAATCTGTTCCAGGCAGCAGTGGTGGTGAAAATATTTCTATTCTTTTATTTGGTGGGTCGACCCCTGCGTACAGCTCCACTGTACAGGACATAGTCCTCTTATAAGTAAGCAGTCACTCATCCTGTGCCAGAAGGTGGTGATCTCCTTACTAAGCTCCGATTTGTGCAGGGGTAATCCCTCACTGGGAATCCAATGGGAAAAGAGTTGTATTCCCTTTTGTCCTTTTTATGTTCAACTTCAATGGAAACATTGCTCCATATGTTTCATAGGGGAATAAGTGTGAGTCTCGGTCAAAACCAGTCTGGATTCTGATAGACTAAACAGATGGCCAAATTCCAAGCCACCAAAAGCTGTGGTATGAAGTTGATAGATTGCAGGGTGCAGCAATGAACTTAAGAATGCTGCTTCGTCAAAAGTGCTGGCTGGATCTTGAGGGTGTTTGGTGAGCTACAATACAATTAAAGAAGATCTGTGAATTAATACTGCTTCAGCCACACTGGAGTACAGAGGTTCATTTTTTGCGTTCAGAGTTCAGGTTCCCTTACGGCTATTCGTTACCCTGGGGATAAGGGCAAATGAAGGAAAGGCCTTTCATCAAGCCCCTGATAAAGTATCCCCTCTAATCCCTGGGTGCCACAGCCTAATTGTAGCTGACCCCAGCCCTAAAGTTGGATCTTTATCTAATCAACACTCATTCATGACACTCCGACAGTAAGAGTATCTGCTGGGAATTGCACAGACTTGTAGAAGTTTCTGCAAAAAAAGCATACCACGTGGGCTAGAGTCAAAACCTACAACTCCCGTACTTCCTTGGGCATGATGCACAACCTTGTTCCTCCTTGTTTAAGGATATAGAACATGGAGGTCATGATGTCTGGGTCTATCTCCACCAAATGTCCTCTAATGAGGCTAGGAATGCCTGGGGCCCTAATCATATTGCTCTCAACTGCAGAACATTCAGGGCTCGAAAAATCATAAAAATGTTACTAGACCTGCAGATCGAGTAACTTAAATAATCTACTGGACCTAACTGTAATGTACTTGACCCGTAAAAGGGTCTCAAATTGTGTGATCATAGGCAAATAGTTTACAGAGTTGCCTTTTTCTTAATTTTCACATATGATTGCACCTTCAAATATGTGAGCTCAGTATTTCTGCAGTACAAAAAAACTAATTTGTTTGATTAAGTAGACTAACGTTTGCTGCATGCATCACAATAATCTAGCCCACATAACCTAGGACTTCTTTTAGTTTACTGATCACATTGGCATCAGGGCAGGAGTGTTTTTAGTTTGTTTAAACACTCAATTTTAATAAATATATTACTAAACCCGGATGTGATAACATATTTTCATATACACACAGTAACTTTCCAAGAAATGTCCAAAAACCTCTCCACTAACTTGCAGCTTTACTGATAAAACTATATAGTGCATTAACAATCTGTGAACATTGGGTTTCAGAAAACGTATCCTTTGCACATCAACATGTAAAGTATTGTGATTTGTTTCCATTCTATTCAAATATTTTTTCATCACACATAAATATAAAAAAGGGCTTTCACAACTTATGAAATATATTTTGAAATGTTTGCACAGTTGACTTAGTCATTTAAATGTTGTGTGTTAAGAAAAACCTGACACCCTATATCCTTTCATTTTACATTCTAAGCAGCAGGTCAGGCAGTTCACCTTACAAAGTCCTGAAACTCTGCAGTCAGAAGGAAAACTAATTGTAAGAAAAACTGACTTTTGACCTCTGTCTGTGAACACAGAGCAAATGTGACATAAGAACAAAATTTAAAGGCATCTTTTATTGCCCCTCAACTTTTCAACTGAACAGTACACCTGTTCAGTGTCAACTCGCCAGACAGTAAGTATTAAAAATAGCTCGACCTGATCAAATAAGCCTGGCCCTGATATGAAGTTTGTCTTCTTCCTTTGATCATTTACCTTTTGTAGCTATGAGAGTCTGTCTCCATTTCATCTTCGCATCCATTGTTGCATCTAAGCGGAACTGAATGAGTCGTCAAAATACAAACCATACAAAATCTTGGTTTATTTTAATTTGCTCACAAGGCAAAATTAGGAGTAAAATCCTCCCACTTCTTTTCTGTTGGCAAAGCAGAACAATTAGGCACATTTGTTGTCCGAACAAAAAAAGATTGAGTTTGGGCTGAGCACATCTCCATGGCAGTGTTGAAGGTGAAGTGATACAATTGCATGATTGATGCTGATCTACAACAGTAATAGAGGAATCAGGCTTTAAATTAATTACTATAATACATGCTTGAGTGTTGCCTGATGCTCTATATTTCTTCTTCAGGTGATGGACCATTGTCAGGACCATTAAATCAGCCTTCACCAGTCTGTAAGCTAACCTGTACCATGTGATTATGTCCCAGTAGTGAGCCATTTAAAGTTCTTTCACTATGCATCTTTACCCTAAAAATGAACTCTGCAATTTTACACTAGCACTGAGATATTCACATACTTCTAGCAACCCAACTCTAGCCTAACCAGGAATGTGTATGTGGACCCTAACCTAGAGGCAAATGCATCTTGGTTCGCAGTTTGTACTGGCGTCCTAGTGTGGATCTGAAGGTTATAGAGTGAGTGTAACTGAGTTGCAAACTAACTTTTATTAACCACCTCAAGGAATTCAGTTTTAATATTCTAGACAAAATAATTTGGAGAATTCCCAACATGGAAACTACAAACCAAATTAATTTAACACCCACGCTTAGGTCCAGCAGGCACACTGGGGGGACAGAGTTAACAGATGTTAGAGGTGGTATCAGGATTTGGCTATCGCAGCATTTAGTATGGCTGCTGGAAACAAAGCCGTGATTTTAGGGAAAGAAAGCAGAGCGGCCGTGAGCCACTCTGTATGGGAGCCATCAGTAATGTCTCTTAACAGTCACGCCCTTGCTGGGATTACTATCAAAGTGCATCTTCAAATGAAGGAATAACGGAATTATATAAAGCGCTCAACTCCTCAAGGGTGTCACGGTGCTAGCAGAATCTGGAGAGAGAAGAACAGCAGCAGGGACTCGGAAAAGAGAAAAGAGACATGATTTCAGCTTTTTACAAAAAAGATTGTAATTGGAAAAAGATTTCAAGTCTTCAGGAAGAATACTGTATTTCCTGACTACAAGAGAAGAGAATGATCTACCTACTGTCCTGGCAAAACTGATCCAAAATATGGGCAAAAGGAAACAGAAAAATGACCTAAAAATGTGACCAGGTGCGTAGCATTTGAAATTTCACTTTCAAGTAAGCTTGCCCAAAGTCATGGAGGGCCCTGTAAGAAAGACAAGAATTTAAAAAGAATCATTTTCCTAACCAGAAGTTATAGTTATTTAAGAGCATAAGGTGAAGACTGCATAGATTTGCATTTAGAATGTCTAACTAAGGCCACGTTGCTGCATTCTGAATAGTTTATTTTTATTTTTATAAAGATATTTTTATTGTTTTTTATAGAGAAGGAATGCATAAAAATTCCAACTACAAGGAAAGACACACCCAAATGTTAACATGAAACTAATGTGACATAAATATCATGATGACAACTACTGTAAAATATTATAAAATACTGTAAAATAAAAGCAAAAATAATAATAAAAATCGGGACGACTGAAACTTAACCAGATGCCAGTGCCTTTCAATATTAAAAGTTATGTGCACACAATGAGCATGCGAATAATCGCCTAGGTAGTGCTTGGATAACAAAGTAATGTTGTGATCTGCAGGCTCTAGACGGTTGAGGCGGGAGGGCCAGGAGAACCCCCGCTGGGAGGCGACCCCTCCGTACCTATGTGCCAGGGGAAGGTCCGACTCCTCAGCCAGTCAGACATCACACATGCTCCCCCATTTCCCCCATATTTTGTTGTACTTGTTTGGGCATCCTCTGGCCTCGTACACGAGCCTTTCACATAATGCACACCAATCAACACCCCGCCTACATTTGGTCAACGTGGGGGCTGCCCCCGCCTTCCAGTCCATCATGATATCCCTTTTTGCCACCAGACACGCTACTCCCACAAAGATACGATCTGCTCTTCCTAGTTCCATCTCCCCCATTGCCCCGAGGAGGAGGGGAAGGTGGGGCGACCTCCACCTCAGATTGTAGAACCCTCGAGATTTCTCCCACTATCGCTCTCCAGTAAATCGATATGATGGGGCATACCCAGACCATGTGGAAAAAATCAGCGTCAGGGCTGGAGCATCAAGGACAAACGGATGTCTGCCGTAGGCAAGCCCTGAAAAGTCTTACAGGCGAGAGGTATGCTGTGTGGAGGAAGAATGCCTGGAGTACTCGAAATCGAGACGACATGGATAGGGCCGTAGGGGCCATCAACACATCTCTCCAGTCAGTCTCCTCAATAGGGCCCACCCAGCCCTCCAACTTCTTGCGAAGACTCACAAGGGAGGGGGCGGTATTAGAGAGCAGGGAGCGGTAAAGCTGGGAGATTCCTCCCCTACCCAGACCACCCATCCGGGCTTTCACTTCCATAGGGCTGCAATCAGGGACATTGTCTCCTGGTCTAACAGAAGTGCGTGTCTGAGCTGTAAATATTTGTGGAATTGGGTTTTATTTAGGGAGTAGTTTTTCTTGGAATTCCACAAAGGACCGCATGTGTGACTCTCCCCAGACGTCTCCTAGGGTGGATATCCCAATGTTGTCCCACTTCCGGAATCCCTCTAGAGCTGAGTCCTCACGTAGGTGACATCCCTGCCACAATGGGGTTTGCCGGGTGAGACGCTCCCCCCAGCCCGTCACTTTTTGGGTCGCACGCCAGCCCAGCAGCACTACCCTCGTGACTTCTGGGGTGTTACAGGGGATCCGGCCCCCATAGAGGGCATCAAAGACGCCGGAGTGTCTGAAGCTCACGCCTGTAAGCGGGATCAGACCAACCTCCCTCCAACCAGTCATTGATCACTAGTAGGTAGCAAGGTAATAGAGGTGGATATTGGACATGCTCAGCCCTCCATCATAGGTGTCTCTCTGACATGTGACAAGGACCAATTTAGGGTGAGAGCCGTGCCACAAAAACCGACGCGCCACAGTTTCCATTTCAGCTACCCACTTTCGGTGGACCGGGTATGGAAAATTCTGCAGGAGGTATACGAATCTGGGGTGTATCATCATCTTATAGAGTGCAATTCTGCCCAGCAGGTTGAGGGGTAGGTTCCTCCATTTTTGGAGGTCCTCTTTAATTATTTTAGTAAGAGGCGAGACTTTAACTCCCATGTTAGCTCGGGTAACAAGGCTACGTGTATGCCTAAGTATTTAAAATTGTTTCGCCGGATCAGAATATTAGTTTGCCAATCAATGCACTCTCTGGAAAGGTGTAGGGGGACCAGGAGGGATTTGCCAGGGTTTAGAGTGAGACCCGATGCTTGGGAGAAGAGGTCCAGGAGCTGCAGGATCCGCAGACCACGTGTGGCTGGATTTGAAAAGTAAACGAGAACATCATCTGCGTATAGTGCCACTCTGTCCTCCGGACCATCTGGCCATGCCCATCCATCTATTAGGGGGTCCTCTCTCAATAGTTTCGCTAGGGGTTCTATCACAAGTGCGAACAGGTACGGGGATAGAGGGCATCCTTGACGAGTACCGTGACGTATGGGGAACGAATCCGAGACCACTCCATTTATTTGGACACGTGCCGTCGGATTGGAGTAAAGTAGCTTTACGAGGCCCCGGAACTTTGGTCCAATCCCATTGTGTCGGAGAACCTGTTCCAAATAGGACCAGTCCAGTGTGTCGATGGCTTTTTCGAAGTCTAAGAGGAGAAGAGCCAGGAGTGACCGGGACAGGACCTCACAGTGTGCCAAAGCTATGTGCAGCCGCCTAATGCAATGTCTAGTACTGCGTGAGGGCATAAACCCACATTGGTCAGGGTGTATCAGCGTGGGGAGGACAGGTTTCAACCTGGTGGCAAGTATGGTTGACAGCACCTTGATTTCGGTGTTTAAAAGGGAAATGGGCCGGTATGCCGAGCAGCAGTGCGATGGGGGCTGGGTCTTAGGGATTACCACAATAGTGGCTTGGTCGATCCCGGAGGGAAAGTGGCCCTCCCTCTCAGCCTCCTCATACATGTTGAGGAGGTGGGGGCTCAGTATGTTGTTACATCGGTGGTAAAGTTCCGTAGGAAAGCCGTCCGGGCCAGGGGTTTTACCTGATGAAAGACTGGATATCGCCCCTGCTATTTCTGCGAGGGTTAACTCTGCATCCAGAATCTCCTTAGTTGCTTGTGAGATCCTGGGAAGCACAACGTCTTCTAGAAGGGGGGATTCTTTCTCGGCAGGGGGTCTGGGGCGTTCCGCATACAACCATGTATAGTAGGAGGCAAAGCTTTGTACGATGTCGCGTGGGGACCTAGCAAGCGTCCCGGACTCGTCAAGGACTTCCGAGATGACCCTATCAGCTGGGTGGTCGTGTGGCCAGCCAGTGCAGGAGCTTTACGTTCCTGTCTCCCCAGCCGTATATTCGGGCTGCTTTTGCTCGCCAAATGTGTTTTGCGGATTCGAGGGCCAGGTGCCTGATCTCCTCTCTAGTCTTGGTGATTTGTCTCAGTGTGGAGGTAGATGTGTCCATTGAGCATTTGCGCTCAAGTCGTAGTGCCTTGGCCTCTAGAACCGACATCTGTTCATCACGGGCTCGTTCCCAGATACGAACAAGGTGTTTGGCGTAACCCCTAAGGGTAGCCTTGGAAGCCGCACAAACTGTGCCCGGGGACCGCACTGATTCCAAATTGTGTTCAAAATATTGGGTAAGGTGGTTTCTGATTTCTTGAGTGTATTCACCCTCCTGCAGATGCCACGCATCTAGGCACCATAGCGGACGTTGGGTCGGGTCTGAGTTACCCAATCTGATCCGCACTGGTGAGTGGTCGGAAACTCCTCGAGGTAAGATCTCTGCACCTGTGACGTTAGAGACATCCTGAGCCGGCATAAACACAAGGTCAATTCTAGGGTGTGACCGGTGGGCTGCTGAAGTGTATGTGTATTGCCTCATTCTTCGATGCCAGGTTCTCCACACCTCGCACATTCCGAGGCTTTCAGCCCATCCGTGCAGGCTAGATGCCCGTGCGGCACGAGGGGTCCAGGACTGAGTTAAAGTCACCTCCCACCGGGGTGGAACCCTGGGGAGGTCTGCCAGAGCTCGGCGAAATACTAGTAGAAAATGATCAAAACTGGTTGAGGGGGGGCATAAGCGCATACGAAGTTACACAGCGATCCCTGAAGCGATCCGGACACCATCACAAACCTCCCTTGCGGATCAGACCTCGTAGAGGTGACGACCATTGGCAGCAAGCGATGAAGAAGGTCGGCCACTCCCCTTGACCCTCGTGCAAAACCAGAATGGTAGCCTTTGGCATATCCCCCTCGTGCCAACATGGGGCAAAGGGTACCAAGAAGGTGAGTTTCTTGTAATAAGACCACTGACGGAGCGTATCTGCGGACCTCTTGATTTTGTCCAGCAGTCCATTTACGTTCCACAACAGTATTTGAGTTTGCGCGTGCCACCTGTCCATTGTGTCAGTGCAGTATGATATTGCGAGCCCACCAAGGGGCCCAAGGTCGGCCATCCCAGCCAAATAAAAGAAATGTAAACAAAAACAAGGAAAAGGAAACTTATTAAAATAGCAATACTGAATCCTGTTATTAACTTCACGCCCCCCAATTCCCCGCCCACCCCATACTTCTACCCCGGAAGCATCTGTCGCCCAACTACCCAAACGAGGTAACGCAGCCAGGTGGGGTGTCACTAAGGTGAAGTGATGGACCCCTCCATTCAGATGGATTATAAGACCATTAAACAGTGAAAGTCAAGTGTGACGAACCAGCCGGCGAGTGGAGCAGCAGCCGACCCCCACGGAAGTGCCTTGATTTGTGCATGATGATGTCCTACAGAGCCAAGCGTCATCCATAGGATCCCTCTGGATCGTCAGTTTGGTGTTATCCTAGTACAGGGGACTGGCTCAAGTTGTCAATACCCGACATCCGCACCGGGGAGCAGGATCCCAGAGTTTCTGCGCAAGTCACCTTCATCAGAGGACCGGCTTCCAAACCAGGGTCACACCCAAGCTGGTCATTGGATACTCTCTTCCCTCCCCGCCTGGACTTGGTGCGCCTGCGGCTTCTTTGAGGGATCGGTCGGGCCCGGGACTGCTTTCAGAGGAGGCACCCACACTCGGGAGACCTTTCCGACTCCCGATGCCTTCCTCCGTCAGCCAGTCCAGCTCTTCCTCTGATGAATCGAAGAAGAATGTTTTGCCTGCCATGATAACTTTTAGGCGTGCAGGGAAGAGGAGCATATACAAGAGCTGCATCGCCCGGAGCTTTTGTTTGACCTGTTCATATGACCGGCGTCGGGCTTGGAGCTCCTTGGTATAATCAAGGAATATTAAGATCTTGTTGTTGTTCCAGTTGAGGTCAGCGGATCGCCTGGCTTCTCTTAGGATGCTATCCCGGTCCTTAAAATTAAAGAAGCGTGCGATTATAGGTCTTCTGGGCCCGCCGGGAGGAGACCGCAGGGCCAGGTCTCTATGCTCCCGCTCGACTGCGAACCAGGGCGAGAGTGTGTGGCCCGGCATCCAGGTCTTGATCCACTGTTCCAGAAAATCTGGTGTCTTGTTGTCCTCCGCACCTTCCGGAAAAGCACCGAGGTGGAGGTTATTGCATCTGGAGCGGTTTTCGGCATCCTCGGCGCGTCAGTGCAGCTCTCCGGTACGGGTTTGTAGTTGAATTACTTTAGCCCTGAGGTCAGCCAGGTAATCTTCAGTTTGCGAGACGCGGGCCTCCACGGTGGTAATGCGACATACCGCGTTTCTGAGATCTTGTCTTATGAGGCCCACATCTTCCTTCACCTTTCCAATTTTTGTCTCCACAGCAAGTTGTGAGGTTTGGAATATAGAATAGCATTCACTCCATCGTGAGAGGGGGGGGCCTCCAGCAGAGGCATCTCCATCACTCCGAGAGGCCACCCGTGTCGTGAACTGGTCAATCTTTTGTTGGGCTGTTGACGGGTGTTTCGTTGCTTTATCCTTCCCCATGATCTCGTAAGGGGTCAGCCGAGCCGCGCAAGACACTCAACAGGATTGGGAACTTTGATTCCTGTCACTTCGGGCTGTTACGGACTCAACCAGCTCAGGGAGAGCAGACGTTCATACAACCAGAATGGGGGGCATCAAGTGGGTATCTCCTCCTCTCTGACGACGAGACAACAGATTCTGCCGCCACCCGGGGGGACTAGTGGGCCTCAGCATCTCCCGCTCCTCCAAGAGCTAGACCAGGGAGTGCACAGAGGCACACGCCGGGCTCCAGAAGGCGAACCCAGGTTCCCCAAGCGGCCCGCCCGCCGCGGGGGAGAGACCAGTCCTTCTGTCCTCGAGTTCAACCAGGGTCCGGGGACCGATCCACCAAGTCCCCAGTCAATCACGCAATCTCTGGCTGCGGGCCCAACGCTATCCACGGCGCTAGAGTAGAACCCGGTATTCCTTCACCCACCTCTGCTCTTCCGTATCATCTAAACGCAGAGGAGGGGGCGCTACGGGACTGCACGCGCCAGTGGTCTCTCAAAGCGCTGCAGTCCCGAATGTGTGTCCGGGGGGGGCGCCACCCCAGGGGACGCTGCACGGATGGGGAACGCCTCATCGCCATCTCCGGGGGCAGTTGATTGCCCCCTGCCCCCCCACCTCGGAGCCTCTCCAAACTCCTCGCTCAGCCGCGACGGACTGGGTGGGCCTGCACAACCCGGCCGGTGCCCCCACCGCAGAAGCGCACCGCACGGCCCCGCGCGCCCCGCCCCGTGGGGCAGCCAGGCGAGAGTGCCGACAGAGCCCGGGCGCCCGGGAGGGAATCTCCGGGGCGAAGGATGATGATCCTCTCCGCGCGGGGCAGCCGCAGAGAGGGAACGCCTTACTGCAACCCCAGGGGTCAGCCGATCGCCGCCTCCCCCCTTCAGATCTTCGCTAGGGTCCTTCTTATTCGGCAGCGGTGGACCGAGCCGAGTCCTCGCGGCTCATCCAGCTCCTCCGTCTCAAATGCACCCCCGATGGGGGTGTGTACCATTACGGCCGCCACAGTCCATGGCCGCCATGTTGGCCGCTGCGCCCGATCATATTTCAGCCTTTGCAGGGGGTCCCCGGTCTCAGCATTCGCCGCTTCCTGGCCCGCACCTGTCGAAGCGTCCACAGTGACAATTAGTAGTGCATGAGTACACACAGATTGGTGATTATTTCGGGAGGATGACGAAGGGGTCCAGAGCACTTTCAAAGTGCGACCGCCATCTTGACGCCCGAAGCCACGCCGCATTCTGAATAGTTTTAAAGCGGTTCAGAGTGAAGGTGGGCATGTCTAAGACCAAAGCTTTTCCATGATAAATTTTTGACATTATAAGTTCCTGAATCAGAAACAGTTTGTGGAGAGTTCACAGGATGAGAAAACAAAAGGCTACTCGGTTGACCTGGGAAGTGAGTGAAAGGCTATTTTCAATAACTATGTCAAGATTCCTGGTACAGTTCACTAGCAGGTGGGTAGATCTAATTCCTCCCGGAACCAATTAAGTGCCCATTTAAGTGTCCAAAATTACGGGATCTTTTCCAAAGATAAACATTTCTGTCTTATCTTCCTTCAACTTCAGTCAATTGTCCATCCAAATAGCCACTGCTTTCATGCAATTGAGAAAGTTCCTTTTAGTGTCCAGAGTATCAAGGGAAATATGAGGATCTGAAATGTCGTTTTCATAGAAAATAATTTGCAGACTAAAAGGTCTAATCATGCTAGCAAGTGCGGCATATATGTGTTGAAAAGAGTGGGACTGAGCAGGGATCCTTACAGAACCCCGCACATCTAGGTGAAGGTTTTGAAACAGAAGGTCTCAAAAGCTACAGTTTCAGTTCTAATATATAGGAAAGAGTGGATCAATTTAACCAACTTTACTCCAATGGCTGCAAAGCCCAATCTTGACAACAGCACAGCGTGTGATACCATATCAAATGCTACTGAGAGTTTAATAGGACCAACGCAGCAGTGCCTCCTGAGTCCAGAATGGGCCAGCGGTTATTGATAACAACAACTAGGGTGGATTCTGGGCTATGGCAGGATCTAAACCAAGATTGAGAGTGAGCAAGGAGATGGACTTCCTCCGGATAGTTGGAGATTCACTTGTTGACAACCTTCTTCATAATTCTGGATGGAAAAGGAAAGAGATATAGGTCTATAGTTGGCTAGAAATAACGGGTCCACATCGGGTTACTTTAGCAAAGAGGTAACAGACCTCAGGAAACTCTGAAGAGAAAGATTACAAAGAGGAGTGAGAACTGGAATCAGAGTGGGTAACGCTAATTTAAGAATAGACGGAGAACAGAGTTCAAGAAGGGAGCCAGATTTGATGATACTAAAGGTTTCTGAACCAGATTTTCTGAGATTGCAGGGCTATTGGCTTCCGATATATAATCCTCCGAAGATATGTTGGCATTGGAAAGCAAAACATAAGGTAATTTTGGAGCATAATTTGGCATGTTAAGTAGTTCGCACTATAATATCTGGTAGTCTGAAAAAACACAAAACTCAACTATCACAACCTAAACCAAGCAAAAAATATAAAAAATAATGAGCATAGCACCTAAAGGGCAAAACTTATGACCCAGAGACCCATAGAAGAGCATTTACCAAAAAAAAAAGAAAAAAAATGCCCATGAGAAACCAACATTTTAGGCTTTTAATTAACTGCAACTGTGAAATAATAGTGCCAGAGTAAAGGACCAAGCCATCATCCAGTGGCCAAAACAGAGACCAATGCTAGAGCAAAGATGTCACAACATTTACCAAGAAAAAAGAAAAAAATGCATGAAGAGCAAAACACATGCTGGGCTTTTAATTTATCACAACCATGGGATGATGGTGCCATAGTAAAGAAACAAACCCTCATCCAAGGGCTGAAATACCCTGACCATCCGAAAAGAAAGAAGAAACAAAGATTTGACTTCCCAATGGAAGTCAAATCTCAGGTGTCAACTCTGTAGGGCCTTTAGCTCCCATCTGTAAGGGTGCTAAAGATCTCTTTTTGCATGATCACCCTCAAAGGTTTGGACTGATGCTGCTGATTTTTTTAGTCTGAAAGTTCACTGAGTCCTGCTAACCAGTCCTCAGTGCTTGTGCTCCGACCCTTTAAAGGGTATATTAATTGACTTATACCCAATTGGCATAAGTTAATTTACCTATAAGTCCCTTATATATCCAGGGGTATCTAGGACCTGTAAGTTAAAGTGTGCTCACAGACTGCAGCACTGTTTCTGGCATTGCGAGTGTGACTTAGTAAAATATGTCTCCCAGCCTGCCACTGTAGATTGGTAGGGCAGTTTTAAAATTCTAAACTTGTCTTTGCCATTTAAACTAATGACAAAGTCCAGACCTTCCTTTTTATAGGCGAGCACAAAGTACTCCGTCCATTCTGTAATATCTCTTTGGGCATAAAACCACACCCATGCCACGTCAGTCACTTACATTGGTTTGTGGGCTTGCTTTTAAAATCCGCTTACTTTCATTTGTGAAAGGCATGCATATGTCATGCCTTTTCCGGTGTTTAGCCCACCTATACAGCACCGGTAAAGAACCAAAAACATACGAGGCTCAACGTTTTCAGCCTGGAGTTAGGATGACTTTATCTGTTTATTTTACACGCAGCGCGATTGTGCTGCATTTTACGTAGCGCGATCGCGCTGCGTTTTATTTTGCTTTACAACGCTAATACCTCTAACTGGAACAAATGCAAGACTTGTTGCATTGAAAATGCTTGTTAATATTTATGTCACCCCCTTAGTAAGTCTTGTCAAGCCCTCAGGGAGAGTGATGTATATTAAAAAGTATGACATACGTTTTAATGTCCTAACATTAAAACCCCAAAATTGTT
Organism: Pleurodeles waltl; assembly: GCF_031143425.1. Classification (NCBI taxonomy): domain Eukaryota; kingdom Metazoa; phylum Chordata; class Amphibia; order Caudata; family Salamandridae; genus Pleurodeles; species Pleurodeles waltl. The sequence goes on along the minus strand of NC_090445.1, from coordinate 1,509,260,931 downwards.
GTTTTTACTGTAGAAGGGCTAGTAGCCCCATTTGCCAGTGCAGGGTTACATGGTGACTACTCAGCCATGCTAACATTTGAATGGAACTGCTAAAGTTGGTACTTCAAATGATCAAAAGAATCACTGAATTAAATTCCCGACTTGATGCCAAGTCAATTTAATGCAACTTTGCAGTAAAAGACAACTTTAGAAAATTGCCACTCTGTTTCCCAATTTTTCCAATGGCCATTGAGGGTTGCGGGCCACAAGACAGCCTTCTACCCTCTTCAGGAGACATGTGAATGACTACCAATAGATACCTGCCGTTGGAAGAGGCGTTACCTCTCCCAGGTAGGAAGCCAAACAAGGTGTGAGCCAAAAGGCAAGTTTCAAAGAGGAAGCTGCATTTGAAAGGAATGGTGTGCATGTAAGAGAGGGGCTGTTCTATTGTTCTGGTAGTCAAAGAGGGTACCCACTGCCAAACCGGTTTTCCTGTGGGCATGTAGCACTCAGGTAGCCACACCTCTAGGGAGGGCTTCCAAGCGCCACACCCGAGTGAAGAATTCTGTCATCTTGGTGGTGGGAAGAATATTGTACTCTGGGATAGTTAGATGCCCCACTTTGCAGGAAGTTGTAGCGTGAGAGGGGACCTGGTAGCCCATTAGCTAGTAGTCACTGCATTTCCCCAGTGCAAATTGAGGGCATAAAAATGGCACCCAGACCTCAGATCACCTCTGCACTGGAGAGAGGACAAAATGACTGCCCTGCTGTTTCCTGGATCCAGTAATAGGAGACTGCACCAAAGATTGGACTGCAGTTGCTGATCCTTGTGTTTGTACAGAGAGAAATGTGCCTGTGGTGCCCTGTTTGAGGAACGTCATCCCTGAGCCCCAAACAGAAAAGGTGAACTCCAAGAGTCAGTTGGCTGACTCCCTGTTACAGCTTCAGGGCCACAAAAGCTGAAGAAGTCTGCCATAGTGAGTTGGTAGCCACAACCGGAAGTCTGCCTTAGCGAGTTGGTAGCCACAACCGCTTGATCACCAATGATGGCTGAAGTGCAACCTGGGAGACCAAGTCCTGACGCTCAAAGGTTGCACCAGCGTCTGCTGAACACAGGAGAGTCATCTAAGTGCAGTTTGGTCACCCAAGACAGACAATAGCCTCGCGTCTAGGTAACCGCTTGTTTCACAGTAACTGAAGACCAGGGCAACATTTTGGATTCTGGACTTCAAAGGACATCGATCTCTGTCGCCTAAGTCACCCCACTGCATGCGTGGACCGAAGAGTGGCCCTAGGAAAACCCCCATCAACAGGATCAGCATCCTGTATCCATTGTTGTCTATTGCAGTTCATCACAGAGGCCTGAAACTGGACTGGAGACTGTGTTGACTGCAAGGTAGCTGTCCTCCTGAGCTTTATTTGTCCCTGTCACTTCCTCTATGCCAGAGCTGGTTGCCCAGAGCAGGCCGGAGTAACCAAATACAATTTTACCAAAGTTTTCAAAGTAACTGATAACTGCAGTAGTTGCCAATGCTTCTTTGCTATTGGAGTGATTGGAGTGGAAAATAGTGCTTTATGATCTGCTTAACAATTTATATGTCTGAAACTCTCAGGTGGATTTTGTTCATTTTGGTGTTGAAAAATTCATAAAAATAAGGTCTATTTTTATAAATTGCTGTTGAAGTTCCTTTGTGTCGTTTCTTTCTTATTCAATTGTTTTGGTACTTCTAAATGTTTTGCATTTGTTCCTTTGTTAAAGCCTGACTGCTCAAAGCTACAGCTACCCAGGGTTGAGTTAAGGTTTTACAAGCAAGCCTGACTGGACTCAAGATGGATTAGTGAGTTTATTAAACAATGAGGTTGCACAACCACACCACATAATAATCCACTTTCCAAACAACATCTAGCTGAACGAACAGACAGTCGACGTTTTACCATTGTAAGTAACCAAAAAAACTTCAATTTGGGACCTTGTATATACCCACCCTCTTTTTCTCTTCTGGGGACCAGGCCTCATCCATGGTCAGCATGCTCAGATGGGTGAATAATGTGCTCCATCCATTTGATGTCCTTAAAGATAACGGAGCATGGCATTCGGCATGTTTCTTCAGTGGCATAATCAGCTGCCGAATGACCCTCGTACCTCTCAGCAGTCGAGTGTTGAAACAGGGCTTCCACCAAGCTTAACAATCCTTGTTGGGAACTTTAGTAGTCTGGGACTTCTAGGAAAACATATTGAGACTTTGATCCTCCTTCTGTAGCGAACTCCATAATCTCTCCCTTCAGTGACCAACTGTCTGTATTCAGCTCCAAGTATGTGGGTTCTGTGCAATGTTGTATGTCATATTATTGTGTCGAAGAACATCCCTATTCGGTGCCTCCTATGTCTTGCCCAATGGTTTTGATTTTCCAAGCTTGTGGTGCGGTCCATGAGGTTAGGCAGTGAAAGGGAACAAATACTCTGTGATGATCTGTGCAAGGATGTGTTTTCATGCATTAGCACAGTAATGCTGCGCCTACTGGCTTTGCTAACACTTGTTGCCATGGACGTAGCTTGGTCGGTAAGATTGGGGGTGGGTGTGCGCTTCAGATTTCCCAACAATTACGATGCCATATAATGTGAAAATACATTATAGGACAAGCAGGGCCCACAAGAGGGGCTTAAGGGGCAGCGGGGAGGTAGAAGAATGAAGATTGGCAGGGGTACTAAGTAAGAGAAAAACATTATTTTGTGAAATAACCCACATTTTTAAGTCTTACCAAACAGAGAGAGGGAGTGTGTGTGTTGTGTTTTTGTCTGTGTGCAAGATTTCCTAATGAAATCCGACAGACACCTCAACCATGCCCAACTGAAACCACATGTACCAAACTATTCATCACAAATTACATCTATAAGGGGGTGTAACCCCCCAAACATCCTCTATGAGCTACGCACCCTGCTTGTTGCGGTGCACATTTTGTGAGTTAGGAAGAAATTCTTCTCACAGTTTTTTTTCCACTCTAATTTAGACTTTGCAATAAACTGCTGGTAGAGCAGTGCGCAAAGCAGGCAAATTAACAAGTGCCACTTGACAGTCATGCAAGACAGCAGCTTGCATGTCTTATGTTGTAACGTTGCTGCACATGCATTTAGTATCAGAGTTTCAACTCACTACAGTATAAGTGAGTTGTATAAAACTTGTGGTAGTCCTTGCTTCTTATCTCTTGATGTGATAAATTTCGTACGAGAAAAACAATATATTGATTTGGTGGTCCTAATGTTGAACAAAAAAACAAAAAATGAATAGCAAAATTTGAAATATTTTAAACTTCTCCTGTTTGAGGACAGGAAATAGGATTCAATGCGTGTATAAAACGCAAGTCTAACACCTAACTCCATCAGTCAGCATGTGATTGGGAGTATGTGTGCAGTGAGTCCATGGCCTATCTGCCTCCTGGTCATGTCCTCGGTAATAGGCCATATGGTCGGTGTTGGCTTATTAGCCAAGATCCTTTGAATTCTCTTGTAATTGCACTTTTCCCGGAGAGAGACTGGTCATTAACATTATAGATAGAGTTAGTGTCCATCCATCCAGTGTCACACATCTTGAAACTGAAAGCACGGAATTGTCACACATCATCAAACTGAAACCTTTGAAGCAATGTGAACACAGTCTATGTCACCGCCATGCTGGAGTCAGAGGTGAATGTTTGTGGGGGAGGGATGGCAAAGAGGGCCAATACAAAGCCTGAAAGTGGTACTGCCTGCTCAATCATCCACAGTATTAACTGTAGTAAAAGGGCAGTTTAGACATCCCTTTTGAATCATTGGTATATACAGTATGGTGGGGCGTGAGGCCTCCATCATGGTGTGGAGATGTTGATCCAATTGTAATGGTGCGTGTTTTTGAGGGAGCGTACAAGGAGAAAGGAAAATTGCAGTCTGAAGACAAAAAGTTACACCAGTGAAGTAAGAAACATACAGTTGTACAACAGAAAGGGCAGTGCAAGGATAAAAACATTTTGACAGCATGTAGGCAAGGTTATAGACATGGTACTGAAATACTAACTCATGATCAGTACCTATGCGTATTTGCAAATGAAATCAGTGTCCTTTTCTGGGCATCCAGTGTTAATTACAGTTTTCATTTCAATCGTTTGCTCAGGATTAAAGCCATTGGAGAGAACCCCAGAGCACTGCTACAGTATCACACCGCTTACAAGCAACCTGCGTCCTACTAGGTACTCACATGTTGTCGGCTGCCTTCTCTGCCTCGATTTCCTGCTCCACGCTTCCACGCTGCCATTCCAAGGAATCAATGCGATTCCGGCAGGCATTCAACTCTTCTCTGAAACCAAGAACATTGGGCATGAATGTCACCGTTAACTCTTGTGCTGAAAATTGTCATCACCTTTTTTGTGTCTTCGTGATATTTAACAGCCTTCAATGACTGTTACTTAAAAACATGGCCACTTTACCTGTGCATGCCTCAAAATGAATTGTCCCTTGCTGTTTAACAACTACAATTTTTACTCAACTCCATGGTTCTCCTTTTTCCCTTAAAAGCACAAAAAGGCTGAAATATCCCTTCCAATATGTATGATTTGATGATTAAGTGACCTGCTGAACTGCCACCCACGACCGTCACCCTTAGATTCACCCTTCTCTTCAACATATTGAAAACAAATTACCTGGTGTCCAGCTAACCAACCACCGCCCGACCACAGAAAGACTGGCGTCTTGCCACCCGTACTACAATCGCTTCAAGTCCCACCCCTCCCCCATACAAATATTTAAAAAAAAAAATTTGGCAAAGCCAATAGGTCTCGCCTTTACACGAGCTATTCTTTGGCAATGGGTTTTTCCATTTTGTGTACCAGTGTGGCTACTGTTCAGCACGGCTAAAAAGTTAATGGCGTGGAATAGGGGAGTAGAGTCTCGTAGGGTGGATTTATTGGAGCGTCAGAGTGGAGAAGGTAGGGGGGGAGTAGTGTGTCAAAGAGTTGAGTACCGGGCCGTAGAGTTCAGTGTTTCGGTGGCAGAGACTGTAAGTAGAGTACACTGGGGTGGAGTGGGGTGGAGTGGAGTGGATTGAGGTAGTAAGGTGGACTGGATTTCATTTGATTGTAGTAGAGTGGGGTGGGGAGGATTGAAATGAGTAAGATGGACTGAGGGGGATTCCAGTTGCGTGAATTAGATTGGATGGGGTGGGTGGTTTGGATTGGAGTGATTTGGGTGGGGTGGGGGTGGATTGGGGTGTGGTGGACTGGACTGGAGTGGGGTGGATCAGGTTGGAGTGGGGTGGATTAGATTGGACCGGAGTGGGAAAGAGTGGATTCACTGGATTGGACTGGAGTGAAGTGGGATGGATTGGAGTGGGGTGGATAGTATTGGAGTGGGGTGCACTGATCTAAGTGATGTGGATTCGAGTGGGGTAGATGGATTGGAGTGGGGTGGACTGACCTGGGAGGTGGTGGGTTGGAATGGAGTTGAGTGGGGTTGGTGGACTGGATTGGAGTGGGTGTGTTGGATTTGATTGGGGTGGATTGGAGAGCAGTGGATTGCAGTGGGCTCGATTTGAGTAGGGTGGGTTGCTTTGAGGGAATGATTGGTGTGGAGTTTGGTTAATTCGAGTGGGGTGGATTGGAGTAGATTGGCGTGCGGTAGAGTGGAGTAGAGTGCATTGAAATGGAGTAGGGTGGACTGAGGAAGGGGTGTATTGGATTGAGTGGGGTAGATTGGACTGGGGCCCAGTGGGTTGGACTGGGGTGGGGTGGACTGTAGTGGGGATGATTGGAGCGGGGTGGATTGCATTAAGGTGAGGTGGATTGGACTGGTATAGGGTGAACTGGATTGGAGTGGGGTGGACTGCAGTGTGGTGGATCCGATTGGGGTGGGGTGGACTGGATTGAGTGGGGTGGATTAGGGTGGGGTGGGGTGGGGTGGAAGGGATTGGTGTGGGGTGTTCTGTGTTTTGGAGTCGGGTAGAGTGGACAATGGGGGATTGGAGTGGAGTGGATTGGATTGGATTGGTGTGGGGTGGAGTAACTGGAGATGGGTGGATTACACTAGAGTAGGATGGGTTGGATTGCAGTGGGGTGGTTTAGACCAGAGTTGTTTGGACTGGAGTGGATTGGGGTGGGGTGGATTGGATTGAGGTGGGGTAGATTGGACTGGGCTGGATTAGGGTGGAGTAGAGTGTGTTGTGTGGGATTGGAGTGGGGCAGAGTGGAGTGGGTCAGGTTGTTTTAGATTAAAGTGGTGCAGATTGGAGTGGGTCAGACTGTTTTGGACTGCAGTGGGGGGATGGAGTGGGACAGATTGTTTTGGATTGGAGTGGGGCAGAGTAGAGAGGGGCATACTGGAGTGGGACAGATTGTATTAGGGCCGAATGGAGTGGGGTGGACAGGACTGGTGTGGGGTGGACTGGGTTAGTTTGGGGTGGATTGGATGGGAGTGGGGTGGATGGGAGTGGGGTAAACTGGGATGAGTAGGGTGGATTGGACTGGATTGGGCATATTATTTTGGACAGAGTAGTGCAAATTGAAGTGTGACAGATTGAGTTGGACTAGAGCGAGCAGACTGCAGTTGGGCAGGTTGGAGTGGGGCAGATTGTTTTAGATTGGAATGGGGAACACTGGAGTGGGGCAGATTGTTTTGGATTGCTGTGGGGCAGATTGCAGTGGGTCAGATTGTTTTAGATTGGAGTGCAGCAGATAGCAGTGGGGCAGATTGTTTTCGATTTAGGTAGATTAGAGGGGGGAAGATTGTTTTGGATTGGAGTGGGGAAGATTGGAGAGGGGTAGCTGGGAGTGGGGTATATGCTTTTGGATTAGAGTGGGGCAGATTGTTTTGGAGTGGTGCAGATTGTTTTGGATTGGAGTGGGGCGAAATGGAGTGAAGCAGATTAGATAGGGGTGGGAGGATTGGAGTGGGTTGGGTTTGATTGGATTGGGGTGACTGGCTTGAACTGGAGTGGGGTGGACTGTAGTAGGGCGGGTTGGGGTGTACTACACGATTATGTGTTAAACTATAATTTCAGAAATTACACATAATAAAGAAACAATGTTGCTTTGCAATATTTAGAACAAGATAATCATGATTTTTTTAGAACAGCGCTCATGAGCAAAAACAAAAGAAAAAATGAGTGCAAAGTGAGAAAAACATAAATTGGCAAAATAAAAGAAAGTTAACTATAGAAAATAAAACTTTGCAATTTTGTTTGTCCTGCAGGGCACGTTTTTGCCCGTCACAAGCCTTCTGTTTGCAAGGCATTAGAAATTCAAAAAGAACAAAATAGTACCTCATCACGTCTGGAGCAGAGGACGGGCACTGATTAAATCCAGTAACGAAAATGATACTTGGCCTGCAGTAACGAATTACGAGGCTGTAAAGAAGTGTGCCACGCAAACCAATAAATGGTGAGTGACAGGCAGGCTCCAAGCCCTTTACTGTACAGAATAGAGTCTCTCAGGCGAGACTAATGCGCTAGCAAATTCACTTGCAGGCTTGATCCTAAAAATGATGCCTGGCTTGCTGCCTCCCACCCCTGGGCTCTCTACACCTCCCCTCAGTTCCGAAACCACGAGCTCTGATGTCCATGTAGCAGAAAGCCAGCACTGTGCTGACAGGCTCTCAGAGAGCTTTGTTAGTGAGTGTAGGTGTAAAGTCTTTGTTGGTGTGGGCCAGCAGAGACCCACACAGAGGGAATCTAGCGCTGCCACTGGAAACGTGCAGTACACATTCTCCCACCTTCCTGTGGTCTGTGGAAACCCGAAAGAGGCCAGAGAAAGCAGGTTAGACCACCAGGCCCCCTTCCACCGCCCCTTTCGGGTCTCTGGAGACAGGGAGCAGTGGGGGAATACAGGCAAAGAGAGCACGTACCCTTTTTGAAAGTGAGAAACTTTTGTTCACGACTGTTGCTATATCATAGCAGTGATTAACAGGATTTAATATCCATTTATTCATGCCTATGGTGCTCTACGAGGTCCACACATAGAAACTGTATGGTCTCATATGTTTATAATTTTTTTGAAAATGTGTTTATTGGTTTTTTTAACAAGACACACAATAATTGCAACTAGATTAGCCGTCAAACATGGTACACTTGATAGGTAATCCAATGGAGTACACTGTCTCACAATAAAGTTGGAGATTGGTACATAACCCCTGTACTGACTCAGACAGTAAAGGTGCAGGATGTGTTGTTAAGGGCTAGTGAAATTTACAGGCATACTGTTGCAGTATCATCAACCGGGGATGGAATGTGTAACTAGGGAAGGAGTGGGGGTGTATGAAAGGTGGCACGGGCAGGCTAAAGCAACTGAGTCAGAAGCTTTATAAATATAGGCGGGTATGCTTGCTTAGCAGAGGTCACTAGGGTAAGCAAAGTGTGAACTGTGGGCAGGTGTGTTCATAGGGAAGGGCGTGGTGCAGGGGTGGGGGGGGGGGGGCAGGGGACCCCAGCAGGGGTTCCCCATGTACATAATAAAAATTGCAACAACTGCAAGCTGCAGACCATGTGTAGAATAAGAGAACACGGACATCATGCTGGCTAACAAACCCTTGTATTCTCTCTATTCTAAGTCTGACAAAGAGTTGTGAAGACCAATGCTCATTAGTGACAGTGTTGTAACACTTGCTACTCCAGCCAGGCTGGAAATCTGAGATGTCCGCCAAAGGACTCTTTCACTGATAGCTTGATACATCTAGTCAGTCATTCAAATGCAACATGGTTCATGGCATGTACACTGCTTTCCTAATGCCCCTATTTTCCTTCCAAAGCACCAACCCATAAGGAAATCACCACATGTGGTACAGCAGGAATCTCCTAGTCCTGTATGGTTTTAGCAACATTCTGCAGTTTCACACTGGGCAAGATAAGCCACCAAAAGTGATAAATATATCATTGCAAAGCAACAGTGATCTTAAAGTTACCAACTCCACTAAACTCTGCTCCTAGACAAGGTCTTTCATCCTGTCTACTTAGATGTCTCAATGGCACTGAAAACTTTGATTGTCGACCAGTTTCTACGCTTCAATACATCAAAACAGATAGTTAAATTTCTCCTGTTATATGCAATAATCTCTCACCATCCTAAATTTATTTTACCCTACATCAGCAGCTTCTACCAATGTTGCTTGCAATTTGGGCTGTGACAGCTCTGCCCAAGCGAGAGCAAACACGAACTCTACTTCTAGCAAGCAGGAGCTGTCAAACTCATCCCGCTCGACGGAAGCAGAGTTTTTATCTGTTTCTGAAATGATTGCTCCTGCACACAGGGAGCTGCATTTCTAGACGCTCCCTGCGTGCGAAAGCAATGCCATATCCTGCAGGAGGGAGTCCATCTGGCCACCCTCCTTTCTTTAATTAAAGCCCTGGGAAGTTGTGGTCCCAGGGACTCAAAGAGCCCAGTGGAGGGTGGTCCACAGGGTCCCCCTCCTCAAACAAAATTCAAGTTAATCTCCAACACGCATGGCCAAAGGCTATGCATGGTGTGGGGTTGGGTGGTTATTGGGAATAGCCTGCAGGGCCTGGCCACAAGCCAGTCCGTGCAGCAAACCCCTGGTGCACACAGCCGAAGGCCATAAGTGGGGCCGGGCTGGGTGTTTATAGGGGTTAGGCAGCAGGCTGTGAGGTCAATGCCCACCCTACATGGCCAAAGGTTGTGCCCACGTTGGTTGGGATAGCATAAAGTAATTGAAATTATTTAATGTAAAAAAAAAAAATGGAAATGGAAATTTCCTGAAAAAACCCCAAAGGTTACAGGGACGTTATGGTGAGGTTCTGAATTAACACGCACAAAACCATAGAAATTCAACAGTTATAGTTATGGTTATTTCAAGTAACTACAACTTGTGCCCTAAGGTAACTATAACTAGCGTCCTTGCCATGTACTGCTAATTACCCCACATATTACATCACTAATGACATCTTTAGTAACATCATTAATAATATCAATTAAACATTTGCTGTAAAATTGAGGATAAAGGAAGGGGCACGATTTATAGTTACCTTAGAGCCCAGCGCACCCCTCCCTGAGGCCAACCACTAGACCAACTAACCCTGCACGGCCCCCCTACCTGAACGGATCTTGACCCCAGGGATCCCATCCCCCACGGCCCGGCCCAAACATAATTTTTTTTTTGGGGGGTGGGGGCTGTGCAGCCCCCCCCCCTTCCCTGGCCAAACTCCACCCCGTGGACTCCTTCCCCCGGCCCAACCTAATTATTCATTTTTTGGGGGGAGGGAGGCCGCGTGGTCCCCCCTCACTACGGCCGATCTTGGCCCCACGGACCCCATCCCCCAGGCGAAATAATTCTTGAAATTTTTTTTTTTTGTAGGAGGGGGGCCATGTGGCCTCCCTCCACATGCCAGGGCCATGCAGCACCCTCCCCCAGGGTGTTCTCGGCCCCGGCAAACCCCTGCCCCCCCCCCCCCGGCCTAACTTTTTTTTTGGGAGGGCGGGAGGGCATGCTGTCCCCTCCCAAGGCCGATCTCAGTCCCAGGGACCCCATCCCCAGGACCGGCCTAATTATTATTCTTTGTTTTTGTGAGTGGGGGACTAAACATTTAAATGGCTTTGGGGGGGGGGGGGCGCATGTCCCCCTCCTCAGGCTGATTTCGGCCCCAGGGACCCATCCCCCCAGGCCTGGCCTAATTATTTTTTTTGGGGGGGGGGGGGGGACTGCATGGCCCCCTTCCCCAGGGCTAACTTTGGCCCCAGAGACCCCATCCCCAGGGTCCCGACCATGTGACCTGGGTGCCCTCCAGGGCACACAGTCTCAATGTTGGAGACCGTGGGGAGAGCCTGAAGGCCCCCACAGTCCCAGCTGGCTCCTCTCCTCCTGAAGGAGCCAGCACTGCTGTCACAGAGATGGAGCTGTGAGAGCAATTTCCTCTTTGTGCCTGCCTGCCTTTTCGCAGGCAGGCAGACAGAGGAAACATCCGCTCAGATCAAGGGAGAGCTGTCTTACAGCTCTCCCTTGATCTGAGCGGAGTGCTTGCTGTGGCTTAGTGGCAGCTGTCAAAGCTGCCGCCAAGCCACAGCAACCAGCTATGTCCCAGGGTCATCAGTGGCTCCTTGAGGGTGGCCCCCCCCATCCCATGAAAATAGCACCTGGGAGGTGGTGGTCCCTGGAGCTCCGGGGAGGGTGGGAGGCCCTATCACATTATATTAGCAATGCCCCTGGGATTTGGACCCCCAGGGGCTTCAGAATTACAAAGCGCAGGAGCCCGCGCTTCTTTTTTATTTTTGGGTGTTCCACCGGATCCATGGATACGCCGTGACTTCCAGTAAAAAAGTTTAAAAGAATGCTTTTTAGCCCTGGGGAGGTCCCTTTGGGACCCCAGCACTAGAGCTACGGGGTCAGGGTGTCCGTACCCTGCCCCCTTTTGTTTTTGTTATTCTTTTTTGTGGGACTCTGCTGAAGCTGACTCCCAACATGGCTGCCACCACTTCCTTGTTGAAGTGTAAGCTGGCAATCAGATTTCAGCAAGTGATCAAGAGGGGTTGCGAATCCTCCGCATCCCTATATATACAAATTTGGATTTCCTTTAATTTCTCAAAAACTACTGAACAGATTTACATCAAATAACAGAAAGGTCTTTTTCTGGACCAAGAGCTACCTTTCTGCCATTTTCTTGGCCCCCGCTGGACAGACCACCCTGAAATATTCAAGACAGCAGCTGAAGTGAGCGTCTTATTTTCTTGGAATGTTTTGTGAAGATTCATCAAACAGCATCAAAGTTATTAGCAAAACAAAAAATGCTTTTTTGTATATGAACTCAGTCCTAACTAGAACTACCTAGTGGTGACCGCCAATAGGTAACAATATATATATATATTTTATCAAAACATTGCTGCCACTTATTTTATATATTAGTTATTGGTATGTGACGTTTGGTTTTCTATCTGACCATATACAATTTTGTGACACATATCGCAATTTTAGGTTTCTATTTACGTTGGATTGTGCATGTTGCAGCATGCAGCCTATATGTACTATCCCTTACAAGATGGCACCCTTAGAATTTGTGCACTTTTTGTCTGTCTTTTATGTCTGTTGAAGGTATTTCATTCTGTGTATGATGTTACATGTCATGTGATCAAGGCTGCGGGGTCGGCCGAAACGAGTCATCAGTTTTCAGAGTAAACTCTACTTCATCTCATCTGAGTGAGCACGTCATTTCATTATTGGATATATATCTACATATATATACATGTATATATTTACACACTGAGAAACACAATAAAATCTTAAGGAGTACAATTCATAAACTCCTAATGCACACCAACACTTATGCCATGCCTTGTTTTGGTCTTTGTAGCCTTTGTAGTCAATTAGGCAATTGACTTAGAGGTGTACTAAGCATGGTGGCACCAGCCAATTATCCATTCAGCACTACGCACAGCCTTCAGCTGGGCTTTGCACCCAACATGCTTATGCTACGCACAGCTAAAGTTGGTTGCTAGGCCTGCCTCGCATTGCAAAGAGCTTAATTTAGTACATGATAGATTTCATGTAGATTCATCAAACAGCACCATGTAATGGAGAAAACCAAGAGTAGGCAAAACGTCTAAATTTCCACCAAATTTTGTGCAAATCCATTAAACAGTGCTAAGATCATTAGTAAATCAAAAATATGCTGACACCCTTGGCCCCCAAAATTCCTCTCTGAACCTGAACAAAATCAGATCTGATCTACCTGCATTGATGGCATACACTTGCTAACTGCCTGCCATATTTGATGCATATTTGTGAAATACTACTACCTGGACACCTCTCCCCACAGGATATCCACAAAACCTAAAACAAAAAAAAACTCACTGAGTGCAACTTGCTAATGGGATACTTCATTTGATGCAGTTTTGTTAGACAGTGCCAAAGTTATAAGCAACTGAAATTATTTGTTTTACCCCCACCCCTACCCTTTAACGTCGTACTTATTTGAAGTATTGGAACAAAACGTGACATAACAACTCAAAATTAATCTTTTCAAAGTTTCTGCCTAATTTTGTGAAGATTCATCACAGTGCCAAACCTATTTTGGTGGTGAGGCATCGGTTCCTTACGAGCCTGCGGGGGTCGATGAATTCAGCAGGTCAAGATACGAGGCCTCGACTTTGCATGTTGCAGTCACACGACAGGGCCACAGGTGCTGCAGCGGAGTCAGGTGTCCCAGATGTCGGGCACTCGGGACTCACGCTGTGGCAGGACTTCAAAGGCTCTGCTGTGGCATCGGGCCTGTGATGCAGGTCGTGTTTGTTGCAATCAGCAGGAACCATGGCTCCGGTGCAGGCAGAAGCGCGGAGTCCTAGCACAGGACTCCGCAGTTGCTCTGGAGTCGATGCACTTATTCCTGGAGACTTCCGAAGTTGCTCTGGAGTCGATGCACTTAGTTTCTTCTTGGTTGCACCAGAGATCCCTTCCAAGGGCCCAGGAACTGGATTTGGCACTACGTGGCAAGTCAGGACTCTAGACAAGAGAGCCCAGAAGCTGGCAGGTGAAGTCTTGATGGCCGTGAGACTTCTTAACATGAGGCAAGGTCAGCTCAAGCCCTTCCAGAAACTTGGAAAGCAGGATATAGAAAGCCAGGTCCAGTCCTTTCACTACCAGGACAGAAACAGCTAGCAGCAGGCAAGCACAACAATGCAACAGGCATGGTGGCAGTCCCTCCTACAGCATCCAGCTCTTCTTCCTGGCAGAATGTCCTCAGCTTGGAAGTGTTCTAACTCTGTGGTGTCAGAGGTCCAGTACTTCTGCCCATTTCTGTCTTTGAAGTAGGCAAACTCCCCAAAAAAGTATTTGTAGTGCACAGGACCCAGCCTTTCCCTGCCCTGGCCCAAGACACACTCCAGGGGATTGGAAACTGCTTTGTGTGAGAAAAGGCACAGCCCTATTCAGATGCAAGTGTCAGCTCCTCCCACCACTCTAGCTCAGGAAGACCCATCAGCCTGTTGATGCGCCATCAGGATATGCAGGGCACAACTTAGCTTCCTTTGTGTGAATGTCTAAAGTGAATACACAAACAGCCCAACTGTCATCCTGACCTATTTGAATTTAGTAGACAGGCAGAGGCACAGAATGGCATTTCATAAAAGTGGCGTTTTCAAACTAACAATTCAAAAATCAACTTCACCAAAAGATGTATTTATAAATTGTGAGTTCAGAGACCCCAAACTCCACATCTCTACCAGCTCCCAATGGGAAATTACACTTAAAAGATATTTCTCTAGGCAATCCCCATGTTACCCTATGGGCAAGACAGGCCTTGCAATAGTGAAAAACTAATTTAGCAGTATTTCACTATCAGAACTTATAAAACACACCAGTACATTTCATACCTTTTAAATACACTGCACCCTGCCCATGGGGCTGCCTCCGGCCAACTCTAGGAGTGACTTTCATGTAGTAAAAGGGAAGGTTTGGGCCTGGCAAGCAAGTGCACTTGCTAGGTCGACATGGCAGTGTAAAAGTGCACACAAAAGGCACTGCAATTGAAGGCCTGAGACATGTTTGCAGGGCTAATCATGTGGGTGGCACAATCAGCGCTGTAGGCCCACTAGTAGCATTTGATTTACAGGCGCTCGGCACACCTGGTGCACTATACCAGGGACTTACTGATAAATCAAACATGCCAATCAAGGATAAACCAATCACCAGTACATTTTAGACAGAGAGCATATGCACGTTAGCACTGGTTAGCAGTGATAAAGTGCCCAAAGTCCTACAGCCAACCAAAATAGGAGGAAGAAAGCAAAAAGTTTGCGGACAACTCTGCAAAAAGGCCTAGGTCCAACAGAAGTCATAAGTAGTGCATGGCAAGGGAATGCGGTATAGTTACTCCAGCTAACTGTAACTGGTGAATTTCAGTGTTTTTTTTTGTTGAAAATGTTATGTTAAAACTGACATTTTTAAATAACTATAACATCACTCTAACCTATTTTCAGTGAAAAAAAAAAAAAATTATAATCAGTGGCTCAGCTATCCAGTCATATCGCCTTAAACTCCCTGTATGTGTTTATTTGTTTATTTTCGGGTAGAAAGACAGGGGTAGGCCTTCCAAGGTGACAGTTATATGAGCAGGGGAACAGTATTTTCAAAAGGTAAACTACAGTGGGTACGGAAATTCCTGGAGGTATTCATGTGTCCTGGGCTTTGACACAGGGCATTCACTGGCATGTATCTGCAGGAAAATAGCGAGGCCCTCTTCTTCCTTTAGTCTGTATCGTTTAAAGGCGGGAAATGGGAAGGAGGTGGGCATCTGTAGCTCAAACTTAGGTGTGGATTCAATAAACATACTGTGCATCGAATGTTGACTTGATGTTTTGGTGCATCTTTCTAGGAATCCTTAAAAACTGATCTGCAACATTTGGTAAATCCTCAATGCTTAAGGACTGGAAGGTGCATAAGATGAAGAGGAAATCCATAAATTACTTTCAAGCAATTTAATTACTATGCTTCCTATTCCTTTTCCAGGTACTTATAGCCCTCCCACCTTCTGGGGGTCTTTACATGATTAGAGGTTGGCTTAGTGAGTTAAAGTGGGAGATGTAGGTACAACACAATCCTTTTATAAAGGTAGCAAAAAGAGTAGCCTCTTTTAGAATTTTGTATTTCTTTTTTATGGGTACAGAGGGGTGCCTTTCATAAAAGTGGGCACCTTATTAAATAAGTACTGGGACTGCAGTTTAATAACATTATGTGTGAGTAAATGGCCTTGTACGTGTTTGAAGGCACGGGCTGAGTACACTCACTGGCAGAAAATGAAATGAAGGCAAATCATGGCACCATGAAGTAGGTGCACTCTAACCCGAGGTCACAACATACCAACTGAAGGATAGAAAGTGTCTGGTTTGAAGAGGGAAAAGATAAAATTAGATTGTTTTCAAACAGGATTAGTGACGGAAATATTGTCAGAGTTGTGAGCATGTTATTGCAGTCCAAGACATTTCAAAAGAGAAAACAAACCTGAGTTTCTGAATGGTCAGCTCTTTCTCTCTGTATATGGCATCCAACTGGTTGAGATTTCGCCTCAGATTCAAGGTCCGGACTCTATCAGCATAAGTGAACTTCTTCCTCTTGGTCCTGGGGCTTATAGCACTAAAAATTATAATGAAGATTCAGCTCTAATACACAATTGCACATAGGAACCATTTTAGATTGCGCAGTTTTATTCTTAGAATTTGTCAGGACACACTTGTAAAGCCTACAGTGTGCATGAAATACAGGCCTCAGGCGGCTGTGTGAAAATTAGAAGTAACAGGGAATCGTGCAAAAATTGACATGTTCTGACTGCCAACCCTTCATGTCATCAATTATTTCCAATACTGGGGTCATAGCCAGAACTTGCACCGGAAACACACTGGTTGTTTCTCAAAAGCCATGTTTTTCCATGGATAGTAAGAGCAGTAAAAGTATGATCAGTGTTGCCAAGGTACTGGAAGAAAACACACAGCACGTCAGCGACATTAAAGGTGCATTTCCCAAAATACAAAAACCCTATTTTGGGGCTGGTATGACAGCCACTGCATGGCAGCAAGCTGGTATTGTCAGAATCCTCAAAAAGTGCCGCTGCTATACCAGCAGAAAAGCTTTCATCAAAAAATCTCTGCAGACCCAGTGAAGAACTCCAGATTTGCTGGGTGGGCTGCAGCTACTACACAACTCTAGCCAATTTGAGAGGACTGAGGTCTTTGTTGATGCCAAAGGTGTTTTAGGAGTTGAGGTGCTGAATATAGTCCCAGCAAAGACCAGGTCAAGTGAACTGTTGAGGTAATAGTGTTGACCTAGGACCAGGACAAAGGACAGGTCTT